>NC_139225.1:153388517-153801224 GCF_055691185.1 Crinia signifera | reverse complement strand
TCTTTATTCCCTGACCCGGAGGACAATGAATCATGTTGACCGTGGACGCCTGGAAAATAGCTAAATAGAGTAATTACCTTTCATTGTGTATGTAATGCCAGCTCATAGAATCCATCAGCGTGGGGAACATATTCCACTCTGGCAATGCTAAACGTATGCCAGCCAAGACTGTAATGCGCTAATCTAATGAAATCAAACTTTAATCACTCGCTCAGATGCGTATTACATACTTCATACAAATGTTAATTGATTTACTTGACATTTTTGACTATAGCCGAGTTTATTAAGAAAAATATTGCTGTGGGGCGTATTTGTAGACGGCGGCGCAGTTCATGGACTGAGCTTTTCTTTTTAAACGAATCAAAATATTAATTATTATGAATGGTCGCCTATGCTGGTGATCAGATGCCAGCGTACTGTAAATGCAACTCCCACCTTCAGAACGATAAAGCAAAAGTTGCACAAGGGTACGTTTAATCCCATAAAGTTGTTTGAAGGCTCAGGCACACAACTGCCTTTTAAATGTTGTCCAGCACCCTTTTTGACCTCTAGGGAACGGAGCGCTAAGGGGCAGATGCACTAATGAATTTTGGTTAGAGATACAGGGGTTTATTTACTAAGATGAGAGTTTTATTGAAGATTGGGTGTTGCTATGGGCAACAAATCAGATTCTATACTATTGTGACAAGAAATCACACACACTGGAAACAGTCTGAGACTTTATTTGTACCATGTAACAACATTCCAGTATGTTCCCAGGGTTACAGTACAGCAGCACACAGGTCACATAATCTTCACAGCTTCCAATGGCCCAACTGTAGGCCACACCCCGGCCTATCACCTGGGCAGCTATGTCACCATCAGGATCAATTACCCTCTGCCCTGGACACAGGTTTAACAGAAAGCCACAGGTGCTGCTAATCAGCCGAACCCTGATCACATCAGCCTAGGAAACCCGGACTGGATCTAATTATCCTGCTGCTGCTGCTGCTGTCCAGATAGTTCACATTCACCTCATGTAAACCTTTGCTGTCCCTGCACACTATCTATCTTCTAGAAGGTGCTAAATAAATAAGAAGTAGATTCTCATTGGTTGCTAGGGGAAACATCCCATCTTCAATAGAACTTCCATCTTAGTAAATTTTCCACAGCAGTGAGAGATAAACTACCAACAAACCAGCTCCTAATTATTAAATTTCGAACGGAGCCTGTAGCGGGGATACTAAGAGCTGATTGGCTGGGAATGCACTCTTTTCAGTGGCGTAACTATAGTCCCGCAGCCCCCGCGGTGGCGGTGAGGCGCTGAGAGGGTGTGGGCGCCGCGGGGGCTGCGGGACTATTAAAACTCTCTGCCTTCTGCCGCCGGCGCTTTCGTCTGCACCGGGTCCCAGCTCTTCCGGCTACTGCTGCAGCGCTGCATATACAAAAAGTGACACACGGAAAATGGCTGCCCCCATACTGCAGCCATTTTCAAACTGTTACTTCTCATTATCAGCAGTAGCCAGGAGAGCCGGGACCCGGCGCAAACACCCCCCACCCGCCGCACCCCTGCTCCCTTCCGCCGCACCCCGTCTCCCCCCTCCACTTGCAGCACAATCAGGGCCACGGCTGACTGTCCCACCACACGGCTGCGCTGCGGTCCTCACCAGAGCACGGGAGTGCACACACTCATTAAAGGTAATGGCCGCACGGGGTGGGTGGGGGAGGGGGGTTGGTTGTTTACCCGAGGGGGGGGGGGCGCCCCCCTACAATTTTGGCAGGGGGGCGCAGAATTATAAGTTACGCCACTGACTCTTTTTTGTGCACACATGCTGGGCAGTAGGACCCAGAGCGGTCTGTCCTCCAGGGCCGGATTTCGCACTAGGCACGTGCCTAGGGGCGGCACCTGCTGGGGGCAGCATGTCATCCCCCCCTTCTCACGGGTCTGTGAAATGTGGGAGGAGGGTCGCAGGGGGTCTGTGAATCGTGGGAGGGGGGTTGTGGGGTCCACGTATCGTGGGAGGGGGGTTCGCGGGGGGTCCACAAATTGTGGGAGGGGGGGTTGCGGGGTGGTCCGTGAATCGCGGGGGTCCACGAATCGCGGGAGGTGGGTTGTGGGGGCCTGCAAAATGCAGGGGGATGCGAATCGTGGAAAGGGGGTCACGGGGGTCTGCAAAATGCGAGGGGGGCACACAAGGTTGTGCCTATGGGCGGCCAGTTACTTAAATCTAGACCTGCTGTCCTCCTGATGCTGCTGCACCCTGCTGTCCTCTGATATGCTGCTGCACCCTGCTGTCCTCCTGATATGCTGCTGCACCCTGCTGTCCTCCTGATGCTGCTGCACCCTGCTGTCCTCCTGATGCTGCTGCACCCTGCTGTCCTCCTGATGCTGCTGCACCCTGCTGTCCTCCTGATGCTGCTGCACCCTGCTGTCCTCCTGATGCTGCTGCACCCTGCTGTCCTCCTGATGCTGCTGCACCCTGCTGTCCTCCTGATATGCTGCTGCACCCTGCTTTTGCTACTTCTTGTAGATACTTACCTAGTATCGTGAGACTGCATGGGAAGAGACATGGGGCCCGATTCAGACCGAAAGCCGATCGATTATCGAATGACCGCACATGTGCACAGTCCGCAGTGCGCATGCGTGAGCCATCCCTGCAAACAAAGCCAGTGATGGATAGCCCTCGCAGGTGGTTCACAAGGTGATTGACAGTCAGGGAGCGTTTGTAGGTGGCACCCCTGCATTTTCTGAGATGGTCGAGTAAAAATGCAGGCAGGTCCGGCAGTGGGGAGGGAGGGCCGCTGACACCAGCAGCGGCCTCCTCTCCCTACAGTGACCGCAGCACAGAGTAACCATTCAATGGTGATTGCGGATGGTTCTCCTCCCGTGTGCACGGCTGTGAACGTATTCGCAGAAAGGTACAAGGGCGGGGGGACTCAGGCGCGGTGGCATTTACCTGATCGGTGGACTCAGAACATTTGCAGCACAGAGATCAGATCTGAATCAGGCCCATTATAGAGACACAGACCCCTTCCAGAGAGACCCCAGTAATTATCTGTATGAAGTTGTCCCAACATCCTGCGCCACCACCTAAAATTAACATATTCTCATCCATGAGAACCAAAGTACTGCATGCAACAGTGAGTACGGAGGTATCTGTTTACTATACTTCAAGAAACCAACACCACTGCTTAAATAACTGGAGTATTCATAGAGTCATCCACTGGTGTCCATCCATATAACTCTGCAATATCGCATACATTATTCCCAACATGAGGCTGTGTGGCATACTTGCCTACTCTCCGGGATACTGTGGGGTATTTTTGGGTGGCCCCTGAACCTCCACAGAAGAGTGGGACTCCCTTCCACATTCCGCCTACTTTCTAGTGAAGTTGGTAGAATGGCGAGATAAATATAACAAGTTTGATAGCTGCTAGGAGTAGGCGGGACCTATCGCAGGGCCGTAACTACGGGGGGGCTGGGGGGTCAGGCGCACTGGGCGCTGCATGGGGGGATGGGTGCTGTGAGGTCCGGGCAGCGTGGGTCCAGGGACGGGCAGCGGGGATCCGGGGACAGGCAGCGGGGGTCCGGGGACTGGTGTAGGCTATACTGTACACCGTAGAGGCAGCTTTTACTCCGTCTCCTAGCGCTATGTGCCGGTCGGTGGTCGGGAAGCAGATTTTGAAAAGACTTGCCAGATGCTGATTGGCTGAATTCAGCCAATCAGCGTCCGGCAAGTCTTTTCAAAGTCATCAGCGCATCCCACCGCCAGGCAAATAGTGCTAGGAGATGGAGTGAAAGCTGCCGCTACACCAGTCCGTGGACCCCCGCTACCTGTCCCCGGTCGCCCAGCCTCCGGCGCCAGGGGCAAGGCAGTCATTTGGTGTGTGTCCCCCCCCAAGGCAGTCATTTGGGCGACCAAATGACTGCCTTGCCCCGGGCGCCGGAAACCCTAGTTTCGGCCCTGCACAATTTATGGTAATTGAAACCGGTGGTGGCTCTTGGTTACAGGACATCTCTGCTAATTGCACCAGGGCCATAAAACAAAGACAAGATAAAAAGAAATGTAAGTAATAATACAGCAATATAGTATATGATCGGGATTAGAGGCTCAGTAAAACCATTACTAGAAAAAAAAGAGGCATAAAGCGGTAATATAATGCACATGATCTGCACCTGTGATATATAACCCGGAGATGGGAAATTAACTTGAAAGCGCTTCTGCAATGTCTGCGCAGTAAAATCAAAGCGGCAGAACCGTTCCTCCGCTTTTCAATTTTCTGTGATATTTTATTTAATATTGAGAGGATCAATCCAGAAATGTCGTGAAAAAAATTATAATTCAAATTGCCCATTTAAATGGGCCAAATGTAATATCAGGCAAAAGATAGTGGAATGGGAAATACAGGGTTTGGGCTGCCGGAGAGGCGCTATTACTGGGGCAGCTGGGGTAAAGGTTATCGTAATGCAATAAGGGAAAATATACTCAAGTATCAATACAATAAGAAACACATCTTATTAATTAGCTTGGTTCTAGCATCGTGTAGCAAAAGCATCTATATCAGACCTTAGGCATGTCTAGGGCCGGTGTAAGGCTGGCCTTTACACTACTGCGATATATGACAGTGCCTACGAAACCTACATCACATGTGGTCCATTCACATGCGACCTCTGTTTCCCACCACCGGGACGAGGGTCCAAGGTTGAAGGTCAGACCTGCCTGCAGGTCCGACCTCCAACTCAGGTCTGATGCACACGGGACTGCACATTGGACCAGAGCGGACATCAAAAACATCACTACCCAATCCGTCGGGAATGGGTGAAATCAGCCCAAATGGCGGTAGTGTTTGGGGGCCTTAAGGCTTCTCTGCACCATTGATCTAGTTCAATCTAGTTCAATCTACTGCCCACCATGCCCACACTGCCGCCAATATCCACTTTCCAGCCCCTCAAATTAAAGTGTGGAGGTGGCATCTTAGACGTTCCTCAGCAGCCACCTGTATTAAGTACAACAAGGATGTCTTCTATGTTTTCTTCATAGGCATCCTTAAGTTTGTGATAGGCAATTTTGTCATCACCACCACCAGATCCGGTACCCTAGGCAGCTGACTAAATCTGCCTAATGATAGAACCGGCCCCAGGCACGTCAACAATGTTCTAATCACCCCATACCGACCTACAATTACTTTATGCACTTCTACAATATAAGAGTAGTCCAATCACTCAGCGTTTGCTCAGTGCTACTTGTTGAGGTAAATCGAACGTAGAAATAAAGCCAACCAATTTTGGATCTCTTGGTACTGTTCCAGGATTGTTCATTGGGCAATGGTTCTGTAGCATCAGTAGCAATGATAAAACACTAATTGAGCTGCAGTTATTGGATGGGGGTCCTAGCCAAAGTTTGATGGTTCCAAAATGCTGCTGGGAGTTGCTGACCAATATTTAAATTTCAAGATTTTCTGATTAGAATGATAATCTCTACATGTGACCGTGCTGGCACTCTGTAATTCTGGGAGGTTGGATGACCAGACTGTTGAGATCGGGGAGAAAGATTTGCTGATGCAATTCAATAGTTCCTCAAGTGATGGAAGGAGAATATCTCAACATGCCCGATCTGTATTGGAAAAGCAGGAGGTCAGAGAGGAGGAGGTTACAGTAGTCAAAGTGGAAAGCCAGAGAGAAGAAGGTTACAGTAGTCTAAGCGGTAGGCCAGAGAGGAGGAGATTACAGTATTCTAAGCGGTAGGCCAGAGAGGAGAAGGTTGCAGTAGCATAAGTGGTAGGCCAGAGAGGAGGAGGTTACAGTAGTCTAAGTGGGAGGACTGAGAGGAGGAGGTTACAGTAGTCTAAATGGGAAGCCAGAGAGGAGAAGGTTACAGTAGTCTAAGCGGTAGGCCAGAGAGGAGGAGGTTACAGTAGTCTAAGCGGTAGGCCAGAGAGGAGAAGGTTGCAGTAGCATAAGTGGTAGGCCAGAGAGGAGGAGGTTACAGTAGTCTAAGTGGGAGGCCAGAGAGGAGGAAGTTACAGTAGTCTAAATGGGAAGCCAGAGAGGAGGAGGTTACAGTAGTTTAAGTGGGAGGCCAAAGAGGAGGAAGTTATAGTAGTCTAAACGGGAGGCCAGAGAGGAGGAGGTTACAGTAGTCTAAGTGGGAGGCCAGAGAGGAGGAGGTTTACAGTAGTCTAAACGGAAGGCCAGAGAGGAGGAGGTTACAGTAGTCTAAGAGAGAGGACAGAGCGGAGTAGGTTATAGCACCCTGATGGGAAATGATGAGAGCATAAATGAGAGTTTTGGTGGCATCAGATATTTTAAGCAATTTATTTTAATGATTACAGAATCCGGTATCAGCAAACCTCCTGCATTTCAGTTGAAATGATGTAACTAAACTACAAGAATCTAACCGTGAGTAATGCAATGTACTATCCTTTCCTAAGTTTCCTTAACAGTTATACTAATGACCCTGCAGAAACATAGTAGGTGTACTAAGATTTACATAACATGCTCTTTTGCCAAGTGCAGTAGGGCTAATCTGTGTTACAGGTAACTTAGCACTTATATAACTGATAGTATAATTGTCACTTGTCTGCCAAGAAACTAATTTTATATTTAATTATTTTAATTGAATATTTAAGAACTATTTAATTTGCATTTTCACTTGAAAGATGTACCCATCAAAGCAATATGACTACATAGATTATCATCTGTATTACACAATATTTGGAATTTTGTGTTATGTAAGATAATAAGGCTCCTTCTCCTCGGGGACCACACAAAGAGGGCATCAGAGGGCGTTATCATTTGCAGAAGGACAGGGCATAACCGAAAGTCCCCAAACATTTAATCTTAACAATCTTTAATTTGATCCCCAAATCTGCTGTCTAGTGCTGGTTAGATTGTCCCAGAAACAGAAACGATGATCAATTATCAATCTTATATGATTCCACCAATCAGGGCATTTTTGGGGTTCCTAGATTATAGCAGGAGAGGCACCCGCCTTTCTCAAGAGGACCAGTTGACTGCAGAAACCAGTTATCATTGTTAAGGGATGCGGTCAGGATGCCTGTGTTTAATATGCCGGCGCTAGCACTCCAACTGGCATCAGAACACCGGTGCCGGAACTTCGAAAAGGATCAGGATGCCAACGCCGGAATACCGACAACCAGTATGCCAGGGAGTATGTGGGGTTGGCTAGAATGCAGTTGTGGAAGGGGGAGTAGGTTTAGGCACTAGTGGGGGGGACATCTCCACTTGTCCTTCTTTAGTTAGTTTTGTACATCTCCCTCTTGATGAGAGATGCCCTCTTCAGGGTTCCTGAATTCTTCAGACGTATGAGGAGCTGGGGCCATGAGCAACTGTCCATATTGAGAATGAGTGAAATAATTCTTTGGCTGCGGTGGGTGTTTCCGGGAAGGTCAATGGTGATCATGCATTGGGAAGTTTGTAGGAGTTTGTAGGAGTGGTAAATAACCTCAGCCTCACCAGACATGATGTCTTTATGCCATCGAGATGCCAACATGACCCGTTCACCATCTACAGGAGGCTTCCAACTCAGGGACAATGGGCGAAGACAGCGCTACGCAATGATCACAAAAATTAGTACTTTTATGTCCCCTATTTATAATAAGTAGGATGCAGTGCAGAGGAACGATAAGAGACCGGAGACATGGGTTGGGATGGTCATCAATGACTCTACTTTATGGTCCTCATCAGTGGTGCTTTGGGTGGAAACCATTGGTGGATTTTACCATCAACAGGCCATCAGTGCTCTCAACTGGCTGAGAGACGAGTCCATATTTTAAAGGGAAGGGCTGTGCAGGTCCCATCAGTGGCCCTTATTCTGGTTGGTGCGGTAATATCCGCGTGCGTTCGTGCCGCCGATGTTTTGTGTCTGCGCATGTGCAGAGGCGTCTCTGCGCATGTGCGAGCGGGACGCATGGCCACATTCCGCATGAAATGTGTACACTACGAACAGGGGGTGGAGAGGGGTGTAAAGGGCTATTTGGGCTCATTACCATATGTTTACACCCCGCGTTTCATGATCGTTCCCATGAAAACGCTGGGCGTACGTATGGTAATGCGGCCGTGACGCACGTGTAGGGGGCGGACATATGACATTGCCGGATGTCAGCTGCCCGCCCAGATCCCTGCTTTTGCACAGAGAAATGCCGTGTGGTCTGAGGTTGCGGGAGCTGCCTGGCCACTCGGTCCTGCATTCGATGGTCTGCGACCATCGAATGATGGGGGAGGTTCCCTGAGATGGAGGAGGTGTATTCATGATAAATACACATGCAGTCCGTTCGGACAGCTTCTTACCGCGTACGGACGGAGTTGGCGATCCGTATGGAAGGCGGGGTTTAGGACGCACGGTGCTGGCCGCATATTCGGATCCGGCCGCACCGATCAGAATAAGGGCCAGTGTTGGGTACAGGGCTTTATGCTGCCTGATGGTGGGAAGAAACTCTTCCAAGCTGCCAGTCCTCAATGGCAAAACCTTCGAACATCGGTGGCAAACCAATGATAGTTGCTAACCATTAATGGTCAATGGTCATCCCCAGATAGGGGTAGACAGGCGTGAGAGAGGAGCTCCGATTTCCAACCATGGGGGTAGGGAAATATAGACCATTTAATTATTGTCCCTGTATCTAACTTTGAAATTCTTCCAATTGCTCATTTTCCTATTCATACTGTAGCAAATATTTATGTTGAGTATTTTGTTATTGTCTATAACAGAGAACCCCGTACCCCCAAAAGGCCTTGCTCTTTCTATCACATCTCTAGGGAATTTAATAATGAAACCAAATTATCATCTCCAGCGGATCATGATGACATTTACTAAAATTATTGAGTGCAATTAACCTAACAAAGATCTCTTTATAGAAATGTTAATTCCACATAACTATAAATATCAAGAATAAATCAAATATCTAATTGAAACAAAAACACATTTACGGCAATCTCTCGCCTTGTGGAACACTTTATACTGGTGAATTATGGGAATTGTTACTTTGCAAACAGAAAGTTGGAGAGATCTGAGACAGGCGCTGGGGCGACTCGTGGAACGAGACTACCGGGCGTTACGGGGCTGTCAGTCTAACGTGAGACTTCATATCCGTCGCCGATGGCTTTTCTTTCATATCACGTTGGGAATTAATTGTAACAAATGACATTTCCCAGTACTTTCAACTAAATCTTTCCAAAACAATGCAGAGAATTATGAACACCCTTATCGGCGGAGATAAAAATGCCAGCGAGTGAATTGTGACATTTACTCGTTGCCTAATACGGTCCCCATGCAAATGAAATATCAGCTGTAATCTACGGTAAGGCGATCAAGGCAGCCGCCGAATAAGCTGCGAGTATGGGAATGCAGGTGGGCCGATGGGTGCTCAGGGCGGACGGCTGATGTCACATGACCTCAGCGCCCACCCCCTTTTCAGCGATCTGCGACAGAAATACTTTACTGACTTTTATTACCGAAGGGGAGAGAAATAATTTGACGGTTGACGCATGTGAGGGGATGTGTGCTGGTACACATCGCCTCGCATGCTAGCGAGGGGATGCGGGCAGCGGGTGGTGGGCGTTCGGGGCGGCGGCGGGCAGGTGTGAAACAGGCCCTTTATCTCCTTCTTCAGTGTTGAATAAGGACTTTTTTTTATATGTTTTCAAGCACTAGTAGGAGCAGGGTAGATTTCTAGAGAGGGTAATATTCACTATTGATAAATTATAATGATATGCAGATGGAGTAGTGTTTATCCAGCCTTTCTGCGTCTCGTCTCATTTGCCGACGCTCCCCCGAGAATTTATTTATTTATTTATTAACAGTTTCTTATATAGCGCAGCATATTCCGTTGCGCTTTACAATAGCAGACAGTGATACAACAAAACAGGGTATTTACAGACAGTCAAAATGTAGGAGGGCCCTGCTCGCAAGCTTACAATCTATAGATGGGACGCGCGTTTCGGCAAATGGCGCACCGAGATGTATCACTCTGGCGGGCCGGCGGGCCGGATAAGTGTGTCTCCATCTGCAGGTGTCAATGAGGCTATAAACAAAAATTGACAAACAGGGAGAGAAAACAGGCACCAACAGAGCAACAATTTGTCCTAATCAGATTTGCCTATCCTCCCGCATCCTGAAGGAGGCTCCCGTCAGTCATAAGTCTCCTGTACTTCTAATCCCCCAAAATCTTCAGAATCTGACAGGGGGGCCAATTAGGTATTTCTTTTCAAGAATGGCAAAAATGACTATCATTTTCTATAGCTGGTCAGGAGTCCCTGCTGCCGAGTCTCATTACCCCCCCCCCCCCCCCCCCTACTGTTATCTGCCTTATTCTAGTTTCCAAAAGTAGCAAACATGGTCCCAACTGAACTGACCTTTATCAAATTGTGAATAAATACAGGAATTAATGAATGTAATGTAAATAATTGTGCACTGCCACCTGTCTTCTCTAGCTGGTATTGTGGTGGATCCTTACCTGCTGCAGTTGCCAACATTAATGTTATACTGCCACCTGTCTTCTCTAGCTGGTATTGTGGTGGATCCTTACCTGCTGCAGTTGCCAACATTAATGCTATACTGCCACCTGTCTTCTCTAGCTGGTATTGTGGTGTATCCTTACCTGCTGCAGTTGCCAACATTAATGTTATACTGCCACCTGTCTTCTCTAGCTGGTATTGTGGTGGATCCTTACCTGCTGCAGTTGCCAACATTAATGCTATAATGCCACCTGTCTTCTCTAGCTGGTATTGCGGAGGATGCTATACTGCCACCTGTCACCCAAATCTGGTATTGCAGTGCATATATTGCAAGGTGGATTATTGAGTGAAGCTTGCTGTTACAAATAAGTGTTAAATGGTCAGCAACAGATATCA
The DNA here is from genome assembly GCF_055691185.1 of Crinia signifera. Lineage (NCBI taxonomy): Eukaryota > Metazoa > Chordata > Amphibia > Anura > Myobatrachidae > Crinia > Crinia signifera. Next base: position 153,790,375 of record NC_139225.1, on the reverse strand, counting down.
GAAAATCCCTATCATTGGTGCCATCTGTACTTTCATTGCCTGCAACAAACCATCTACAAGCTGCTGTGTGAGCCGCATCCCTCTCTGAAGAGGCCCTGTGTTTGCTTGTCGTCTATGGACGATGACCATCTTTAAGAACCACCAGCATTTACATACCTCCCAACTGTCCCACTGTTCACTGCGAGAATGTCACGTTTTTTGGGGTGTTCCTGCATCACGCCCGGGGCCAGCAATGTCCCGTGTAGGGGTGGGGCATTTGGGAGTCCCCCTGTCACCCCCCGTCACTATCTTCCCAGCCCCTTAGGCTGCAGAATAGCCTATTATCACTAGCTGCTAGCCATGCCCCCACAGCGTAGGGGTGGTCATCGACCATTGATGATTCAAAAATCATTGACGGTTTATGGCCGATGTAAATACTTTTGCCATCGATGCAGGGAGAACCAGATGGTTTCCCTACATCAATGGCATAGTAGAAACAATGTTTCTTTTTTTTTTGCTCCAAGGTGCCGGGACACTGAGCATAGCACCGTCCCACAACAACGCAGAAGTCCCGCCCCCACGTTATGATTGGTCTGTGGGCCAGTCAGTCAAAGAGAATGGATAACCATTGATAGCTAAAACTATCTATGGTTGTCCATCATATAGTTTTTAACTATCAATTTTTGGATGCAGATTCCCCATCGAGGGCTATCATCGATGGCGACTGCACTGATGGACATCCCTACCACAGTGCCTGAAATGGGGGCGTGGCCTCTCGGGAATAGACCACGCCCCCCATAACACGCCCCCAAAATTTGTGCGCGCCGAAGTCCCTCTTCACAATGTCGGGAGGTCTGAGCATTCCTGTATGTTTCCTATATTGCGTTGCAGACGTATAAAATACCCGACCAATGGACTGATGTAGATTTGCGAGCAAATTATCAGTAATCTGCGCTTGCGTCTGAGTCGCACTGCACACACGCCGAGGGAATCTCAGCAATGCCACTTGTGGACAGGATTTATTTTGCAAAGTGAACAATGACAGTTTGGGAAGATAACGAGGAGCAGCAGCAATGCTGAGGTGTTATCAACGCATGTCACAGCCTACAACTGTGATCAGTGGCGTAACTATAAATTTTGCTCCCCCCTGCCAAAAAGTTTGTGGTGCCCCCCCCCCCCTGGGCTCCTCTTCAACGTGTTTCCCCTGCGAAGCTGAAGCAGGAGAGAGGAAGAGAGACCAGCAGACACTGCTGCTTCCCTTGGCTCCGACGCATCCCAGGCCGCCCTAGCACGCCCATCCGCCTACCCATTCTGTACACAGTAGCCAATAGCCGGCTCTATGTACAGTCAATTGAATCATTGGGGGTGTTTGTCGTCTCTGCCATGGCCCCACCCACGCTGCAGCTGACTCGCCTCCAGTGCTCAGTCAGTGGGCAGCAGCAGGCAGCAGCATGACAGTGCGTTGAGCGGGTGCCGGCGCCCACACAGACCCTGCTTCTGCTTGCTCCCCCAAGCTGTTGCTGGGGCTGCTTTACAGTAGTTACACCACTGACTGTGATCCAGTATGCAAAACAAATCAGATCATGTCAGCCTCTCCATTCCACGCCCATTCAGCTCCACTTTAGGGTTACTCAGGGATTTGATTATCAAGGGATCTGGGATTTGTATGCAGTTACTTGGACCTGCACCGCCGGTGGTGGTGGGTGTCTCAGTGTGAATCCAGGTGGGATACGGTCACATTGTCAACCAAAGTTAGGTCGACAGTCATTAGGTCGACACCGTTGGGTCGACAGGTGAAAATGTTGACAGGGTTCTATGTCAACATGGGTGAAGGTCGACAGGTGTCTAGGTCGACATGGGACAATGTCGATATGGGTTTAGGTCGACACATGCGTTAGGTTGACATGGGTTAGGTCGACAGGTCGTTAGGTTGACATGGGTTTTTTCACTGTTTTTTGACCCGACAGGTGCCGACAGGGGGTATTCATGCCCTACCATCCACTAGGGCATGGTGGAAGAATAAAATAGTGTGCCGAGCGCAGAGTGGCACCGTGCCCGAAGCATTGCGAGGGAAGCGAGCGATGCGAGGGGCTGCGGTTGACTTCCAACTGTGTCCATGTTGACTGTGTTGACATTCGGGTCAAAAAACTGTGAAACCATGTCGACCTAACCCGTGTGTCGACCTAAACCCATGTCGACCTTGTCCCCTGTCAACCTAGACACCTGTGGACCTTCACCCATGTCAACCTAGTACCCTGTTGACCTTTCCACCTGTCGACCCAACGATGTCGACCTAATGACTGTCGACCCAACTGTGGACTAGAATACGATCCACACCCTTATAGGGGAGTCTGTATAGTTTTGCATGTCCGCTGTGTACGGGATTGCAGCTGGGAATGCATTCACCTGCGCCTCTGAATCACGCTGCAGGTCACAAAGTACTTTGTATTGCATAATAAGTCCCCAGGCTGCAGTACAGGCTGAGAACCGTCTCCTCGTTTTACAGTTATGTGTATAATGGGGAGATTCAGAGCGTTTCTGTGGTGGAATAGAATGATGCTTCGAGGGATATGGCACAAACTGCTACTGAAAGCTGCATATATACTGTAACTCTCAGCTATAACTGTACAGTCTGCGCACAGTGATACACCCAGCAGGTGGCGCTGGTGGGTTGCTGATGCGATTACTGTTGCTAATATTTTTGCTGTTCACAGCGGTACAAGCTGACTTGAGCATAGGGACACCCACGGCTGCCGTTCATTTCCGTCCGATGGTGTATAAATCCAGAAATATATGTACTATTGTCACATCTTAGGAATCTCTATTTAAATGTTGTACATTTTCGGCCAGTGTGTACCCAGCTTAACACATCAGAATCAGAATCAACTTTATTGGCCATGTATGCTTGCAAACACTAGGAATTTTTTGTGGATTTCAGTGCAGCATCAAGCAGGGGTGAAGGGGGGGGACGGGGGGACATTACGTACATTGCATTAAGACATTACATGCGCACATGCCCGCCGAGCTGCACAGCTCCTAGGCAGCCATCAGCGGCACCACTGGTCTTTGCAGCAGCCAGGTAGGTGACAGCATGAGCACAGTATGAGGTAACAGTGTGAGCAGAGACAGCACAGTTGTAGCAGAGACAGTACAGTTATCACATAGAGGACACAGGATACATATGGCTGAGTGCACAGTTCCTAAGCTGCCATTGCTGCGCCATCAGGAATCTTCCTGTAGGAAGAGGCGTGGGTGGTGGTGGTGATGCGGGGGGGGGGGGTAGAAAGAGTCAGTAAGTGAGGCCAAGGGGAGAGTCAGTAGGGTGGGGGGATTACCCACCTCTGGGTATATTTCCGGGGGTTCTCCTGGCTGATGTGCCTCCTGTCCTCCTCCTGCCCTAGCCGGGGGAGAGGGGGGGATGGGCTCCTTCTTATCGGGTCTGCTGGTCTGCTTGTGCCCGGCCCTCTGCATCCATAGGGAATAGAAGTGGAGGTGATTTGCCTTTCCGGGGTGTCCCCCCGGCCAATGTTGTTGCCGGGGGCATCAGCGCACTACTTGCCCCGGCCAGGTGCCTCCCGGCGTCCTCGGCCTTCTCCTGTGGATGAACTCAGTCTGTCTCTGCTGTTTTGAAAGGCCTCCCTGTATCTGGAGAGGGTTCACTGTCCGGGCGCGTTGGCAGGGGGAGCCACAGGTAGCAGGGGGAACAGCAGTGCGCCGCCTGAGGTCCGCCCGGCAGGGTACAGGCTGGCCGCGTCACCCGCGATGCGCCAGCCACAACAGATCCGGCAGGAAAGGCCGCGGCTGCACCACAAGATGTAGGCCTCAATTCACCGGAGGTCACAGGCGCTCAGCAGGTCCCGGGGGAGAGGCGGAAGGGTGAGTGGTGCCGGTGTGGTGATCTCACACCCACCCATTGAGGTGAACTATAGCGGGTCAGCGGGGAGCTCAGACAAAGCACTCTCAGCCTTCTCCTAGCACCGGCCGCTTCATCCTCAGCTTGCGGCGCACACTTCCTCCTCTGCCTCCACTGCCTGCCCACCTCCTCTGACTGTCCTTTGCCCCCCTCCACCCCACGCTGCACGCTGCTCCTGAGGCCGGGGATGGTGGAGCTCCGTGGATGGGGAGACGGAGCTACACGTGCATGCGACCATCCCCGGCCTTAGCGGATCAAATTATTAAAAGAAAAAATGTACAAGCCATTACGACAACTTGCTACAAATGCCGGCTGCCGTTTCCACCATCAGGACTGAGCATCACCAATGTTTGCCTTGTGGTCCCTCTAAAAATGCTCTTTTAAGCCCTGTACACATGGGGCGATTCAGCCATAATTGCCAGGATAAGGTTGCTGAGCGACCATATCCCCGTGTGTACGGGGCAGCTGTCGCCAGTAGTGCGCTCCTGCGATCAGCCCTGGGGTGGTCACTGGTCAGAGGAGCATGCTCCTGTACCCAGCGGCTTCCCTGGAAGAGAGACTCGTTTTTACCATCGACAAATCTCTGGTCGCTGATGAAAATGGGACACTGACCAGTATATTACTCAGCAGTATATTGCTCAGCGATCGTATTGCTCCGTGTGTACAGAGCTTTAATGTTAGATTAAGATGTGTTGGCAGGAGAGACTACTAAAATAATCATTTATTGATTACAGAAAGCATTTGCTTCAGAGCACGTCTCTTGGCCAGTTACCCGCTAACATTGTGTTGTGCCAGAAATACTAGTGCCACCTTGTGGTCATGCTGAGAAGCGCAGGGTTGTACTGTAGTAATTAGACTACAGTAAAATAAGTAAACATTGTAACAAATAAATGTTTTAAAAAGGACTTATCTACCTTGAGAAATAAGAGCTCTAGAGCTCTGTCCTACTCTTGCAAAATTACAATCACAGAATCTTGAAATGGGATTGAGCACGGAAAATAGAGCGGGGGTTTGACTGGAAGATAGTCATGGGAGGAGTTAGGTTCCTCATGGGTGGGGTTTATGTAATCATTTTTTAATGCACTGTGCCTTATAAGTTGTATTCCTGGGCCTGTGCAGAAAACAAATATTAATGCAGTCTGTTATATGATTTTCTCTGCTCTTACTGCTAAGCTAAGGTTGATACTCTACCATAAATGACCATTGGTATATAATATCCATTCGTCACCTCTCCAGGTATAAGGCGATATCTGTAACTAGGCGTTCTGCACCAATCTGCACCATGCTACCCTACCCTGCTGTAACTGCTCTTGTAGAAGCCTGTTAGAGCAGACACTTGCAGCTTTCAGCAGCCCATTTCAGCATTTACAGAAGGACATTAAAGGGCTTGAGGAGAAAATAATGTGCTCCTCACATTGTTGTTATATGACATCAGTCAGGGCCCTGGCTTTTTATGACTTGTTTTGGTAGTTTCTACTGTACTCCGAGTGCAGACCTAATTAAAAAAGATATTAAGGAGAGGCGCCGGTGAGAGATTTTCCGCTCTCAACCATTACACCCACCTATCAGTGAGCATCATTACTGCTTTCCTCCTAATAACTACTGCATAATAAAACAACCTGACAATTTACTGCACATGCCTCTCGCAGATATTCCTTGGGCAGCGGCGACATCTAGTGGCGGAAAATATTATGGTAAGCAGCAGAAAATGCAATAAGAATAACAGTGTAAAGACAAAGATACAGTATATTCATGCGGCAGGTACATTGTCTCAGTGTCGCATACAAGACAGAAAGATACAGCAATGCCTGTGGTATCTCTGCTGTCGCATTGACTTAATGATTATGTCCTCTCCAATCACTGTATTACAGGATATTAGTTTCCATCCTGCAAGTAGAAACAGGTCAATAGTAAGGAGACAGGACTAATTTTCGCTGCCCTTTTGATGCAATCCCGCTCCGATGCCCCGCGGGTCGTTAGGTCTTTTCTGAGATCCTACCTGCTGCAGGTAGGATCTGAGAAACGACCATTGTAGTGGGTGCGGGTCGCGATCTTTTTTTTTGTGCCGGTCGGCGTCAGCTTGTGAGGGGGGAGTACGTTCCTGTGACGACACGCTCACGAGCAGGATCGTCCTGGTGTGTACCCATTATAACTGTTCGCTGGGTGCAATCCAACATTGCGGGAGGGGGGCGTTCTCAGCACCGGAGGTCAGCTGTCCGCCCATTTCCCCCCGAGCGGCCATGGATATGTAAGTGACTTGAGAGTTACTTTTATATGCGTGCACCTTTGCCATCATTCGATGGTCGCCGACCATCGAATGATGTGGGTGTTCCCCCGCCACCTGCAAATGGATGTTTATGTTAAATACCCATTCGCAGCCAGTCCGGTTTGGTGGACTCACAAGGCTGTGAATTTGCAGCCTTGCGAATCAACCTGATTCACCGCCAGTATTTGGAATAGAAAAACGCGATTTACTCTATTCAGGATCATGGGTTGCTGCTGAGTTTGAGGCGTATACTACACATGTCCCAAAATACAGGAAAGAATACAGGAAAAAAACACCCACATAAAAAGATAAAGTAATAATATAATAAATTCTTAAGGCGCCCAAGGGATTATATTGGTTACCCTTTGTTATTACCCTTACAATAATTTCCTAGAAATAATTCACGCGGACACCTTATCTAAAAATAAGACTCAGACAACCATGGCATAAGTTTAAAATGGTCAAGTTATTTATTTAGGTGGTATGACCCTTGTTAGTCTATCAAAGGGATGGCCAAGACAGCACTTGAGACCAGCACCAGTCAGAGGTGTATGTCAATGGCAGCGACTGCCTCGCTCCAATCTAACAAACACACCCCTTACGTAAGGTACAGCCTGCACCGTGACGGCTACCCGCCCCCTCTAAGGTAAGGCGCGGACACCTCAAGGAAGTGCCCACCGTCCCCGCTCATTTCGGGACTCGCCCACCGTCCTGGCAAGGGGGGGGTAATACCGCACGGTGACCACCTGACACCTCACCCGACTGCTGGTCGAGAGCGCCTTCTCGCCGATTTTTAAACTAAATTAAATTTAACCGAATTGTTTGGACAGCCCGAAGGCAATGAGCACCAGAGAGAGGAAAGAAAAGAAGGGATGGGAGGGTGGGAATCCGGATTCCAAGAGGAAGTTCCTCCCCCTAAGCTGGACCCTATATACCCCACTTAAGCTACCTCCCCTCTGGGTGCTGATTGGCCCATAAGCACCACATGCTAAACTGCCTAAGAATTACACACTGCTCTATACTGCATGTGTATCTGCGTTTAACCCCTAAATCCCCGGGCTCTTAACTGCACTCTGGCCTATGCAGCCCTCGTTTTGCCTAAGGCGCCCAAGGGATTATATTGGTTACCCTTTGTTATTACCCTTACAATAATTTCCTAGAAATAATTCACGCGGACACCTTATCTAAAAATAAGACTCAGACAACCATGGCATAAGTTTAAAATGGTCAAGTTATTTATTTAGGTGGTATGACCCTTGTTAGTCTATCAAAGGGATGGCCAAGACAGCACTTGAGACCAGCACCAGTCAGAGGTGTATGTCAATGGCAGCGACTGCCTCGCTCCAATCTAACAAACACACCCCTTATGTAAGGTACAGCCTGCACCGTGACGGCTCCCCGCCCCCTCTAAGGTAAGGCGCGGACACCTCAAGGAAGTGCCCACCGTCCCCGCTCATTTCGGGACTCGCCCACCGTCCTGGCAAGGGGGGGGTAATACCTGACACCTCACCCGACTGCTGGTCGAGAGCGCCTTCTCGCCACTGCCAAGGCTCCCCAGACCTAACAAGGTCGCCCGGGACCAGGCCCGCCACCCCTCAACTAGACCTAATGCCCTCCTATTGCCGAGTCACACCGGAAAAGATGTCGCCCAGGAAAATTTCCATGCCCGCGTCAGACAGGTGGACCCCGTCTGACCTATAAAGGTGGGCCGACTCCCTAACTATCGTGGGGTGCCGCACTGCCCTACCCCCCATGGCGCTTACCCTCCTGGAAACAGCGTGGTTCACCTTTCGCCTTGCCCTGTCTATGGCAACTGCATTCCTGCAGCCCCGCCACTGAAGCCGGGGGACAATATCAGACCACACTAACCGCACCCCTGGCCAAAGGGCCGCAATGCGCTCCAGGTCAGCCGTTATGCTACATATGAGTGAGAGCCCCGTATTTTTGACCAGGTCGTTGCCCCCTAGATGTATTATCAATGTGTTGGGGGGACCTGAACTGCGGGCCTTGGAAACTAGTAGGCTATAAAAACCACCCCACTGAAGTCCCCTAACCCCAAACCACTGCACTGAGTCAGCTAGTAGCAAGCCTAACGCTCTGGAGGCCATGGGATGCCTGGCCGCCCAAAAATATATGAGTGGCCCACTACCCAAACTCTCCCCTGTTGTGATGAGGAAAGGGAAAAGGCTGAAAAAGAAAAAAACCTAACGTTAACATCAAGATATTATACACTGTAACACAACCAGCATACAGTAAACAGCCCAAGTGAAGGTGAAAAACTTAAAAAACCTCCGGTGAACTTTGGTGACAGCCGAATTGAATTAGTTCTATCTCGGAGGAAAAAGTAAAAAATTCACTCCACACCGTCGATTCCAGAACGCTAGCCGTTCCAGAACCGATTGTAAACTTGCGTTTTTGGGCTGGCGCAACAGGCGCATACTACAACTTATCTACCTTATCTATCTTATCTAATCTTATATATTTCTTATAAGCCGATGACTTCCACCTCCCTACCTTCTGTATGGCAGAGGGTGGAAGCCCCGCCGCCGCTGCGCATGTTGCGGCCCCTATGCGAAAGGAGTGTGTCTCATAATCCTGAGCCCTCAAGCCCATGCCGGTCAAGCACCGTCTGAACACAGCCCCGAACTGAAAGCGGGTGAGGGGCACACCATCTGTGTGCACCAAAAACTGCATGGCTCCAACCGGCCTAAGAGACATGTAGTCCCTGCATAATGCTACAGGACAAATGGCTTGGTTCACACTGGATCGCAGGGTGGCCCAACTACCCCTCCCCAGCTGGTCTGTTTTGGATCTCTGTATCCTACACAGGACGTGGTCCTCATGGAGAACCACGTCCTCACACTTAAGACCAGACTGGGCCTTCTTGCTCGCAGCTACCAGCTCCCTGATCCTGAATGCCCCAAAGAAGGCGAATGAAAAGGCGATCTTCAGGAGCGCAGCCTCAAAGGCGCTATCCGCCACTCTATCCAGCCATGCTACTAATTCCCCTAGCATGCGCTCATCTATAGGCCGCCGAGTGTCAGGAGGCACTGGCCGCTGCTTAGCCCAGCCCCTCAAAGCCTTACTCAATACAAAAGAGGCTGTGGGATCCTGCTCCCCTCTCAGCCTGCTGTGGAAAGCTATACCAGCCAAAGCCGCCGTCATAGCCGACTTTGATCTGCCTCTTACATAATGGCCCCATACGAATGCGAGTAACCGGTCCTCGACCGACTTACCGCTAGCGTCAGGCGCAGACTGAAACTCTTCCCAATCTCTCCAGGCCGCCTCGTAAGCCCTGCGAGTTGAGGGTGCCAGTGACAGCAGTGCCAAACCCTTCATGCCGATTCTATGATCTGCCATATAAGATTTGGACACCTAAGCCCCAGGGGTGACGCTTCCGGAGCTAGCTCCCGAAACTTTGTAAACTGAAACCTAGACAGGGCGTCAGCGATAGTGTTCTCTATGCCTGGGACATGTCTAGCCCTAAAATGTATGTTGTTCTTCAGACAGTGAAGCTCCAGGTAACGCAGTAACCTGAGGGCCTCAGGGGAAGCCGCCCTCTGATTGTTAATTGCGTGTACCACCCCCAGGTTGTCACACCAGAACACTATGTTCCGATTTGCCAATTCTGCTGCCCACAGCTGCACTGATACTATGATGGGGAACAGTTCCAGCAGCAAAAGATTGACCGTGAAACCCCTGTCAATCCAAGACTGTGGCCACCGTGAGACGCACCATTCCCCTTGGAAATAAGCCCCAAATCCCGTGGAGCCCGCAGCATCCGTGAAGAGCTGCAGTTCCTTGCTGGATTCGGGCTCCGTGGGCCATATAAGCTCTCTATTAAATTGCCCCAGGAATGTGGACCACACTGCCATGTCGTCTCGCATTTCCCGTGACAGCCTGACCGTGTGGTGGGGGTCCCGAACCCCCGCCGTGGCCCTCTCGAGCTTGCGGCAGAATACCCTCCCCATGGGAATGATGCGGCAAGCAAAATTAAAGGACCCTAGCAGGGACTGCAATAGTCTCAGCTGTATCCTCTTCTTCTGCAAGCACTCAACTATTAACCCCTGAAGCTTTGTCACCTTATCCTCGGGCAAGCGGCAGCACCCCGCAGCCGAGTCTATTTCTATGCCCAGGTAAGACAGGACCCTGGTGGGTCCTTCCGTCTTATCCGCGGCTATAGGGACCCCCAGCTCCTCTAGCAGGGAAACCGCCCGGGATAATATATGGGCGCATGTGCCGTCGTCTCCTGGTCCCACAAAGAGAAAGTCATCCAGGTAGTGGGCTACGCCCGCACAGCCTGTACTGCTCTGTATGCACCAGTGTAAGAACGTGCTGAATTTCTCGAAGTAGGAGCAGGAGACAGAACAGCCCATCGGTAAGCATTTGTCTATGTAACAGCCCCCATCTAGCCTAAAGCCCATGAACCTGAAGGACTTAGGGTGTAATGGGAGGAGCCTAAACGCGGATTCAATATCCAGCTTGGCCATAAGTGCTCCCTGGCCGAAACCCCGGACTATGCCCAGCACCTCGTCAAATAGCTGGTACTGCACACTACAGAACTCGTCCGGAATGGCGTCGTTTATGGACGCGCCATGGGGGTGTGACAGGTGCTGTATCAACCTGTATTTACCCGGGGTCTTCTTAGGGACCACCCCGAGAGGGGAAAAACACATGTCAGGGAGGGGGTCACTTTGGAAGGGGCCCGCCATCCTGCCCAGGGCCACTTCAGCCTGGACCTTCTGGCGGACCACCTCCGGGAAATCCCTGGCTGACTTGAGGTTCCTAATGCAGGAAACCCTTACTCCGTCAGGGATGGGGAGGGGAAATCCAAAACTAAACCCTTCTAACAAAAACCGTGCGTCAGCCCTGTTAGGGTACGCCATTAACCTACGGGCCAGGGCGTCTACCGCAATTGGGGAAGGGGCCTTACTTTCCGCCAGTGCCGGCGTCCCCGTGATCCCCGCCCTTGGCCGCTGACCTGCAGGATTTAGAGGGGTGCCCTGCCCCCCCGCAGTTACTACAGTCGTGACGGAAGCGACACTTGGCGCCCCTGTCACATTTGCCATCGTTGTATGCAAAGCACTTCCCTTTGCCGCCGGCTTTGGAACCGGGTTTGGCCGCAGGAAATGGCTTCCTGCCCGATGTGTCAGAGCTATGCTGCCCCTTGCCTATGACCTCAAGCCATATCTCCACGTGCTTGCAGCCCATGGGCATGACCCTTGACCCGGCGTGAGCGAGGCGGAACTTCTCATCGTAGTTCCGCCACGCCTGCCCCTTATAATCCGTGTAGGTCTCGTTCACAAGGAACAGGTAGCGTAAGACGTTCACGTGCTCCCCAGGCCTTGTGCTCAGGTAACAAGAGGAGAAGATTAAAAAGCCCTTCAGCCAATTGTGGAAGCCTTTAAAGGCCGCCTCGCTACCACTTCCCGCCTTTTTGGCTGCCTCAAAATCTTTTTTCATGTCGACCGTCAGTGTGAAGAAGTCGACAAACTTTCCCCTTTTTATCTTATCCTTTATACCCTTACGCAAGCCCCTGGCCATGGCAGTGTTGGTGCAATGGACCATGTCGCCTGCCTTGGTAGCTACCTCTGGCTCCGCCTCCTTCCTTGCCCGCTTAGTGCCACCCACTTTCTTCGCCACCGCTCGCGCAACCAGTTTCGCAAACTTGCGCGGGCGCTTGGGGGACCCAGACTCATCACTACTAGCTGAGGAGTGGGAGGAAGAGGATGCACACTCTGATGTATTATCATTCTCACCATCTCCAGAAGCTCCGCCTTGGACCACGGGATCCACCCGTGCTGTGGCCCCCGTCCCTGCTGAAGTGGATGCTTCTGCCCGTGACGTGGACGCCGGGGTCTCAGTCGTCCTGGGAGCTGGTGCCGGGACCCTGGGTATGGCTGGAGTCGCCACCGGTGTTGCTGGCCTGGATTCCGGAACCCTCCTGGACCTTTCTGCGTCCTCTTCCTGGGATGAACCCCCAAAATTGCCGCTCCTGCCACCGACAGAGGATACCTCGGGAGATAAAGGTGCAGTGTTAGGACCATATCCTGAGCCCGTCACCCTCACTGACCCTCCCGCTGATGTCCCAGAGCTCCCCAGGCCCCCAGTCGCATAAACCTGGTTGACCTGTTGAGCCTGGGCATACATGTTGGGGTGAGTGTAACCCGCCCCCTGATAACCCTGCTGCGGCCCCCCGGGGCCCTGCTGTTGTGGTGCACCAGCACCCTGCCATGCTCCCCCAAAATACGCCCCGGGAAAACCTCCACCTGCCCCCGCTGTTTGGGGGAAGTACGGGAACGGGGGCTGATGGGTCCCTGGGTAGGGCCCATATTGTGGGTGGGGCATGGGGTACCCTGAGTACCCCCCTGCATTCTGACCAGGAAAAGCCCACTGCTGCTGCTGTACGGGGGGTTGCATGAATGCCTGCTGACCCGCCCCGAAACCCGTGTGGCCAAGCCCCTGGTGTCCCCCCTGCCCCGCCGGGGCCCCGGCGAAGCTCTGAGGGGCCGCAGGGAATGGCTGCTGGCCCTGATGCCATTGCTGCTGCGGTGCCTGCCAACCCTGGAAGGGGGGTGCACCGCCATCCATCTGGTCGCCGACGAAAGCGTCCCCACGGCCACCGTCCCAGCCCAAGGGGATGAGCGACACCCTCCCCGGGGCCAAGATGTTTGTCAGGGAGGCCAAAGGGCCCTGACCCGCACCGCGCTGCCCGCCTGCAGTCATCCGCAGAGGGCTCCACGAGGGGCCCCCTGTTATGACCTGCAGAGGACTCCCTGGACCCTGCGCTAATGGGGTACTAGTCCTGGGGGGCACCCCCCCATCTCCCCCGCCAATGGAAACCCCCCCACCGCTCACCCCGCTGCCTGAAGCGCGCGGGGTGCCCATAGGGGTATGAAGCACCTGCGCTGGCGTTGAAACGCCAGCAGATGGCGCCATAGCACTGTCCCCAGCAGGAAGAATGTGCAGGAGACGGCGCGCTCACCCGCGATGACGCGGTCGCGGCCGCCCTGCTGCCTCCCCTGCCTCCCCCGCGCGCTGGTACAGTCGCCAGCGGACGGGCTGCGTCTGCCAACCACCGTGGTGGTGGAGCAGATCTCTTGGGGCGGCTGGACATAATTGCAGCTGCGCGAATGAAACAGGCCTAAAAACAAGTGAAAAGGTACTTAGCTTCGCGTGCTGCACTGTGTGAATCCGGATTCCAAGAGGAAGTTCCTCCCCCTAAGCTGGACCCTATATACCCCACTTAAGCTACCTCCCCTCTGGGTGCTGATTGGCCCATAAGCACCACATGCTAAACTGCCTAAGAATTACACACTGCTCTATACTGCATGTGTATCTGCGTTTAACCCCTAAATCCCCGGGCTCTTAACTGCACTCTGGCCTATGCAGCCCTCGTTTTGCCTACTATGAATACATGTATAATAAAATCAAAAGATATATATCTCTCTCTTAACTATAATGTATCCTAATACCTGTATACAGAAGGGGGATGGGAAGACACCTAAACATACATAATAAAAAAAAATGTAAGTAAAAAAAATAATAATAATAAATGGTATAATAAATAAAACTGAGTCTGTGCAATTGAGAGGCAAATAGCCTATTTAGTAAACAGCTGGTGGCCTCCTCTGTCCCAATAATACAATGTCCCAGCAGCGGTGGAACTCCCGGGGGCAATGGAGTCACCTGCCGCCGGGCGCCAGCCTTAAAGAGGGCACTGGCTCCATTGCCTCCTGTCCCGATGTGCTGCGCCGGGTCTCTGCTCATTAGAGATGAACAGATGGGACTCGCTCATTCATTATGCACTGCGCCAGGTTTCATGCATTTCTAATGAGTGTGGACCCCGCGTGGCTCATTCAATATGCACTGCGTCGGGTCCCACGCATTAGATATGCAGGAGCGGTAACCCTATGCACAGCAAAACCCTGTTCTGTGCTGACAGCATGAGCCTCTCACATGCCGACGGCATGAGAGTTCCAAGGGGGATGGAGGGTCTGAGGTGGGCCCCAGCCAGGCCCCTCCATCATGCCCAGAACCAGGTATTTAGTACCCGTTTCCCCCCTCTCAGTGGCCACAACAGTGAGCATGGAGCCAGGTAGGAGACAGAAGAGCCGTGGCTGCCTATGAGTGACCATTGCGGTAAGTAGGTGCTGCTGGTCCCCTCCCATCCAGCTGTGGGCGGGAAGAGGGAGCAAAGCCAGGCCACTCCACGTGGCCCTCCCGTTACCAACCCCCCAACGGAGGGCCACGTGGAGTGGCCTGGCTTTGCTCCCTCTTCCCGCCCACAGCTGGATCCCCGCCGGGCACATGTGGGAAGGCCTGTCTCTTCTCCATCTTCCTGCCCGCAGCTGGATTCCCACCAGGTGAGCCGGCCCTTCTCCCGCTACTGCTGTGGTCCCTGCTGGGCACCCATGTGGGATGGGGTAGGGTAACCGGCTCTCCTCCCTTCCCCTGTTGTCCTCTGTCCCTGCTGTCCCTCTCTGTCCCTGCTGTCACCCTTAGTTCCTGCTGTCACAATGCCACAGTTGTCCTTCTCCCTAGCCCTGTTGTCCCTGCCCTTGCCTCTTCTTGTCCCTGCCATCCCTCTCCCTGCATCCATCTCCATGCCCCTTCCATTCCTCTTCCTGTCCCTGCCTTCCCTGCCCCTGCCATCCCTCTCCCTGCATCCCTGCCATTCATCTTCCTGCCCCTGTCAGCCCTGTCCTGCCCCTGTCATCCCTGTCCTGCCCCTGTCATCCACTGTACCTTTCCTAAGTTGTCACTATGTCTCTGCTGCCCCTCTCTCTGTCCCTCTTTTCTGTCCCTCTCCTTGCCTTCCCTGTCACTATGTAACTTCTGTGCCTCTCACTGTCCCTGGTGTCCCTGTCCCTATGTCCCTGCTCTCTGTGTGTCCCTGCCCCTGCTGTCCCTCTCCCTGTCCCTATGTCCCTGCTCTCTCTGTGTCCCTGCCCCTGCTGTCCCTCTCCTTGCCCTCCCTCTCCATGTCACTGTCCCTGCTGTCCCTCTCTCAGTTCCTACTGTCCCAGCTGTCACTCTCTCTGACCCTGCTGTCACTCCCTCCGTTCTGACCACAGCCTTCTCCACACTGCTGCAGATCACAGCATCCTCCAAACTGCCGTTTCAGCCGATCTCAGCTTCCTGCATACCACCGTTGCCACCGACCACTGCCTCTTCCGCACTACTTCCGCTGACCACAGCCTCCTCTGCACTGCCATTAGCAATGACCATAGCCACCTCTGCACTGCCATTGCCACTATCCACAGTCTCTTCCTCCACAATCTCCCCCTCTGTCCATCACAGCCTAAGGTATGGTAATCTAACCCTGCTTCCTTTCTCTTTCACACTTGCATGTCTGACTGTCACTCTTCTGTCATTACTCTCTCTACTCTGTCCATGCTGTCACTCTCGCTGACATCCCTCTCTTTGTTTTTGCTGTCCCTCCCACTGTCTTTGCCATCTCCCTCCCTCTACAGTATCTCTCTGTCACTCTCCCTGACTCTATGTCACTCTCCTGTCTCTCTGAAGCTCTCCCCATCTCTCTGTTCCTGCCGTCCCTCACTCTCTCTGCCCTTGCCATCCCTTACTCTCCCTGTCCCTGCCAACTCTCACTCTCCCTATCACCCTGTCCCTCCATCACTCACTCTACCTGTCCCTGCCGTCACTCACTCTCCCTGTCCCTGCCATCACTCACTCTCCCATCTCTGTCACTCCCCCCATCTCTCTATCCCTGCTTTCACACTCTGTCCCTGCTGTTCCTCCCTCTCTGCTTTCCCTGTCCCTCTCTCTATACATCTGTCCTTGCTGTCCCTCTCTGTCCCTATGACCGTGCTTCTGCTTCTAGTCCTTTCGCATAGGCCCCTTCGATCGCACGGGGCTGACGTTTCTGCCCATGCGCAGATGCTGGGTGCGTGCGGCCACAGTTAACAAGCTGTTCACTAGGTGCACGCACCCACCTTTGCGGCCAGTTTGTCAGCAGGCAGGGGTACCCACCCATGGGAACACCCCACATTTCATGTGGGTGTTCATGTGGAAATTAGGCAGTGACGCCGCTGCCGGGGGTGGGCAGCTGATATTTCTGTACAGGGAACACGCAAAACTAAGACGCATAAGAGTGTCTTATTGTTCCTTACAAATTATTTGATGGCCCTCGAATGATTTGGTCCCCGTACCCAAAGCTGCGAATGGAGGTTTATGCAAAACTTCCATTCACAGCAGTGAGAGGAACTTGCCAATCGAGGGGGGAAGGCGGCTGAGCAAGAGGCGGGCAGTGTTAAAATCACATGCAACACTGCGAAATTTGCCGCGCTGTGTGTGGACTAAATTAAGTCCACACACAGCCAGTGGGCTACCAAGTGTGCATGCATGCTAAAACATTGGTGGGCAGAGGGGAATGAAAATTTATTTATTCATTGGTGGCCAGTGGCCAAAGTAGTCACATGGCAATTATGTGGAGCTCCGGCGTCAGAGTGTGGCAACTCAGACACAGTGGGCGGAGAGGCGGTGAAGGAGCAGAGGCGGTAAGCTGGGGAGAGGAGGCAGCAGGGAGAGGGGGCGACAACTACAGCACACTATAGGGTACTCTTTACCTAGAAGGGCGCCCATCGTGGTGATCGCGGGCATCGCGGGCAGTACATTAACGGCCGCGACGCGATGCCCGCGATCACCGCGATTTCCCATAGGGTTCAATGTTAAATTTTGTGCTGACCGCGATTTTACATTCAATGCTTCAATGGCCGCGATTTGGCCATAGGAATCAATGTTAAATGGGCTATAGAGCTCAAATAGGCACAATTAACCCTTAAATGTCCCCCCAAATTTGTAACGCCACCCCACCCCGAAGCGTGGCGAGCGCTGCGAGCCCGCGAGGGGCGGCGGTACGCGTCCTCCGACCTTTTCATGCCCTACTATCCACGTCGGCGTGGAGTTGAGAATAGAATAGTGTGGCGAGCGCAGCGAGGGGACGCGGATACCTTCACAGTTATACGCGTCCCCTCGCGGGCTTCACAGGTGTCCGTGGCCACGCGGACACCTGTGAAGTCCGCGAAGGGACGCGTTTACCTGTGAAGGTATCCGCGTCCCCTCGCGGGGCTCGCTGCGCTCGCCACGCTTCGGGCTCGGTGGCTCGCTGCGCTCACCACACTATTCTATTCTCAACTCCACGCCGACGTGGATAGTAGGGCATGAAAAGGTCGGAGGACGCGTACCGCTGCGCTCGCCACGCTTCGGTTTGGCGTGGATCGTGGGGTGGCGTTAAAAATTTGGGGGGACATTTAAGGGTTAATTGTGCCTATTTGGGCTCTGTAGCCCATTTAACATTGATTCCTATGGTAAAATCGCGGGCATTGAGGCATTTTACATTAAAATCGCGGTCAATCATCCTTTTTAACATTGTTCCCTATGGGAAAATCGCGGTCATCGCGGGCAGCCGATTTTTTGTATGATTTACCTGCGATGCCCGCGATTTTTTACCCCCGACGCCCGCGATTCCAATCGCTGGCGCCCTTCTAGGTAAAGAGTACCCACTATAGTGCCTAACAATGTTAACGATATTAGCGAGATTGAGCTGCATATTCGTCCGTTGGTGTTGACTTGGAAAACCTGAACTGTTAGTGGTACTTGAGGAGCGAGGTTGGGAACCAATGCACCAGTCAATAAAGTCCTAATAATTCAAAAGGTGTCAACAGTGGAGGAGCTTGGGAGCGGTGAGCCCAGCTGCAAAAATATGCTTTGGCCCCATCTCCTCCACCCCACCACATGTACATAATATACCACATAGCAGTGGCTGGTGAGGAGAGACAGTGCGTGATGGTCAGAGGGTAACAGGGAGAGGCAGAGAGTAACAGGGAGGGGCATACCATGATGGTGAGAATCAGAGGTGGCAGAGAGGCAGTGGGTGATGGATAGAGGCAGTGGCTGATGAACAGAGGGTGACAGTAAAAGGCAAAGAATGACAGCAGAAGCAAAACGTATGGGGGTGGCCTTGGGTGATGGAGAGAGGCAGAGCTTGAAGGAGAGAGACAGCGGGTGGCAGGAGAGGCAGAGTTGATGAGGAAAGACAATGTGTAATGGAGAGTAGCAGAGGCTAACAGGGAGAGGCAGTGGGTAATGGAGAAAGCAAAGGTTGACAGTAGAGGCAATGGGTGAAAGAGAGAGGAAGATGGTGACAGAGAGAGCCATTGGCTGAAGGGAAGAGGCAGCGAGTGAAAGGGAGAGGCAGTTGGTGGTCAGGAGAAGCAGCGGGTGACAGGGAGAAGGATGGTGCGGAAAGACAGAAGATGATGGAGAGTGGGTGACAAGGAGATGCAGTTGGTGACAGACACAGAGTGTATCAGAGTGTGGACAACAAATATATTACAAATTGTTTAACTGAGCCCATGGTAGAATTGCAGTGTGGGAATTAACGGATCGTCACAAAGATAATGACAACAGATCCCACCACCAGCAGCAAGACAGAGAGCAGAATGTACAAAAGAGCCAGGGAGAGAGGAGGGAGGAAAGGGGAGAGCCGCCAGGGAGCTCTGCATTGTGCAATAGCTGTCTGCGTTATCCACTAGCAACCAGAGAGTGAATCTATGTCATAAGATTCAGAGTTTTACATAAAGTAGCTCCAATAGTATATAATAGCTTTATATACTATTATATTGTGTGTCGTTAAATTATGTTCTTCTGTACAAGTGCAGGGCTGCAACATGCAAGCTCCGAAGAAGAGCAACGTGGGCACCTCTGGAGGGTTTGCCCTCCATCAAGCAGTCAATCCAGGGCTAGGGCCAGTGCACAGTTTGGGCAGCAGGAAGGCTTCCTCAGGTTTGGGAATCATCTCTCCAGGGCTGAGATTTAGGATTGGGGTGAAGCATCAGTTTTCCTGTATACATCCAGCAGCAAGTCCTTACAAGCTGTACAAAGTACGCGCCCTGCAGCTGCTCACAGTCTAATGGCCCAGAAGTAATCTGTATCCACAAACTCCCACTGACATTTCTTACACCGTGATCAACAACACGTGAAACCACAACACCGCAGCGTCCTGCAGAACTGCGGAAACAGACAGAGGGGGTTATGCTGGTTGATTCCCAAGGCTGTGAATTCGCAGCCTTCCGAGTCCACCAATCCCCGCTCAGCGAATACAAACAGTCTGTTTTCCATGGCCGCATTTACCTGGCGTATGCACAAGCACATACGCCCACCATCGGTCGCATGCGAATGTTCTGGCCCGTGCGAACGGACCACAATATCTCCCAGAGTTTCCCTTCCATTGACATATACAGACATGCAGAGGCTTTGTAATACACATTATCATACAGTGCTGTTACTAAGACCACAGAGTGCTAGACACAGGGTGGCGCTGTTCTGTTTGAGGTACAAATAACCCCCCCCCCCCCGACACCCAAAAATAACAACCCAAAAAAAAGAAATTCCATAACTAGCGCTAGACCTCTCAGCATAGGATGGTATGGGAAATACAGAGGAAAGTAACGGTGTGGTACAGGGGCACTATCAGGAAGGGGGACTGCCAGGATTGTAGTCCCAAGCCCGGACAGCGAGGAGTGCCCGCCCCGGGCATATGCTTGTGAATGATGTGTAATGCAGGTACCAATACCAATCAGGCCGCTAATGAGTATAATGGCATAGGTATATAAACCCCACATTACTGCATTACCTGCCTATTTATCTGGACTTTGCATCCCCCCACTGGAGTACCGTCCACCATGACCAAGCACAAGTGCACTTTAAAGAGGACCCACTGTGGCTATACCAGTCCACCATTGGATCAGGACACCTCCAGTAGTCATCTTGGTGTTTCTCCAAGTACAATCGCACTCTGGAGAGGACCCCCTTTGGTACTCTAAAATACACCACGTGATTGGGAAACCTCTAGTGACCCCTTGGCCTCCATTGGACCCCAGTGGATAATCTGGATTACAATTGGACTACATCCTGGGAACTGAACTGTCCAGAGCAGGTTTTTCACACTTTTTTCTTATTCAGGTCCCAGTGTCTTAACAATTATTATTTCATTTGGCAGCTTATAGTTTTTAAACTGTTTTTTTATGTGATTGTCATTATTTCATTTTATTCATTTATCATTAAATTGTTGTTTTTTACTACTTATTAATATTTGGCACCCTAATACTTTCTATATGGGAATATAATTTGTCAGCGCGGTGTACAACCATTTTCTGTTTCTGTGTTCATGAACAGCGGTCACACTGCAGGTGCCCCGGTGTCCGGGCGGCGCCGGTTTCGAGTGACTAATGGTAGGCATTAAACATGTTCTCCTGCACTCTGTATTTTCCACCAGCTCTCAGTATGGGCGCTGCCATCTTGGATTCAGTCACATGATACTCAGCCAATCCTGCTGGTACAATTCTGACATCATCCAACAGTAACCAATCAGCATCACCCTGTTACTATAAGTATGCTGGGAGAAACACTGTCCAACTGTCAGTGCAATGATCTCCACAGAGTAGCAGAATCTCTTACCTGCTGCCTGACTTCTTCCTGTGTCCTTACTGGGATCCCTCCTTTGTTCCAGCCAAGCCTATTACCTGTTGTATCTGCTATCAGTTACATTTGTTCACCATCACTCACCATCAATCACTACTCACTTCCATCTGCCACCTGCTCATCTACCCTGTACCACCCAATTCTTCCAGTCACTTTTCAACATCGATATAATTTACCCTCGGTGTGCCAACATTGGTAACAGTCATCATCAGTGGACCTCCCCCCTTGTCCGTGTTAGTGGTATCGTCCTGAGCCTACTTCTTTACCTGCAGTGCTTCCTGATTGTCTTTCCGACACGCCATCGATGGTTAGCATCGTCAGACCTATTAACCATCCTTGTCGATTCCAGCTGACTCCTGTTGTTCTGGTACTCCAGCTTTGTCTCACCAGTTCCAGTTGTCTTCTACACCCTCTGGTTCCAGTCCAGTACCTCTTACCTTCGGTTTCAGTGGATTCTCTGTCTCTGTGCTACAGTATACATTCCTCAGTTATGCCTTCGGGCCTGGACTCTCTCTCTCTCTCAATAGTAAAGGTTTCCCTTTATGTGGACTATTAAAGAGCCAAGCTTCCACTTCATTCCAGCCCCAGAAAAGAGTCATCCTTCAGACGTGACACTTGTATTCTGATGACCACCAGTTAAGTGTCTGTTGTCCAACTGTGCTGCGGTTTGATCCCGGAATCTCCAAGTTCAAGCTCTCTGCTCACTACTAAGTGCAATATTGGTCCATTGTAAGCGGATAGCGCAGAAGGGAGTGGTATGGAAAGCCAACAGTCGCAATTCTGACGGTCATATACCGACATCGGAATCCCAACCGCTACAGGTTTGGCGGCTCGCTTGACTCACCAGAGGTCCTATTCTCCCTCTATGGGGGTCATGGACTACCACGAGGGACACTAGTCCCTGTCAGTTGGGATCCTGACTGAGGAGAGGTGACGGTCACTGGCCGGCAGTAGGGAGTGTGTAGGGATATGAGGTTGGAGAAGTAGGGAGCAGTGG
The DNA here is from genome assembly GCF_055691185.1 of Crinia signifera. Lineage (NCBI taxonomy): Eukaryota > Metazoa > Chordata > Amphibia > Anura > Myobatrachidae > Crinia > Crinia signifera. Next base: position 153,768,715 of record NC_139225.1, on the reverse strand, counting down.
GGTTGGAGAGGGCCTTGTATATGAGAATAAGGAATGAAGAGGACTCTGTAGGGGAATGGGACCCAGTGCAGGTTTTGGCGGAGGAAACTGATGGATGTGGAGCGGCGGGAGAGGAAGATACGTGTAGCTGCAGCATTGGGGATAGACTGGAGGGAAGAGAGCAGGTAGTGTGGGAGACTGGTATGGAGGAGGCTGTAGTAGCTGAGCCGTGAGTGAGAGAGGAGCGAGCAATGTTGCGTAACTGGAAACAGCAGGATTGATCCAGAGACCGGACTGGGGGGGGGGGGGTGCAGGTCAATCCTAATAATGTATCATTGTAAAATATCAAGTGCCAATAAGCAGCATACCAGTTGCATAGAAAGACTGTGCGTATCTGTCTGTAGGACTAGTCACTGTCCAGGTGACAGTTCCGAAAATGTAAATACTAAATAAAAGGTAGAGAGCATACAATACTGTGTAATACTGGGACAATGGTGATGTTATTACACAATGTCAGGTGCCAGCTGGTGCCAGGATAAATGAAATACTTTGCTTATCTATGTTTCTGACCGTGTCAGATCTGTACAAGGATGATATCATGTAGAGCCAGGAGGGAGAGGACGTCTGTCCTCGTGGTGCAGTACACTACAATACCCAGTTATATCCACAACAAGAAGCGCAGGGTAACTACCAAATCCTGCTCATTATCTCACCCTCCACAAGTAGGAAGAAATGTCCAGTAAAGTCCAAGAAGGCAGTTTGGTTTGCTAAATAGCAGTGGTAGACTGGTAGTGTGGCAGGTAGTGTGACATGTAGTGTGACAGCATTAATGTGATAGCGGTAGTGTGGCAGGTAGCATGACAGTGGTAGTGTGACAGGTAGTGCTACAGTCATAGCGTGACAGGTAGTGTGACAGCGGTAGTGCAAAGGGGTAGTGTGACAGGTAGTGCGACAGTGGTAGCATGACCATGATAGTATGGCAGAAAATGTAACAATGGTAGTGTGACAGTTGTAGCGAGGCAATGGTAGTGTGACCGGTAGTGCAACAGTGATAGTGCGACAGTGGTAGTGTGACAGTGGTAGTGCGACAGTGGTAGAATGACAGGTAGTGTGACAGTGGTGGTGTGGCAGGTAGGGTCACAGTGGTAGTGTGACAAGTATTGGGACAGTGGTAGGGCGACAGTGATACTGTGAGAGTGGTAGTGCAACAGTGATAGTGGGACAGTATTAGTGCTGTATGTAGTGCAGCAGTGGTAGTGTGACAGCAATAACAATAATCTCTTCAGTTATTATCTATGCAATGTCAGTACAGACATCACCTCCGGACATCAGGACTCACCCAAATCCACAATTATGTAACTATTCAGTGTCTGCCTGAGGCTAAAACATGTAACACCTGAAAACAGGGACCTTATAATGTCAGATAACCTAGAGTTTGTATTGGTAGGATTTTTTGATAATAAATAATTTATAAAACCCTCTGAAAGCCCCGTTTATTCCTGTCACAGGTGTACGCGCTTCTCAGGGCCGAAACTAGGGTTTCCGGCACCCGGGGCAAGGCAGTCTTTTGGTGCCCCCCCTCCTAGTGATGCTGCTGCGCGCCGGAGGCGTGTTGAAAAGTTTGGGGGCGTGGCCTAATTTGGGGGCGTGGCCTATAATCGCTGCTCTCCCGCGAGGCCACGCCCCCATTTTGCCGCTATGGGGGCATGACCCAGAGGCTCTGTGAGCCTCTAGCCATGCCCCCAGCCCCCTGGCTGCGGGAATAGACGCATGCGCACAGCGTTTATTCCCCGCTGCTTAGTTAGCAGCTGACAGGGGGGACCGACCAAATGACGCCTTGTCCCTGGCGCCGGAGACCCCACCCCCTCCCCGCACAGTCCTCTCACCGTCCATCTCCTACTAGCGCGGCTGCAGAAAGCGCTGATGACTTCAAAAAGACTTGCCGGACGCTGATTGGCTGAATTCAGCCAATCAGCGGCCGGCAAGTCTTTTCGAAGTCATCAGAGCTTCCTGCAGCCGCGCTAGTAGGAGATGGATGGACGGAGTCAAAGTAACATGCCGCTACACTACAGCGTCCACATACACCGGACCTCACAGCGCCCCTCACCTCCAGCGCCCGGTGCGCGTGACCCCCCAGCCCCCCCCCCTAGTTACGGCCCTGCGCTTCTTGTGCTGATTAACATGGAAAGTTCTACGGCTTTTATTCTCTGTGTTAGAAGCGCACTCAGTGCCCCTTATTCAGATCTGATCGCAGTACAAATTTGTTCTCAAAATGGGCAAAACCATGTGCACTGCAGGTGGGGCAGATGTGCAGATGTGCCGAGAGAGTTACAGATGTGCAGATGGTGGGGCAGATGTGCAGAGAAAGTTACATTTGGGTGGGGTGTGTTGAAACTGCAATCTAAATAGCAGTGTAAAAATAATGCAGCCAGTATTTACCCTGCACAGAAACAAAACAACTCACACAAATCTAACTCTCTATGCACATGTTACATCTGCCCCACCTGCAGTGCACATGGTTTTGCCCATTTTGAGAACAAATTTGTACTGCGATCAGATCTGAATAAGAGCCAGTATCTGCCCTGCCCACTTTATGACTGACTAAGGGGCCTATTTAGAAAGTGTGGGGTCGTAACTGTCCAGCACGTCCGATCTTGTCTATGTAAATAGCAAATGCAATGCCCCTTATCCAGCATAAACCGCGAAGTGCACCCAATTAAGATGCATAGCGCTCTACAGGAGCAACACATGTGCCAGTTTTATGTCTAGGAAAAAACAGACACACACACAGCTGATCACACCGGCCGGGTCCATCACACACACACAGCTGATCACACCGGCCGGGTCCATCACACACACACAGCTGATCACACTGGCCTGGTATATCAGACACACACAGCTGATCACACTGGCCAGGTCCATCGGACACACACAGCTGATCACACTGGCCAGGTCCATCACACACACACAGCTGATCACACCGGCCGGGTCCATCACACACACACAGCTGATCACACCGGCCGGGTCCATCACACACACACAGCTGATCACACTGGCCTGGTATATCAGACACACACAGCTGATCACACCAGCCAGGTCCATCGGACACACACAGCTGATCACACTGGCCGGGTCCATCGGACACACACAGCTGATCACACTGGCGGGGTCCATTGGACACACACAGCTGATCACACTGGCCAGGTCCATCAGACACACACAGCTGATCGCACTGGTCGGGTCCATCAGACACACAGAGCTGATCACACTGGCCGGGTTCATCAGACACACACACAGCTGATCACACTGGCCTGGTATATCAGACACACACAGCTGATCACACTGGCCGGGTCCATCATACACACACAGCTGATCACACTGGCCGGGTCCATCAGACACACAGCTGATCACACTGGCCAGATCCATCAGACACACACAGCTGATCACACTGGCTGGGTCCATCGGACACACACAGCTGATCACACTGGCCGGGTCCATCGGACACACACAGCTGATCACACTGGCCGGGTCCATCGGACACACACAGCTGATCACACTGGCCGGGTCCATCGGACACACACAGCTGATCACACTGGCCGGGTCCATCGGACACACACAGCTGATCACACTGGCCGGGTCCATCGGACAAACACAGCTGATCACACTGGCCAGGTCCATCAGACACACACAGCTGATCACACTGGCCGGGTCCATCGGACACACACAGCTGATCACACTGGCCGGGTCCATCGGACACACACAGCTGATCACACTGGCCGGGTCCATCAGACACACAGCTGATCACACTGGCCGAGTCCATCATATACACACAGCTGATCGCACTGGCCGAGTCCCAGCAGAGCTTTTTCTGTATACAGCCAGAGAAAGCTGTGCAGGGCAGGCATTTTGCAGTGATCCCTGTGATTACACTATCTTAGGATGGCATTATTATCACAGTGCTTACTGCAGTATTATTACATTATTATTAAAACAGTTTTTTAGTAACATTATAGTTTTGGGACATCCAATCTTACTAAAATAGTGTGAATTAAAGGGTTTGGAGCAGTTTGATAACACTCTTATATGTCCTCACAGCACTCAGCCAATGATTGCAACCCCCTACCCGCATCCACTGTCCCTGATATGTAAGGCGTAGCTGGGAAATGCACGAGACACATTTTTATGAACATTACAATAACATTCTGATTGATCATGGTCAGCTCATTAATCTGCTCATTAGCTAGTAATTAGCTCCCATTAGTTGTTAAGCAAGAGTCATTAGCTGCTAATTAGTATTGGGTGACCACTGCACCTCCCACTGAGGATGAGTGACAGTTGTGAGAGGCAGGTGATGGCTTTGAGTGGGCTGTATCGTAGATTATGGTTCCTGGGATGTCTGAGCATCTGTGGACCCAATGTTGGGGGTCTCAGGGCACGTCAGGGTGTAGAGGTAATTTTGGGCCAGTTTTGAGGGGCAATGAGATCATCAAACCGGGGAAGGAGAAGTATGAAAGTGTTATATGTATATACTGCATACAGAGATTCAGGGCAATGTGCGGTCCCTTTGAAGGGCAGAGGGTCCCATGTGTGACCCTTGCAGCGTATCAGGTTACCCGTCTCTGGCCCAGGTGAATCCTGCTGTAGTATGATCTACACTAGACATGAAAGCATCCTTAGATCCCTCGGACATCCTGCCTTGGCTGGAGGGTAACTCAGGCACCTGATATCACAGTGTGAACACACAGGTGCTGACCATGGAGGATCATGTACACAGTGGTGTCAGACAGCAGCAGCATCATGTATTTATGGGATATGAGGGCATATGCTGCCTGCTCACACTTCTGCTGGTGTCACCCGGAATTGTGTCGCTTGATTTTTATTTTCAGTGCCAGATAAATCTCCAGTGTGAATAAGCCACATAGGGACTAGTAGCCCAGTGACACACTAAAGTGTTTCCTCTAGATAGCGTATATTTTACCCACTGATTAATACACAACAAAGGAAGGTCATTTAAGGCCTCCATACACTGGGCATTTCCCTGCAATTTGGGCTCTTTTCCTGTGATTGCAAGAAATCACTCACAAAAAAAGAACCCAACTTTCAGGTGAATCACATTGGGTGTGATGCAATGCGCAGTCCAATGTGTATTGCACCGGACTCATCGACTGGAACTCGGCATCATGTGCGCCTATATTTATTTATTATTTATTTACAGTGTCTTATATAGCGCAGCAGATTCCGTTACAGTGTCTTATATAGCGCAGCAGATTCCATTACAGCGTCTTATATAGCGCAGCAGATTCCGTTACAGCGTCTTATATAGCGCAGCAGATTCCGTTACAGTGTCTTATATAGCGCAGCAGATTCCGTTACAGTGTCTTATATAGCGCAGCAGATTCCGTTACAGTGACTTATATAGCGCAGCAGATTCCGTTACATGGTCTTATATAGCGCAGCAGATTCTGTTACAGGTTCTTATATAGCGCAGCAGATTCCGTTACAGTGTCTTATATAGCGCAGCAGATTCCGTTACAGGTTCTTATATAGCGCAGCAGATTCCGTTACAGTGACTTATATAGCGCAGCAGATTCCGTTACAGTGACTTATATAGCGCAGCAGATTCCGTTACAGTGACTTATATTGCGCAGCAGATTCCGTTACAGGGTCTTATATAGCGCAGCAGATTCTGTTACAGTGTCTTATATAGCACAGCAGATTCCGTTACAGGGTCTTATATAGCGCAGCAGATTCCGTTACAGTGTCTTATATAGCGCAGCAGATTCCGTTACAGTGTCTTATATTGCGCAGCAGATTCCGTTACAGGGTCTTATATAGCGCAGCAGATTCCGTTACAGTGTCTTATATAGAGCAGCAGATTCCGTTACAGCGTCTTATATAGCGCAGCAGATTCCGTTACAGTGTCTTATATAGCGCAGCAGATTCCGTTACAGTGTCTTATATAGCGCAGCAGATTCCGTTACAGCGTCTTATATAGCGCAGCAGATTCCGTTGCGCTTTACAATAGTAGACAGTGATAACACAAACTGGGTAACAACAGACAGACTTGGAGGTAGGAGGGCCCTGCTGCAAGCTTACAATCTATAGGCAAGCTTATATTGTCACAGGATTGGACGTGTCGTTCTTTTGAGTACAAAATACATTATTAAAACTCCAGCAGGTAAACGGTTAATATTTACCGTCCAGGACAATGGTAAAGCTTTAGAACAATAGGAACAATGGTTCTGTAACGGCATTGTGCAATATTACCAAGCAAAGCTTAGTGGATATTGAGAAGTGGAATATTTGCAGGGTGTATCATACCCAGGATGCCCGGTGCTAGGTGCCAGCCGCGACCCTTTCACTGCCGGAGAGGACGCCAGGGTTTTATAGCTGCTAAAAATAACGAATGCACAGCTCGGTACTTGTAATTATCATAGGTGGGGACTGGATTCCTTAATGAGCGGAGACCAGGACTTTAACATTAACATCATTCTCAGCACCCATTGGGGATTTGGAGACAGGCAATGAATATTAATTTGCTGTTACGATAAGCCCCGCCCTCATACTGAGAACGTATAATTACTTCTGTTGTAACGAGTGTAATGCAGAATACAGCAATCTCTGAGTCACAAGTTCCCACCTATTATTAAATTGTTCCTGTGTAAAGTAATCACTTGTGCTGATTGTGTTGTATACACTGTATTACTGACCACATAATCCTCTGGCACTGGGTATATAACACAGGGTTATAGGTAATGTCGCCATCTGGGAGCGCAATGAGCGTGCGATAACCCGGCCTTCATTGTTACAAGAAATGCATGAAATTACATCCCGCAGATCCCTTGTATTATGTTTTATTAGCTGCTATTGTACGCTCCTTCTAGGGGTTTGGTTACATGAGGTCGCCCTGTGTCTGCGGCCGGTCAGGAACTGCAGTGGGCTAATTCAGCAAATCAGAGAATTTGCTAATAATTATTGAACAGCTGTGTATGTGCACTGTGCGAATTCATAATCTCCAACATGACCCATTCCATTAGGTACAAGATGCTCTGTTCCTGGACTTCCCTGCCAGTGGCAGTTGCAGAGGTTGGGCTCCAGCACAGTCCAAAATTCAAAGAGGGGGGGAGGGTCACATCAACTGCCAGTGAGTCCAGGACAGTGATGTTTGGTGTGGCTCCCCTTTTTGAATATTGGACAGTGGTGCAGTCCCACCTCTGTAACTGCCACTGGCAGGGAAGTCCAGAGACAGACCAGTTTTGTACCTAATGGAATGGGTCATGTTGGAGGGTATGCAAATTGGGCCTGTGTGAGGGAAAATAGCAACTTTAAATGCAAATGGATTGCCATATAGTTGTAGTTTGACTGACAGGAAGCAGGCGTTTAGGGGGCATAAACCTGCCGTTTTCTGGGTGTGGTTGGAAAAATAGAGGCGTGTTTTTATGGTTGGTCTGTGACATCAGCAGTGACCACTTCCAGCCTGTCGCAGATTAGTGGAAGACTCTTTGATGGTCTTCAATGTTCCAGGAATTGCAAATGGATTGCGGATAGCGATCCTTTCGCAGTTCACTCGCAATATTGCTCGCGCGGTTTCTTCTTCAGACTGAGCAGCGGCTTTCTGCCCGCAGTACAAATCCTCTAATTAGCGATCCATACTGAATTAGGCCCAGAGATTGCCGAAACTGCAGTGAGGTTTCAAGTAACTCTAATTCTGTGGAGAGGCCGGAGTCCAGCAGAGCGACGGCCACTGCACCATTCTGTATCCTACACTGTGGGACTGGCCTGGGTGTATCTAATAATTCGTACAGGTTTTCACAGTGCACATGGGCCCACACCATAAATGCTGTACATATAAACTATACTTATCTCTCCGCCCCCCAATGGCGTGTATATAATGGGTGCAGAGTGTGAGTGGTCCCCTGAGTCGATGAGGTGCCAACATTTCTTCTGTACTTACCATTCACCACAGCACTGCAAAATCACAGGGAAGATGGCACTGCAGCACAAGGATTAACCCCTTCAGTGTCAGGGCGGCCATTTTGCCATACCTCCCAACTGTCACGATTACAGCGTGACAGTCCCGATTTACGGGTCCTGTCCTGCTGTCCCACCCGCGGCAGGCATTGTCCCGCTGCAGGGGTGGCAGTTGGGAGACCCCCCAATCTAATAGAATAGACGCTGTGCGCATGCGCACAGCGTCTATTCTAGTATGAAAATGAGGTCGCTGCTAATTAGCATAAACCACACCCTCATTTGCATACGCCCCGCCCCCTTTTCGCGCGAGTGTCCCTATTTCTTCAGCACGAAAGTTGGGAGGTATGATTTTGCCCATGTGGGACAGGTCTCGGGCCACACTTCCCTTTCACCGCAGCACTGCAAAATCACAAGGACGGTGGCACAGCGGACGGTACTTATGTATTATCTGGACTCCCATGTTAAATGTGTGATGATGTCAGACTGGGTACAGGTGTGTGATCGTTACCTGATGTTTCTGTTTTCCTTTTGGTACTGCTTGGCTGCGACCTGCCTGCTTCACTCGCCTGCAATTCAGAGGGCGGAGGGACAAAGGCACCCTGGGATGGTAATACCCCAAAACAACCACACAGAATGGTCGCCACACATGAGGACGGTGATCAAAATAATTTAATTTACGGCAGGAGGGATCAAAAATCACCGCTATGAAAGGGGTTAAACAATTCAATAACAATGACACTGGAATGCAATAATTGGCAAAAAGATACATATAAAGACAATTCTCCTGTATGATATTGTGCGCAATGGGGTCACTGTGGCATTTGTAGGCCACACCTCACACAATACACTGCAATAATAAGTGCAATATACTGTTTCCAACAATAAATGCAATGAAAGACAAACAATAATAATGTCCTATGAAGAGGATACCGTGCGCAATGGTGCCATCTGTAACCTCTGCAGGCCGCAATTCGCACGGTATACTGCATCACCAATATCACTATGCACTAGGACCACATTGCAAATAATTCTACCATCAATCAAAAGACTTGCAATCACATTTAAATAAATGACAGTAATATGCCACAGATTATACCTTGTGTTAATAACAGTAAGTGTCCAGATACCAAAGAATAAGTCCCTGAACTGCGCAGTTCTACCATAGCACAAGGTACCTGTTAGGCCTAGGTGCACCGTAATTGAAGTAGCAACTACTGTAATGCAGAATTTGTAATCCAAGGCAAAGGGTGTCCAATACTGCGTGTGACTCAAATAAAAGGTTTCCAATAAATGGCCCACGTGATCACAGGACTAGGACTTGGGAAGTACAGGCCCTAATTGAAACAGGGGCAAGGGCTTGTCAGTGCAGGCATAGCATGACAGTTCCTGGGGTAATGGTGGGTGGCAAGTGTGAGTGGGGCAGTGTCAGGGTACCTGAGGCTCTGTTGCCGGCTCCTGTTGCTGACTCTTGCCAGTCACTACTCCATGTGCTGCAACACTCTGCTGGCTCCCTGCTGTTCCTGTTACTGCTGTGAGGCACAGGCCCTCCTGCCCTTATGCTGCCAAACAATGCTGGGGTCCTCTCTCTCTGGTCCCTACTGTCAGTCTGGGCACCTTCTCCCTGCAGACGCTGATCACTGCAGAACACTCCCCACATGCTGCTCCGCTTGGGATCTCTCTCTCAGCTCAGCTCAGTCCTCCTGCTTACTCATTACACAGCAGGGGCTCTCCCTCTCTCTCCTTCCTGGCTCCTCTCACTGCACACCGCACACTTGTTACACTCAAATCTGCCCAGCAACAGCAGGGCTCTAACTTCCTGCTTCTCTCCCAGCACCTTGCCAGGTCCTAAAGTCCCTCCTGTCCTCTGTGCTGCTGCGGGGTAGCTGCCTAGCAACCCTCCAAAATCCTGTGTATTTTTAGGCAGCATTGGCCACCAATGATTCTGTGACACAAAAAGGGGTACTCCAGTTCTGGCTTGTCACAAATGCACCCCATTTTTTCATACCCCTACTATCCAAATACGCATGGAGTTCATTTTATATAGTGTGGCGAGCGCACACTATAAGAAAAAAGAAAAACGGGAGTCCAGATATTACATAAGTACCCAGCGGACATTTTACCAGGAATTTCGTGCATGCACAGAATGAAAATCTTTGGGAAAATGGTCACCACGCCATTTCCCTGGAGACCTTTGCGGTAGAGTCTGGCAAAGCGTCAGAGACTACTAGTGCTCAAAGCAGCTCTACATCAGTGAAAAGAGATGATGTTGCCCATAGCAACCAATCAAATTCTGTCTATCATTTCTCTTTTGCCTCCTAGAATCTAATTGGTTGCTATAGGCAACATCACCTGTTTTTAATGTAAGCTCCTCAGATGACAATTTACCCCAAAGGGCCAGATGTACTAAGTTTGAAAAGTGATAAAATGGAGAGTCTTAGGGGGAATTTACTAAGATGGGAGTTCATGCTGCTATGGGCAAGCAATCAGATACTATCTATTATCTTCTAGAACAATGGTGTCAAACTCATGGTCCTCTAGCTGTTATGGAACTACATGTCCCAGCATGCCCTGCCAGTTTTAGCAATCTCTTATATATTTGGCTACATCTGTCACTCAAAGTGTGTCTGGAGCTGTAACGCTGGGTTGTGGACTTCCAGCTTAATTTATGATTGTCATCACCTGTTTTAAACAGGGTAATTGATAAGAAAGGTGTTTAAGCACAGGTGATGGTAATCCATAAATTAAGAGGAAAGTCCAGAAACAGAGCAATGTGTCCCTCCTGGAGAGGGTCATGTTGGGTATGCACCTGCCTCCCTCCCCCCCCCCCCCCCCCATTCACGGCATCCCCACGATTAAATGGCACATGCAAAACACTGACATGGCTATGGTCGACAATGAAAAAGGTTGACAAGATTTATTTTTCACTTTTTCAATGTTTTCATATTCATTCTCATGTGTCGACATGGACACCAATGAAGTGCCACACTTATGTCAACATTTACAAGTGTTGACCTTTCTGTGTTGATTTTTTCTTGTGGCAATTCGCGGCACCCCCCGCGATTTGCAGCACACCCCCCTGCAATTCGCGGCACCACCGGTGACTCCCGTGATTCGCGGCCCCACCCCGTGACACCCCCCCTCCTGCTATTCGCGGCACCCCGCGACCCCCCCTCCCACGATTCGCGCCAACCCCCCGGCCCCCCCTCCCGCGGTTCACGGTGCCCCCACGACCCCCCCTACCGCGATTCCCCACCCCTGCCCCCCCTCCTGTCATTGCGTCAACCCCCCGCCCCCGCGACCCACCCTCCCGCGATTCACTGCAACCCCCCGCGCCCCCCCCTCCCACAATTCGCGGCACCCACCCCCCCCCCCCCCGCGACCCCCCCTCCCGCAATTCACGGCATCCACCCACGACCCCTCCTCCCGTGATTCGAGGACACCCCTCACCTCCTCCCTCCCCCCCACCCCCGCGCACGATTCACGGCAACCCCAGGATTAATTGGCACATGCAAAACACTGGCACTGCTATGGTCGACAATGAAAAAGGTTGACATGAGTTTTTGAAGATTTATTTTTCTTTTTTTTTATGTTTTCATATTCATTCTCATGTGTCGACATGGACACCGATGAAGTGCCACACTTATGTCAACATTTACATGTGTTGAACTTTCTGTGTTGATTTTTTCTTGTGGCGATTTGCGGCACCCCCCGCGACCCACCTCCCGCGATTTGCAGTACACCCCCCGCAATTTGCGGCACCTCCGGTGACTCCCGCGATTCGCGGCCCCACCCCGTGACACCCCCCCCTCCTGCGATTGCGGCATCCCGCGACCCGCCCTCCCACGATTCGCGCCAACCCCCCGTGGCCCCCCTCCCGCTGTTCACGGTGCCCCCCACGACCCCCCTACCGCGATTCCCCACCCCTGACCCCCCCCCTCCTGTCATTGCGGCAACCCCCCGCGGCCCACCCTCCCGCGATTCACTGCAACCCCCCGCGCCCCCCCCTCCCACAATTCACGGTACCCACACACCCCCCCCCCCGCGACCCCCCCTCCCGCAATTCACGGCATCCACCCACGGCAGCACCCCTAAGCCCCTCTTTAGTCCCCCGTATACTCACACACCCCTATCACTACCCAGCTTCCTGCTCTCCTGAACCGTAACTTCCACCACTGGGGAGTCGCTGACGCTGTTTTGCCCACATGCCCCTATCATGCCTCATAGCCCAGCCTCCTGCTCTCATGCACCCGAACTCCCACCCAGTAGGAGGAGACACTGACTCAGGGCCACCATCCTGTACTCCTGTACTGCCACGCTGGACCCTCACCCACTGGCAGAAGCTGCACAGTATCTCCCACCCTCCTCTTTAGTCCCCCTTATGCCCACACACCCCTATCACTACCCAGCCTCCTGTTTTCCTGTGTCGTGACCTCCGCCAGTGGGGAGCCGCTGACTCAGAAACACCCTACTATACTATTGCACACACACCTAAACAACACACACACAGCCCCCCCCCACCCACAAATGTCACTGTACCATCCACACTATAAATGTACAATCCATTTTTTTTTTAATTAAACAAAACAATACACCCCCCCTTCCACATCATATGCTCCACATCATAACACATTTCACCTATAACTCAAGTTGCAATACAGGGCATCTTTCATACAGTTCTAACCATCTTTCTCATATACAAATGTTCACAAATGAAGGGGGCGCAGCCCCTTACGACGGTGTGAAGAGCGCCCGTAGGGCGCGATGAATCACCTAGTCTATTATATAAAATCTGTGGCAGGGCATGCTGGGATGTGTGGTACCACAACAGCTGGAGGGTCATGAGTTTGACACCACTGTTCTAGTAGGTGCTAAATAAATAAGTTGATTCTGATTGGTTGCCCAGAGCAACAACCCATGTGAAATAGAACATTAGCAGATTTCCACCATAAATTTTCAGCCAATCAGCTCCTAACTATTATGTTACAGTATGTGGTTGTAAAATGACAATTATGAGCTGATTGGTTGGTGGTTTATCGCTTTCTACTTTATCACTTATTAAGGCTTAGTACATGTCATTCTAAGTATATGTGGGATTACAACGGTCCATTTGTTCTGCTGCGCGGTGCGTTAGGAGTCGGGCTGGGAACACCTGAAGCCAAACTCCACTTGCAGAAACTTGCACTTTGCAGCCAAACCCGTAATGAGGCGAATGTTCTGCAGCCCTGCACATTCCCCTCGCTCACCTCCACCTGTCAGGCCATGGCTTAGCGGACACATTACACAGCTGGAAATACATGTTTTTGTTTAGCCAGACCTGACAAAGGCGAAGCTGCTTGGTCTTTTTACTCCGGGCTACAAAAGGTTGGGAATCCAGAGTACAATGACGAGGAGAAGGATCTGGCCCCACCCCAGTGAGTAAGGAGCTGTAAGGAAAGTTTAGCACGCACAGCAACATCAGGAACACAACCTACCTGAGCCGCAGGAAGCAGTGTGTCCGGGACGGCAGAGGAATGGGCTACTTACAGGTATTTTATATCACCATTCTTTATCTTCCGGCCTGTGGAGACCTGCTATAATGACTCACTGCAAAGGCTGCTGCAGCTGCGCTCATAACTGGTGGAGTAGAGTGTATTCTCTATTGCGATAACACAGATGCCAAACTATGGTCACATTTTACAAGGACATTTCTGTAATACTCTAGCACAGGTGCTGGTAGTTTATCACTCTCCACTTTGTCACTTTTTGAAGCTTAGTACATCTGGCCCTTAGGGTTAGACGCCCTCTTCATAACACGACCTGATCATAATACCGTTGTATGTATGGTATAGCGTGTATAGTACACAGACCCCCAACATGACCCCTTCCATCAGATACACCCTGCTCCACTCCTGTCATTTATGATTGCTGTCACTTGCGTTAGTTAACTGAGGAAAAAGGTGTTTCAGCTGAGCTGACGGCAATAATAAATTACAAGGGAAGTCCAGGAGCGGATCACCTAATGGGAAGTCCAGGAGCGGGTCACCTAATGGGAAGTCCAGGAGCGGGTCACCTAATGGGAAGTCCAGAAGTGGGTCACCTAATGGGAAGTCCAGGAGCGGGTCACCTAATGGGAAGTCCAGGAGCGGATCACCTATTGGAAGGGGTCTTGTTGGGGGGGTCTGCGTATACAACATTAGCTGTAATCCAGTCTTTGGTTTGTAATCCTGCTCATGCTGAGTTGGTATTTCTGGCACTGGTTATATAGCGCTGCAGGATATGTTTATGTTATATAATGCAGACGTTCTCAGGTACCAACAAGAAATGTTTTATGGGTGTCTTGAAGATATTATTATTATTATTATTATTATTATTATTATGATCTATGGATAAATCATTGAAATGTGTAATGTGTCTCTGTGATTGAGTTACCGTTGGGAGACAGTTGATATAATAAATAATACTGTTTAAACCAGGGATGGGGAACCTTTGGCCCTCCAGCTGTAGTTGAACTACACATCCCAGCATGTCCTGCAACAGTTTTAGCATGGCCAAGTAGTAAAACTGTAGCAGGGCATGCTGGGATGTGTAGTTCAACAACCGCTGGAGGGACAAAGGTTCCCCATCCCTGGTTTAAATGTACGTTTTAACTTGTAATAGTATTTTATCCATGTAGGATATTGTCAATTCATGCTATATTAAGGTGTGGGGGGGAGGGGGGTTTAGTAATTAATGACAATTTTTTAAAAAGCAAATTTTTGGGCAATTTTTAAACCATCTTTTTTTTATTGTTTATTTTTTAAACCCAAATCTTTAATACAAAAAAAATTGCAGCGTCCATTCCCACAGCGATAATGGCAGATGATTGGAATATGAGCTCTTCCCTTAGTTCCCCCCCTGTGTTTCCACAATTTATCACAAATCCACAATGTTTTGCAAAACTTTCCAGTATTTGCCGTTATATTGGATATTGTTGTTACAAAATATTTTTTATAAAGTTCAATTAGAGATGATGCTTCTGCTGAGAGAGAAATGCGTTACAGAGGAGGAGGGGAGGGGAGACACAGTGTATCAGGGGAGGGGAGACACGGTGAATCAGGGGAGGGGAGACACGGTGTATCAGGGGAGGGGAGACACGGTGTATCAGGGGAGGGGAGACACGGTGTATCAGGGGAGGGGAGACACGGTGTATCAGGGGAGGGGAGACACGGTGTATCAGGGGAGGGGAGACACGGTGTATCAGGGGAAGGGAGACACGGTGTATCAGGGGAGGGGAGACACGGTGTATCAGGGGAGGGGAGACACGGTGTATCAGGGGAGGGGAGACACGGTGTATCAGGGGAGGGGAGACACGGTGTATCAGGGGAGGGGAGACACGGTGTATCAGGGGAGGGGAGACACGGTGTATCAGGGGAGGGGAGACACGGTGTATCAGGGGAGGGGAGACACGGTGTATCAGGGGAGGGGAGATACGGTGTATCAGGGGAGGGGAGACACGGTGTATCAGGGGAGGGGAGACACGGTGTATCAGGGGAGGGGAGACACGGTGTATCAGGGGAGGGGAGACACGGTGTATCAGGGGAGGGGAGACACGGTGTATCAGGGGAGGGGAGACACGGTGTATCAGGGGAGGGGAGATACGGTGTAGCAGGGGAGGGGAGACACGGTTTATCAGGGGAGGGGAGACACGGTGTATCAGGGGAGGGGAGACACGGTGTATCAGGGGAGGGGAGATACGGTGTATCAGGGGAGGGGAGACACGGTGTATCAGGGGAGGGGAGATACGGTGTAGCAGGGGAGGGGAGACACGGTGTATCAGGGGAGGGGAGACACGGTGTATCAGGGGAGGGGAGACACGGTGTATCAGGGGAGGGGAGACACGGTGTATCAGGGGAGGGGAGACACAGTGTATCAGGAGAGGGGAGACACAGTGTATCAGGGGAGGGGAGACACAGTGTATCAGGAGAGGGGAGACACAGTGTATCAGGGGAGGGGAGATACAGTGTATCAGGGGAGGGGAGACACAGTGTATCAGGGGAGGGGAGATACAGTGTATCAGGGGAGGGGAGATACAGTGTATCAGGGGAGGGGAGATACAGTGTATCAGGGGAGGGGAGACACAGTGTATCAGGGGAGGGGAGATACAGTGTATCAGGGGAGGGGAGACACAGTGTATCAGGGGAGGGGAGATACAGTGTATCAGGGAAGGGGAGACACTATGGGGGGAATTTACTGAAGGAAATTTGTAAAAAATAGGTGTATTTGTATCCAGAAATACACTTATTTTTGACATTTACAATCCTGAAAATATGGCAATTCGTATTCGTATTGATGTGCTAGCAATACGAATACACCTATTTTTTTTACAAATTTCCTTTAGTAAATTCCCCCCTGTGTATCAAGACTCGAGTATATCTGGGTATGGGATATTGGGTCCCAATTTAGGTTGACATTCATTGGGTCGACCACTGAAGGCCGAAAGGGCATAGGTTGACACCAGCAATAGGTTGACAATGGCAAAGTCAACAGCCAAAAGGGTAACATGAGTTTTTCCAGATTTTTTTTTTGTTGACATAGTCGACATGGATACCATCAAAGTGTATAATGCGTTCGCATCCATCCTCGTAATCCCTCACGCTCCAATGGATTCCCCTGTGTTCGCAACGCTGAGTCAGTCTAGACTTAATCAGTGTTGATAAGGCCGTGGGGAGAAGGAGGCCAGGAAACAGCCGGGGAACGCCTGCGTTTTCCAGGGCACTCCCAGAAAACGCTGGGGTACCGCCCCAAAATGGTTGCAGGGTGTCAATCACCTTGCATAAGGACAGCGAAGGCTAGCCTTCAATTGCTCCATTCGTACACGTGGCTCACGCATGCGCACAGTGTACCGTGCGCAAGCGCGGTCATCCGATAATCGCAGCCGAGCATGCAGGACTGAATCAGACCCCTAGTTATGACAGCTCCAAGCAAACTGACTTTAATATTCCTCTACCTTCGCCCCTGAGCGTTTGCTGAGGTTCTCAGTGAAAATATCAGGTTCAATGGCAGGTGTTGGCCTTTGAAATCTGATCTATCAGTGTTACAACAATTAAATGTAAATGTAGCCTTCTGCGTTCTCTTCTTTGATGTTTTGCTGTTTGGGCAGCAGCATTGTGGGGCCGCCTTTCAATGTGACAACAATCCTTCGTATTTTGGATAAATATGACAGGGGCATACCTCCCAACTTCTTGAAGCATGGAAGTGGGGACCTCGCCAGAAAGGGGGTGTGTCCTATTCAAATAAGGGGTGTAATGTATGCAAGTGATGTCGCCGTCAGGACACGCCCCCTTTTCGCCCTCTGTATCACTGAATATCGCTTCAGGCTGGGGAGACTCCCACACACACACACCGGCAAGTGACACTGCAGGCCCCAGGCGGGACGCGGGACCATCCCTAAAAAACGGGACAGTCCTGCGAAAAACGGGACTGTTGGGAGGTATATGCGCTGGGCAACACTCAGCTGCTGCGGCATTACAGACGCAGAGCTGAAACGCCAACACAATGCCTCTAGTCTCACAGGATGTGCTCATGTGCGGCTTGGCTGAGCTGGCTCACATGGGCCCAGTGGAACTTCAGTCCAGTTTGACTTTTTGTTCCAGTAATTAGTAAAACTAAAAAAAATGGCGGGTCCCTAACTAAAGTTCAAGTCAGGGTGGCTCCATAAGCAGCGTACATTGACTGCATAGCGAGCCTGTAAACTCCACCCACCTGGTGAGCGAACAAATGTGTAAAAAAAATAAAGATTACCGTATATTTCCTATATAAGGTGACATTACAGGTCATTATAATGATTAACAATGTTTGCTTGGCAATTTTCACACCTATTTTTTCACTTGTCACTCAAAGGTTAAAACTGGCTGACGCGTTTCGTAACAAAATTGTAGGTTTGGTGGTGCAGTTCCTAGGGGGTTGGAGGACACAATGCACTAGAAGCGCCCCCCCCCCCCCCTCCAGTAAATATTAAAAAACACACACACCCGCCCCCCCCGCCACCGCCCATGCCCCCGTGCCTTACCCTCCGCTGCTCCGCTGTGCTGCGGCCAGGACCCGCAGATTTTGTCTCCGGTCCTGGCTCCCCTCCTGCCCTGGCTTCTACTGGCATGAAAATGGACCATCACAAAATGTCCACCCCATACAGCAGACAGTTAAAGAGAACTGTCTGCTGTATGGGGGCGGACATTTTCTGATGGTCCATTTTCATTTCAGCACTGCAGAAGCCAGAGCAGGAGGGGAGCCAGGACCACTGCGCAGACAGGTAAATCTGCAGGTCCCGGCCGCAGCACAGCGGCATTACAATAGCCCCACAGACCCCCGGCGCCTGAACTTACACAGCGCCTCCCCGCAACCGCGGGGTCTGCGGGCCTATTGTTACGCCACTGTGTATATATATATATATATATATATATATATATGTCAAAAAAGAGAACAGGAGTGGGTGATCCTGGTTGGCGATAGTGCTCCGGACGGCTGGTAGGATATTTGCCGGGTCGTGTTGTATATACAAAAGCCTTGTGGTACCCAGCCCACAGCGTTCTTTTTTATAGTACAAGCAATTGTTTGTCTCTTTTTTTGAAAGTGGTTTTATGATCATTTTAATAAAACTGTCATTTATGCACTATGGAGCGCCCCTCCTGTCCTCTTTTTTGACAGATTTATTGCTTACTCCCAGAGTCCAGGGAGTTTGGAGGAGGCTGCAGTCCTAAAAATTGGATTTAGTGCTGACTTGCTAAATCAACCTGATTACCAAGTTCTTCTAAATTGGCTGGAGTAGTTGCACCTGTCAGCGCCATTGGTCCACTACCTGCTGTCATATATATATATATATATATGACTTCTAGTTATGTAACCTCTACACACAAAGACGGCACTGTGGGACACTGCACAGGAACAAAAGGAGTTATGCTTGGTAGCACCAAACACTGCTTCCTTCACCTGACATTTAAAAAACTTTATATAATCATTATCAGCTCTAAAGTGCTGTGAAACGCTGTAAGCGAAGCAAAGAAGCCTGTAACTTTGTGTCTGGAACAAACCGTGGGGATTATTCAGACCTGCAAACAGGTAATCACCGCAGAGCCAGAGTGAAATCCTGCCCTGTGCCTGTGAATCGATGTGCCACACACCAGTGAATCATCTCTCCAGTGTGTGCAGTCTGTGCATAGCCTCGGATTTACTCAGCGGCTGTGATAGATAAATGCTGATTGGGGCCGGAGCTGGCGTCACATGACTTCCCTGGGCACGCCTGCATTTTCCCTGACACTCCCAGAACATGGCCAGTTACCACCCCCACACGCCGGCTTTCTGTTAATCAACTTGCATGAGGCCAGTAGCAGGACTTTATCACAGGACAGCCTTGCGCATGTGTACTGTGAACCCTACGCATGTGCACACTATCAATTATAACCCAGGCTGTGAATTCGCAGCTGCGCCGTCAGGTCTAAATAACCACATATATTGCAACGCAGGGGGCAGAAAATACATTTATATTGCTTCTGTGCAGGGTAAATACTGGTTGCTTTTACATGCAGACCAAAAATGTCAACAATTCAGTTGTAATGTACCCCTAATCCCTAAAACTAACCCTAATGCTAATGCAAATTCTGTCCTTGTCAACATTTTCCAGATGTAGACATATTAGGTATTGACATTTTGACCATGTCGACATCATCATTATTTTGAAGGTCGACTATACAACTGCATAGCCAAAAACAGTAATTTAAAATGTCCACACTATTTTCTGATTATCCTCGGTCGACTTGATTTAATTCTTGGAGTAGCGTTTAGATTACAGGTTCTCAAACTCGGTCCCGACACAGTGCATGTTTTGTCGTTCTCCTCACAGAATCACAAGTGAATTCATTAGCTCCACCTGTGGATCTTTTAAAATGTGCCAATGAGTAATGAATGCACCTGTGCACCTGCCGGGTGACCTGGAAAACGTGAACTGTGTGGGGTCCTGAGGACCGAGTTTGAGAAGCCCTGGTTTAGATAATGTAACCAAGGATAACAGGCCACGATAGATCTATAATTTGGTTAGGAAAAGCTAAAGTTCCATCTCTAAGACTTTTTTTTTGTTTGAATTGCTGATGGTCCATCTGTATATGAGCCTCGTTCTCATACAGTATCCCTCTTTTATTTTTCAGAAATACTTCTCCATCCTTATAATCGCTTTTCATCTCTTGGACCTTCCTGGAGCGACAACAGAAATGATATTCCATGTACATGAGGAGCAAGAAGATGGGACCTTCATTGGAAATTTAAGGAATGGTCTAATATCGCCAACAGCACTGAAATTCACCCTCCTGTCCCACACCATCTATTTCCACCTGGATGCCCAAAGCGGGAATCTATATACAACATCAAACAAACTTGACCGAGAATCGATATGCCCTTTTGAGACCTTGGACCACTGCTCTATGACGTTAGATGTCTTCATTTCATCACAGGACTATTCGGAGTTTACCAAAGTTAACGTTTTAATTCTGGATATCAATGACAATCCTCCTCACTTTTCAGAGCAGACCTATCATATTTCCATTTCTGAAGATACAATCGTTAGAACCAAATTTCCTGTTGACATCACAGCCAAAGACACCGATATCGAGGAAAATGGAGCCCTGTCATATATTCTGATAAGTCCAAATAATGTTTTCACTCTAGATTACCAATCTGAAATAATGTCCTTAGTGGTTCTCAAGTCTTTGGATCGTGAATCACAGAGCGAGTACCGGATGACTTTGCTTGCCCTGGATAGGGGATTACCACCATTATCTGGCAGTGCTACTCTTGTCGTACAAGTAACCGATGTGAACGATAACTGCCCGGTGTTCCTTTCAAACATTATTACTATAAATCTTCCCAGGAACACGTCTGTTGGATCACCAGTGGTGCAGCTTGTAGCAGTGGATGAAGATATTGGTGAGAATAGTGTCATTCAATATTTCTATAGCAACCGCGTTCCGAAACCGACCAAGCAACTTTTCTATCTAGATAGTGCAACTGGGCTGATAACATTGTCTGGGACTTTACATGAAGAGATAACCCAGTATAAATTTACTGTGCTAGCAATCGGACATGGTTGCCCACCAGTGGTGGCTTCCATTACTGTAAACCTAGAGAAAATGAGAAAAGAGCCTAAATTGGAATTTAGATTTATCGCTTCCCAAATTGAAGGTGGTGTCTCGATCAATGAAGATGTACTACCTGGAACTATCATTGCCATCTTAGAGGTTACAGACCCTGATTACATCATTGTGCGACCTCTTTATATAGACGGAACATCACCTTTCCTGCTGAAGCCTTCTGAAGGATCTACCAACACTTACTTGTTATCAACATCCGCCGAGTTGGACTTTGAGATAAAACAGCAGTATGATATTAGCATAATGGGACATTCCAACGTTGATCAATCATTTGTGTATAGGGAAACTCTCAGAATAAATATTGAAGACGTCAATGACAATTTCCCCAAATTCTCAAAAGATCTGGTAGAAATATATATTGAAGAAAATAATATGCCTGGAGAAGTTTTGCTGAAGCTTTCTGCTTCTGATGAAGACAGTGGATCTAATGGAGATATAAGTTACTACTTGGATGATGGGTATCTAGATGTGTTTTCGGTTGACAGAACAAGTGGAATTCTCAAAGCTAATGTGCCTTTCGACAGGGAAAAAGAACCAGTTTATTCTGTGTGGATAGTAGCAAGAGACAATGGTTTTCCATCAAAAAATAATTCTTGCCTAGTTCTTGTAAACATCTTAGATCAAAATGACAATATACCAACATTTGCTTCAATGGAGTTTACATTTTATATCCCCGAGAATCTTCTCCAACGTGGTGAGGTTGGAATCATCAATGTGACTGATCCAGACGTTGGTTTGAATGGTGACTTTTCTGTGTTCCTGGTAAACACCACCACGTTGTTTTCCATTGACCACAATTTCATACTAAGATCAGAGGGTCCTTTCGACTATGAAAAAGAATCTCTATATGAACTTTGGGTGGGTGCCAGAGACAAGGGAAGCCCACCCTTGTCTTCCAAAGCCAAAGTTCTTGTTTTTATACTTGACGTGAATGACAATGCCCCTTTGATAGTTCTACCGGAGTCCAACTTTTCTTACGTGTTAGTGCCACCGGATACTTCCAAGGGTTCTTCCGTCACTAAAGTCCATGCAGTTGATTATGATGCTGGCATGAATGGAGTTATAACATATAGTGAATTTGGGGAGGGGAGTCCAACCGTAGACCTCTTTATGATTGACACCTACACCGGCAATATCACTTTGAGAGAAAGTACGAGTGGTCATCACTGTGGTCTTTATCAACTCTTAGTCAAAGCCAGTGACCAGGGGTATCCCGAAGCCCTTTCTACTATTGTAAGAGTGAACATCCTTCTCAATCATAGCATAAGTAACAGAAGTTACCTGGAATCAGTGATCATGAGCAAGACCACCATAACACAGGAGAACCAAGTCATTGTGCTGGGTCCATGTCCACAGAACCGGCAATCTATGGCCACCTACTCATGGCCTCTGACTACCCCAATAACCCTTGCTATAGTGTCGGTTTGTGTGGTGTTGTGCATGACAGGGACCTTCCTCTTCTTGTGTGCGAGGCAAAGAAAATCTAAAAAACAGAAGAGTCCCGTACAAATTCCATTACAGCTTACTGATGATTACTGTGCAAAAGACTGGGATGAGGTGAAGTACTGTAAATCTGTCGAAAGACCCTTGACCCTATAGGGAACCCATCCAAGATATTGCTGCAGACACATGCGTGCAATGGTTTATTTCTTTAAGAGATGATTTGTTGTAAAAATCACAATATTCTTAGCCCTATGTAAGGGCCTGACTTTCTAAAATAAGATTTACATAAAAACTTCTATTTAAAGGCTTTTCTCAATGTGTTTTCATGGGTTTTTTTACAAATCAGTTGCTGGGGCTCACAGGCCTTACTACCTAACATTCGCAGCTACAATTATGCAGAAGACTCCTTTACTGCATGTCAGTGCGATCGACATCCATCCAACGTCCTACAGAATGCAGAGCCAGTGAAGGATCCAGGGGGGGGGGGGGATTTTCTGTGGCCTGTGCCAGGGAATGGTGGAACTGCTGGCCACCAGCTCCATCGATCCTGTTGCGGCCTTCAGGTTCTGTGGAATGGACCGTGGTGTCTGTCATAAATGACAAATGCCCCGCTGGATCCGCCACTGGCTCTATCAGGCCAGATTGAGGACAATGTGGTCCATGGTCTGACTTTAAGAATCAACATAACTTGTAACAGCTTCTTTTGTGTTTTTGGCAAAGGTACCACGTACTGTATATGTCTATTAGCATATTATTATATTAGTTTAACATAAGGGATGTCAATGTACTTCTTCTTTATTACCACCTAAAAGCAAATGTATTGTACTATGATTAAAACTGATGATGGCCAACGTGATACTATCACCAAAGCACCGCTCTGTAAAATGCCATAAAAAGGTGCTTATGTTACTATATAATTCTGTAACGTATTTCCCCTACTGTGTGTTATAGTTTATTGCTTTTGCTGTAAGTATAATCATCGTTATATTATAATGACTTATGTCATTATAATGTGACTTTTTCCCACATCAGAGAAGAGCAGCATTGGTGCAATAATGCACTTCCCATTGGGCAATGTATGGAAATATACATAGTATCTTGTTGCTAATAAAACTGAAATAATGTTTATTTAAAAAAAAATGTGATTTAAAACAGAGAAAAGCTTTCATTTGTTTACCGTGATATTATTCAAAATCTTGACATTACAGCCCTGATTCTAGTTTGTTCAGTCCCCCACGCGTTCGTACGGGGGACCGATGTTTGTGCCCTGCGCAAGCACATAATCCATACCTCCAAACAGTCCCGATTTCAGCGGGACATTCCCGATTATCAGGGCCTGTCCCGCTGTCCCTCCCACGGCCGGCAGTGTCCCACGGTGAGGGGGGGCTGTTGGGAGTCCCCCCTGTCGGCTGCTAAGCAGCGGGGAATAAAGGCTGTGCGCATGCGCACAGCGTCTATTCCCGCAGCTAGGGGGCTTGGGGCATGGGTAGAGGCTCACAGAGCCTCTGGGTCATGCCCCCATAGCGGCAAAATGGGGGCGTGGCCTCGCGGGAGAGCTGCGGGTATAGGCCATGCCCCCAAATTAGGCCACGCCCCCGAAGATTTTGCGGCGCGCAGCAGCAGCGTCCCGCCTGTTGGGCTGCCAAAGTTGGGAGGTATGCATAATCGGTTATGCGCATGTGTAGGGCTTCTGTGTGAGCACCTTCACCGACCTGCACTGTCAGTGTGGTGCTTGCACAGGGGGGACAGGGGACAGGGGTGGTGGCGGCGCTCCAACATGAGACTTCATGGGCATCCCCATATAAACGCTGGGCGTTCCCATGTAAATGCGGCCGTGGCGCGGTGTGCCGGGGCGGGCCGCTGACACCACGTGACGTCCACCGCCCACTCTGTCTTCTGAATGGAGCCTGCAAAAATAAGTCAGTCTCCACTGACTTATATTTGCAAGCCCAAGAGAAATCATTTGATGGTCCCCGACCATCGAATGATTTTTTCTGCGTCGGGACATGCGAGGGGATGTGTTATGAAAACACATCCCCTCACATGTCCCGACGCAGGGTTGCAAGGAGATGCGGCATGGGGAGTTTTTTGGGCAGGGCGGGCGCTCTGGGACTTGGCAAACTGCGAGCGTCGCAGCTTACTTAGTCCACCTGAATCAGGCCCTGTATGCAGTGTTTTTATGTCCAATTTCTGAAAACAGCACAATCAATATGACTGAGCCAAAACCCATGTGTTCTAGGGATGGCCATCCATGGCGATGCTGCAACCAGCCATCGATAGTAACAAACTGTGTGATGGATGACCGATGGTCATCCACTTTCTTTATCTGACTGACCTGTGGGCCAATCAGAACGTGAGGGCAGGACTTCATGGTTGTTGGGGGCTTGGCAGTGCTCCGAGTCCTGGCACCTTGAAAAAAAATTGGCTTTGCTGTGCCATCGATGGACGGAAACCATCAGGTTCTCCCCATTAATGGCAAAAGTATTAGACATTGGCCATAAACTATTGATGATTTTGAATAATCGATGGTCGATGGCCATCCCTATTGTGTTCTTGAGTCCTGATGATGGTTAAAGTGTCTTTCGGACACTATCACTGCAATCACCAGATGGGCACTGCCACTACCAGCACTAAACAGGCACTATCACTGGCCGCACCAATCTCTACAATGACAGGTTTATTTCTGTGTTTCAAGCTGTAGTTTTAAGTCTGAGGAGACTGCTCAGTCGCTCCACATGGGAGGTGCAATGCGCCCACCATGACGTGCCACTCCAGGGGGGGTCAAGGATGATGTCACCAAGTCACTCCGCGCGGGAGGGGGGGTGACCGCCGCTCACCTCCATCCAGGGGGGTCCCTGCTTCCAACTATCGCCCTCCAGTGGCCGGCACCCTATGCAAATGCCTGAAGCTGCCTAGTGATGGCACCGGCCCTGTCTAGGAGTGGCACTGCAGCGGCAATCATTTCAGCGCCAGGGTCAGCCACACGACTGTGGCTGAAATTATTGGATGGTTTGGGCCCCTCAAAAAAAAAGAAGGAAATCATCTGTCCCTGTACAAACCTGCTCTACAGAGGCAAGATGTCCTCATCCTCTGATTCCTCGCCCCAATTCAGTGTGTACTTCCTCATCCTCTCAGCTTATCAATTCGTTCACCGTGGGCTCCACAATCACAGGCACCTCTGTAGTCTCTGGAGACAATTGCTGATCTTCAATTGAAAAATTGATAATTAATTAATTAATCTCCACATTTTGCGGAAGCAACCTCACACCGCTCATTGACCAAGTTCCCCGCTGCACTAAAAACTCTTTTTATAACTCAGGTAAAATAGAGCCAGTTTGTACAGGAGCCTCCTTTTTTCCCTGCCAGTACAGGTACGGACTGTCTGACATGTCTACTTGGATGCTGTCACCAATTGTTTCAATGGTGACAGCATCATATGCGGTGACAGTAGACATGCCAGCAATCATTGGCAGGTCCTTTAGTCCAGACCAGCTGTCTAAATTCTCTCCTGCCTGTCCTGCATCCCTGCAAGCAGGTCAGGTAGGAAATCTGAGCTGTTTCCTCAAAGCCATAGGTGTAGGATAAAATGAAGGAGGAACTGTGGCTGTGTCATGGGTGGAGATCATGGTCCGCTTCAGATGACAATCTCCTGACCAGCAGGTCTTTGCATCGCTGTAGACCTGTGATAGCAGGAAACAGAGATGCAACATGCGCTTTAAACTGAGGATCCAGCACGGTGGCCAGAATGTATTCCCCTGACTTTAACAGACTGACCACCCTTGTATCCTGGCAAAGCGTATGGAGGTCTTCATCCACAATACTGACTTGCTTTGCGGAATCGCTACGCTTTAGCTCCTCCTTCACTTTCTCCAGCTGCTTCTGCAACAGCCTGATCAGGGGAATCACCTGACTCAAGCTGGCAGTGTGGGAACTGACTTCACGTGTGGCAAGTTCAAATAGCTGGAGAACCTTGCACATCACCAAAATCAGCCTCCACTGCGCTTGAGTCAGGTGCAGGAATGGCCTTTTGCTGCTCCTCCATCCTCTGCAGGATCTAGAGGGTGGAGTTCCAGCACGTCACCACCTCTTGTTTAAGCTGATGGCAGGGCAGGTTGAGGAGTTTTTGCTGCCGTTCCAGCCTTCGGCAGGCAATGGCAGAATGCCGAAAGTTTCCAGCAATTTTGCGGGCAACCGCAAGCATCTTCTGCACACTCCTGTCACTTCTGAGGAAATGCTGCACCACCAAATTTATAGTATGGGCAAAACATGGCACGTGATGGAAATTGCCCATATGTAATGCCCACACAATGTTACTTACATTTTTCAGGGCACTGAGGACACTTTTTCGTACGTCTCTGTACATCCCGGGTATCGCCTGCCTAGTGAAGTGGAATCTAGATGGGGTTTGGTACAGATGACACAATACTTCCATCAACCGTCTAAATCCCACTCTTCTGATGGCAGACACCGGACTCACGTCTAACACCAACATAGCTGTCAAGGCCGCAGTTATCCTCTTTGCCATAGGATGACTGCTGTCGTATTTCTTCCTCATGGCAAACGACTGCTGGACGGTCAATTGCTTAGTGAAAGACGTAGAGGTCTTACGATTTCTCCTCTGGGGTGATGACCGACTCCCAGCAGCAGCAACAGTAGGCATATCGCTGCAGGTTCCTACAGAGGAATTCTGGATAGAAGAGGAGTCAGTCATGTCAGACATCGGTGACCAGTGGAGTAACTACAGTGCTGCAGACTCCAAGGCGGCTTGGGGAAGCCAGCACCAATGCGGTCTGTGGTGGCGTTTTATAGCTTCAAGCAAGGGATGCAGCGGTACCATACAGGATGCTGCTGCTGCCCACGGTCCCAGCTGCCGGCAGTGAAGGTAGTGTGCGGGGGTGCAGGAGGCTGCTGCTGCCCATGGTTCTGACTAGGGATGGCCATCGACCATCGATGATTAGAAAACATTGATGGTTGATGGCCGATGTCAAATAGTTTGCCATCGATGGGGGAGAACCAGATGGTTTCCCACCATCGATGTCAAGGTTAAACAAATAGTTTTGTTTTCCTTCCTCCTGGGACACGGAGTATAGCTCCGCCCAGGACACCCGTGAAGCCCCGCCCCCCATATTCTGATTGGCCCACAGGTTAATCAGTCAGAGAAAATAAATGACCATCGATATGTAAAAACATCGATGGTCATCCATTGCATAGTTATAGACCATCGATGGTCAGTTGCAGTTTTGCCATCATAGTTCTGACTCCCGGCAGTGAAGGTGCAGTGCGGCGGTGCAGGAGGCTGCTGAACTAAACACTTATTTATGAATGGTCTTCAGGTGATGTATAAGGGAGGATGTCCCTAGGTGGCCAACATCCTTACCCCTGCTTATTGCAGCTTTACATAAGCTACACCTTGAAAAAGCTGCTGAGAGCGGCGAAACGCGTAGGTGCGCCCCTGGATGACCTGATCACCCCTCAGACTTGACACCAACGGTCTTTATTTATCATTGGACTCCACACCTTCCATCGGGAAAGTTTACTCCCAGAGAATTTTCCCACCACTTTTTCATCTCGCGAGTGGAACACTTGGGATACCCATATCCCCACCCGAGGCTTCGGTTCATCTGGAGGCACGCCACCCCCTTAATAAGCCCGGCTGGGTCCATAGAGGTCCAGTGTTCCCCCAAGTACCATATTACCATCTTTGGGTACCATCTACCACGGTTTACAAAATCGGCATCCAAAGTGAACTGGCCCCTAACTTTGCTACAATCCCACAGGAAAAATCGACATCTCCAGGTGTGGACTCACTCATCCAATCTCCACAACAATTTCTGAAAATTTAAGACCATCCAATTGGACTGAACTGTTCCTAATCAACTGAGGGTGACTATCAGGATCAGTGTCATTTTTTACTAATTTTATTGTTGTTTTACTCTGCTTTATTTTTATTCTTACGTGAAAAGTTACAATAAATTGTCAAATCTTTTTTACCACACACCTGACCATGTTTATGCATTTCTCCAATTCACCTATTGTAATTATTCAGCTCTATATCATCTAGCGCAGTCAACCACCCCCTTTTTCTGTTTTCCATTGTATTGGGGTTGACTTCCCCTTTTTTTCAGACTGCTGCTTCACTTAGCCAATCCACTCATACATTAGCGCCTTTTTTGTGGGTATCCATATCCCTTTTTTTTCTTGTTTACATAAGCTACACATGGCAAAACATTTGTTGTCCGGATTCGGCTAAAAAAAATTCCAGACTGAAGAGGTGGATTTATTGGTCCTCTGCCCAGGTATGACGATGGGCTTTTTCATCCCATGGACAACAACTGTTTCCCCCCCCCAGGTGCCTCATTTAAGTAAACCCCGTCAGCATCATCCTCATCAACTTCCTCCTCAGCGCCTACTAGCCTACTTTTGAAAACTAGTTTCAGGGAGATTATAGTTGGCAATAGAATTTTGCAAAGCGCCCCATTGAGTCGGCGTGTAATTCTCCACCCAAAGGGCGTGTCTAGTTCCATAAATGGAGAGATTGTGAAATAGATTGTGAATGTGGCACCTAGAAGCGTTGGTGTGTAATTTCAAATGACTTATAGCCAAATGTAGATGAGCCCCAAAGCAAGAGCTACTAAACTTGCTAAAGTGCTGGGAAATGGGAGGGTAGGAAGCCCTGGTTTGCTTGGTTTTTGATGACAGCGTGACGCTCTGAAAAATCAGAGTCCAGTATTCTCTTCCTGCCTTCCAGCCTGCAGCCGGACTGTAAATCGGACTGATTGGTGGATGGCTGGAGCTATCCACCAATCAGAGTCTAGCATTCTCTTCCTGCCTTCCAGCCTGCAGCCGGACTGTAAATCGGACTGATTGGTGGATGGCTGGAGCTATCCACCAATCAGAGTCCAGCATTCTCTATCTGCCTTCCAGCCTGCAGCCGGACTGTAAATGGCTGTAAGCATACTGATTGGTGGATGGCTGGAGCTATCCACCAATCAGA
Source organism: Crinia signifera (assembly GCF_055691185.1). NCBI lineage: Eukaryota > Metazoa > Chordata > Amphibia > Anura > Myobatrachidae > Crinia > Crinia signifera. Next base: position 153,739,174 of record NC_139225.1, on the reverse strand, counting down.
GTCCAGCATTCTCTATCTGCCTTCCAGCCTGCAGCCGGACTGTAAATGGCTTATCTATTCTTGCATCCAGAGGGGCCGGGGGCATAGCCAGCAGCTCACAGAACTGCTGAGCATGCGCCCGCAGAGGCGAAAATGGGGGCGTGGCCTCGCGGCAGTGGCGTGGGTATAGGCCATGCCCCCTTTTTGGTAGCCACGCCAAAAAAAAGCAAGCTGTCCCGCCTTCCTGATGAGAAATGTTGGGAGGTATGCAGGGCATGAAGGGGTCTATTTACTAGGCCTTGGAGAGAGATAATAAGGAGAGAGATAAAGTGCCCACCAATCAGCTGTGTTTGAAAAAAAAATGACAGGAACGGTCAGGTTGGAACTTTATCTCTCTCCAAGGTTTAGTAGACAGATGACAAAGTCACTTTGTGTAGGTTTCACACCATTGTAAAATTCATTATTGTAATTTTTTTTTTTTTTTTTTCAATTGCCTTTATTGTCTCTTTGGAAAAATGACAGCACAACACGAGCAAAACCAGACTGGAGTAACGTTTATTTCGCCAATAGATTACAATTAAACAAGTTTATACCATCTTGGATGTGTTCATTTTTGGGGTAATGATATAATACTATTTCATTTCCCATTTGTCCTGTGGGTAATGGCCGATGGCGGCTGAATATTGCTGCATTTAGCCCGGCGGGCACGTGGCGGAGATGGTAATGATAGGAATGTGGGTGGTCGCCATGGTTACAAACATTGGGATTTGTGACAAGGCATTACATGCTCCATCACCTGCAGTCATGTACAGATTACTGCACACACAGCACAGGAGCTGGCTGACCCCTACTGATATGTCGCAGCTTGCTGCAGCTGTAATAATTACACACATCACATTATTACCTCGGGGGTTCTACTTCAGATGTTCCCATGGGCAACCAATCAGAATCTACTTGTTTATTTAACACCTTCTAGAAGATAATAGATAGAATCTGATTGGTTGGTTGCCCATTGCAACATCCCATCTGAAATAGAACTCAGCTCAGTAAATACACTCCTGTGCGAGCAGGTGTCACTGGGTGCCGGACGGCTCCCTGATAGTCGGGATTCCGGCAGTCATTACTCCGACGTCGGAATCCCAACTGCTCCCTCGCGGGGGTCCATGACCCCCATAGAGGGAGAATAAAAGCAATAGAAATAGGTGGCAAGCTGCGCCCGCAGCGTGGCGAGCACAGCGAGCCCGCAAGGGGCTTCATCGCGCTCCTGTGCAGTCGAGATTCCGACATCGGAGAAATGACTGTCGGAATCCCGACTGTCGGTGTGTCATACCACACCCGTGTCACTCTGCTGATGGTACTGTATTATATGTATATGGTGCTGGCATGTGACCATTCCCTTTGCACTATCGCCATGGCTAAAGATGGCGCCCATCCTGGAAACCCACGTCCCCTTGTTTTCAGGCCTCTTATTTATTGTCCTTATTGCGCGTGAACCCCACTAAATGTCATCCAGGTCCGGATCCTTGTCACATCCTCTGACACCAGAACAGCTCAAAGAACAGTATGACACAAAAAAAAAGAGAATGAAGATATGGGGACCAGGCAGCAATGGAGGCATAGGTGTGAGGCAGCGATGGAGGTATAGGTGTGAGGCAACGATGGAGGTATAGGTGTGAGGCAGCAATAGAGGTATAGGTGTGAGGCAGCAATAGAGGTATAGGTGTGAGGCAACGATGGAGGTATAGGTGTGAGGCAGCAATAGAGGTATAGGTGTGAGGCAGCGATAGAGGTATAGGTGTGAGGCAGCGATGGAGGTATAGGTGTGAGGCAGCGATGGAGGTATAGGTGTGAGGCAGCGATGGAGGCATAGGTGTGAGGCAGCGATGGAGGCATAGGTGTGAGGCAGCGATGGAGGTATAGGTGTGAGGCAGCGATGGAGGTATAGGTGTGAGGCAGCGATGGAGGCATAGGTGTGAGGCAGCGATGGAGGCATAGGTGTGAGGCAGCGATGGAGGTATAGGTGTGAGGCAGCGATGGAGGTATAGGTGTGAGGCAGCGATGGAGGCATAGGTGTGAGGCAGCGATGGAGGCATAGGTGTGAGGCAGCGATGGAGGTATAGGTGTGAGGCAGCGATGGAGGTATACAGTAGGTGTGAGGCAGCAATGAAGGCATAGGTGTGAGGCAGCAATAGAGGTATATAGGTGTGAGGCAGCAATGGAGGTATAGGTGTGAGGCAGCAATGGAGGTATAGGTGTGAGGCATAGGTGTGAGGAAGCAATAGAGGTATATAGGTGTGAGGCAGCAATGGAGGTATAGGTGTGAGGCAGCAATGGAGGTATAGGTGTGAGGCAGCAATGGAGGTATAGGTGTGAGGCATAGGTGTGAGGAAGCAATGGAGGCATAAGTGTGAGGTAGCAATGGAGGTATATGAAGGTAAGACAGCAATTGAGGTATAGGGGATGAGGCAGCAATAGAGGTATACTGAGTTGAGGGAGCAATTGAGGTATAGGGGATGAGGCAGCAATAGAGGTATACTGGGTTGAGGGAGCAGTGGAGGTATAGGGGGTGAGGGCAGCAATAGAGGTATATGTAAGCAAGGCAGCATCAGTTATGGGGAGCGAAGCAGCAATATGTGTCCTTTAATTCAGAGTCTACAAGTTATCAGTAGAGAATGTACGTGTCAGAGTACATACAGTAAGAGGGTCTGGAGACGACATTTATCATTTCATTATGTCCCATTACTACTAGGAAAGCAATTGACCTGCACCCTAGACTGTTATACAAAGTGTGCCTTCAGGGGTATTAATGTCACAGAGCATCAGGTGGAGGGAGAGGGGGGAGAGAGAGGGGAGATAGAGATGGAGGTAGGAGTGGGGAACAGGGAGAGGGAGGTGAAGGAGGGAGAGGGGAGAGAGGGGGGATGGGGGGAAGGGGAACAGGGAGGGGGGAAAGGGAGATGGGGGAGAGGGAAACAGGGAGAGGGTGGAGAGAGAGGGAGAGAGATGGGAGATGGAGATGGGGGGTAGGAGTGGGGAACAGGGAGAGGGAGGTGAAGGAGTGAGAGGGGAGAGATGAGGGGGAGATTGGGAAAGGGGAACAGGTGGAGGGGGAGGGAGATGGGGAAAGGGGTACAGGAAGAGGGTGGAGGGAGAGGGGAAAGGGAGCTGGGGGAGAGGGGAACAGGGAGAGGGTGGAGGGAGAGGGGGAAAGGGAGATGGGGGAGAGCTAAACAGGGAGAGGGGAGAGGGTGGAGAGAGAGGGGAAAGGGAGATGGGGGAGAGGGGAACAGGGAGAGGGTGGAGGGAGAGGGGAGATGGAAACAGGGAGAGGGTTGAGGGAGAGAGAGAGAGGGGAAAGGGAGATGGGGGGCTGAGAGGGGAACAGGGAGAGTGAAAAAGAGAGGGGAAAAGGAGATGGGGGAGGGTGGAGATTATTTTTTTTTTATTATATCAGACCTATGATACTTTGTTACTCCCCCAATTATTTCCCAGCGTTGGGCCCCACCTCTGTCAGTGATGCCAGTGAGTGTGAGTGAGTTATATAACTCACGTCACCTCTACATCTGATGTCATGCTCTTATCCATTGTACATGTACATACTGGGTGAAATGTAATAGGATGAGAGATTCAGAAAGTGAGAGATTTGGTAAGAAATCTCCAGTTTTTTTAAAGTGGCAATCATTGACACAGCAAAATCACACTGGTTTTGCTGTGTCAATGATTGCCACTTTAAAAAAACTGGAGATTTCTTACCAAATCTCTCACTTTCTGAATCTCTCATCCTATTACATTTCACCCACTGTATCACTTGCACTAACATTGTTACTTTGTAATATTAAAGAACAATGTACGTCGCTGTCGCCAGACATCAGTGCTGCCTGGGCAATACAACAGGAATTGGGGCCAGATGTACTAAACCATGAAAAGTGATAAAGTGGAGAGTGATAAACCACCAACCAATCAGCTGCTATCTGTCATTTTCTGTGCCATGGTAGTTAGGAGCTGATTGGCTGGTGGTTTATCACTCTCCACTTTTCAAGGTTTAGTACATCTGGCCCTTAAGGTGCCTACACACTAGACAATGTTTTGCCATCTGCTCCCCCACCACCACCACCACAACCACCTTCTGCTCCCCCACCACCACAACCACTGCTTGTCACGCCTGTGTATGCACTTGCCGATACCATCGATCTATACTGCCGGGTCCCGTCACACCCAACATCGTCTTATGTGTACCAAGTCCTCACCTATCTGACCGGCAGTGACAGCGGCTCACAGCTGCATTCCAATCTCCCTATAATTTTATCAGGCGAAGTTCAGCGATTCCACAAATGCAGAACTTGCAGCAATTAGCGCATGTGCGGCATTTGGGAGATCTAGGGCCCCAATTATCGCCTGCAATGAGTTTTATAATCCACAGTGAGTTTTATCACTCATTGATAAATAAGCCCCATATTTTGGAAGTTACCCAGGTCAGTTTTGCGAGGGTGTTATGTAATAGGTTCCAAGATTACGGTCGACACACATAATAGGTCATTATGCAAAAGGTTGACGTGAGGTTTTCACAATTTGTTTCAGAAAAGGTGATTTTTCATACTTCAGATTGGGCATATAATAGTGTGGTGAGCGTAGCGCGGGGATGCGGTACACTTATACAATGTTCACGTCGACTTATGTCAACATAGACACCTAAAAACGTTTTTTTTTTTTTACCTTTTCCTGGTCGACCTATTGTTTGTGACCACCTTTTACCAAATTAATGCATGTCAACTCTTTCACATGTCAGTCAAATCCGTGGGGACTGAATCCCGTGTGTACACCCCTTTAGATCATAGCGGCCCCCTATTCATCGAGTTTTCATTCAGGCTGGATTTCGTACACTTGCGCTGAACCTGACACTGCAGAACTTCAGTGCATCCATCCTGCTGTTCACTCTCCTGTGTTTGTAATGAGCTGCTGTGTTTGCGTTTGTAGCCATCAAAAGCTCCACAAATACCGTCCTATTATACTCCAGGTACATGAAAGCGAAGCCTTTGTGTAGCTATAACTGGGTGACACAGAGACTACACACAGCCCCAGCCCCATCCCAGCAGATGACATTATTATCTCTGCTTGTAAAGCTTATTCATTGAGGGAATCTTTTATTTGTTTAATTGGGCAGCACATGGGAGTACAGGGGCTGAACGGTACTGTATGTGCGTGTATAGGGAACAGCTGAGGCGTGATCCTCTCTTCCCGTCTGTGCGCTGTCACTTACTGAGACTCCTCCCCTGTTTGGTGTCGCTGCGCAGACAATAGAGCGTAGCTGCCTAGCTGGAGACTGTCGTGGGTGGCTGGTACCACTCGAACAGACATGTAATGTAAAAGTTATGTGGGAGAGATTTATCAAGCCTTGGAGAGAGAGAACGCGGAGAGAGATAAAGTACCAACAAACCAGCTCCTAACTGTCATTTTTCAAATACTGCATGCCACCATGTGGCAGTTGGGGGCCAGTGATGTCGAGAGAGGAGTATGCAGGAGAACATACACTTTTAGGAGGTGATTCTGGTTGGCTCAGAACGGGGCAAATCCGCCCCAGTTCTGATGTTTGGGGTTCTGCGCATGCCACATGGTATTTTATGCGCACGCGAATGTCCCCTTCGTGCATGGCTTCATCGGGTGACCCGGTGTCTTCTGGCCTCTTCCGCAGCCGCCGGAGTCCTTCTGGTCACCTCCGCCGCCGCCCTCTTCTCCACGCAGCATCTTCTTTCTTCAGTAGCGCTCCTGCATACCCTCTCTGCCGAAAAACTCTCTTACACCTCTCCCCATTGGCTCTCGACTGGCGGGAGATTCAAACCGATGTGAGCGGCGCTTTGGATTGGCGGCCGCATTGGCACCAATTTCAAACTGCCGCTCCACTTACCATCACCACGCTCCGTCGCTCCCCGCCGCCGCTTCGCCGTCCAGACTGAAGGCACAGAGATCCCTCTCCCCCGTCACTGCTGCTGCTGATCTGGTGCTGGGAGCAGGGTGTCCCAGCACCGGGGCTCATCACTACAGGTGCACTACAAAGCCCATAATGAGGCGTTGTTGAAGTGAGCACATTATGCACCGACGGCCAGTGGATGATTAGGGTTAGGCACTGGAGGAGGGTTAGGGTTACATACCTGCCAACTTTGGAGATATACAGAGTGGGTTGCCACAGAGGGGCATGCTCCTGGTAATGGGATGGGTTAGTTTTAGGCGATAGGGCAAGGTTAGGGAAAGGCTCCAAGAGGGAAGGTTAGGGGTCAGAACTAGGGGGAGTGTTAGGAGCAGGGATAAGTGATACCCCTTCACACCAGAAAATGCAGGGACTTACCTGGGAATATGGGGGGTTATTCTAGTTCACTCTTTCTGACAAAATCCTTCTTAGATGGACAAAACCATGTGCACTGCAGGTGGGGCAGATGTAACATGTGCAGAGAGAGTTAGATTTGGGTGTTATTTTGTTTCTGTGCAGGGAAAATACTGGCTGCTTTATCTTTACACTGGTTTTGTCCATTAAAAAAGGGGGGTTTTACTTCAAAGTGAGATCTATATCGCAGTGTAAAAATAAAGCAGCCAGTATTTACCCTGCACAGAAACAAAATAACACCCAAATCTAACTCTCTCTGCACATTTTACATCTGCCCCACCTGCAGTGCACATGGTTTTGTCCATCCAATAAGGATTTTGTCAGAAAGAGTGAACTAGAATAAGGCCCATGGTCCCTGGATCATGTTGGGACATTCCCGGGTTGGCCCTTTTCACACCGTCCTAGCCCCTGCATTTTCTGGTGTGAGGGGGGTGGCGGGGTCCAGGCAGCAGGTGGCGGTGCGGTGGGCAAAATGAGTTGCTGGACCCTTCCAGAGGCCGGGGCCCTGGACAGCTGTACCCACAGCACCCCCCTGTCGGCGGCCCTGACCAAGCATGCTGACATGATACCATGTACCATGCTCCCCATCAGTCTTCTGGTCACAGTATTTCATAGTATATATGAAACAGTGACAATACCATATCCGTAATGACAGGTAATAAGCATAATATGTGTCTTAAAACAAATATTATCTCTGCCACTCAGCTGCATAGAAATCACGTCACGGACCAGGATATCGCTATGTACAAACGCCTTCCGCAAATCATTCTTCGGAAGAGCTTGCTCACTATTATTTATTTACGCCTCTCGCCCACTCACCGCCAGAACAAACTGCAATCTGCCCCCTCAGACACAATATGTCACCATTTACCTAATCCCAGGGGTTAGTGGTAATAGTCCTGTGTCACTCACAAACTTCTGAAAGTAAAATGTCATGTTCCTCTGCGATGATTTGGGGCAGGGCTTATAAAGGTAAATATGGACTGAAGCACAAAAGGGGATTAGGATGCATTGTGACACGCGATGTAGACACAGGGTAACCAGACATGGATACAGCCTCAGTCTGTGCTTGGGGGCGAGTTATGTGCCGGAACAGAAATGGAAGCTGCAGTTGGGAATTACTTTTGTAAGTAGGGATGAGAGATGTATCCGAGTGGTGGTAGATGAAGAAAATAAAACTTGTCAACTGCTCATTTATAGGCTGTCACGCTAGGAGTACCTTGTGGATCAGCCTGAGGCCCAGAGGTTAGGGCGTCAAGGTCTGGAGGAGACTGAAGAGTAACAGTTTTAATATAAGGCTTTCTCATAGAAGAAGCACCGGAAGATAAGGCCAGCTAGGGAAGCTGCGGAGCAGGGAACCCAGAAGGACAACTGGGTAACCAAGACGGAATCCACAGAGGATGAAGAGGATTTGTCCGGGAATCTATACCAGGTGACTGGACCGGACCATGAAGAAGAAGAAGAAGACGACTTGTCCGGGAATCTATACCAGGTGACTGAACTGGACCATGAAGAAGAAGAAGATGACTTGTCCGGGAATCTATACCAGGTGACTGGACCGGACCATGAAGAAGAAGTTGACTTGTCCGGGAATCTATACCAGGTGACTGAACCGGACCATGAAGAAGAAGAAGAAGACGACTTGTCCGGGAATCTATACCAGGTGACTGGACTGGACCATGAAGAAGAAGAAGACAACTTGTCCGGGAATCTATACCAGGTGACTGGACCATGAAGAAGAAGAAGAAGAAGAAGATGACTTGTCCGGGAACCTTTACCAGATGACTGGACCGGATCGTGAAGAAGAAGAAGAAGACTTGTCTGGAAACCTTTACCAGATGACTGGACCGGATCGTAAAGAAGAAGAAGGAGACTTGTCTGGGAACCTTAACCAGATAACTGGACCGGATCGTGAAGAAGAAGAAGACTTGTCCGGGAACCTTTACCAGATGTTTGGCAACTGGCAGCAGGTGCGGGTGGCTGGCAGCCGGTGCAGGCACAAACAGCAGGTGCTGGTTACTGGCAGCAGATGTAGGTGACTGTCAGCGGGTGCAGGTAACTGGCAGCGAGTGCAGGTAACTGGCAGCAGATGTAGATGACAGTCAGCAGGTGCAGGTAACTGGCAGCCGATGTAGATGACTGTCAGCAGGTGCAGGTAACTGGCAGCGAGTGCAGGTAACTGGCAGCCGATGTAGATGACTGTCAGCAGGTGCAGGTAACTGGCAGCGAGTGCAGGTAACTGGCAGCAGATGTAGATGACAGTCAGCAGGTGCAGGTAACTGGCAGCCGATGTAGATGACTGTCATCAGGTGCAGGTAACTGGCAGCAAGTGCAGGTAACTGGCAGCAGATGTAGATGACTGTCAGCAGGTGCAGGTAACTGGCAGAGAGTGCTGGGTACAAGGTGCTGGGTCCCAGGTAATAAGTGCTGGATACAGGTGCTGGATTCCAGGTAACAAGTGCTGGATACAGGTGCTGGACTGCAGGTAACAAGTGCTGGATACAGGTGCTGGACTGCAGGTAACAAGTGCTGGATACAGGTGCTGGACTGCAGGTAATGAGTTCTGGATACAGGTGCTGGATTCCAGGTAACAAGTGCTGGATACAAGTGCTGGATTTCAGGTAACAAGTGCTGGGTAACAGGTGCTGGACTGCATGTAATGAGTGCTGGATACAGGTGCTGGATTCCAGGTAACAAGTGCTGGAGCACAGGTTGAAGCTTCCTCCCAAGGGATTGACAACAAAGCACTGGCGTCTGCATGCCCCAGGGAGATCAGCTTTGTCCCCCTGGGTTGATCCCAATTGGTGGAGCTGGACTGAGGACTGACACTATTGGCCGGCTACAACAACATGGCGGTGCCCGGACAGGAGACCTATTCCTATACCCGCGCCGGGAGCGCACGCCGGAGACCCCAGGAAGATGGTCACGGCCGGGAGGAATAGGATGCCGCGCTCCCCGCCCTGCACCTGGACAAACAGCCAGCAGGCCCCACCACCGGAGATGAACAGGTGAGCGGCGCGCCGCAGCACCGGCCGTGACATAGGCTTAGTATACTCTTTAAACCAGGACACTAATCAAAGGTAAATGCAGAGGGGTTTCCAGTTGCCTGGAAAGTCCCCTCCTCTTGGCAAGTGGCTCAAATGACGACAATAGCACTGGTGTATAATATGATTACTAGAGCTGCCACCACATCATACAGTGTAAGGGACCGAGCGGAGCTGCTGCACATGCCCAGTGGTAACAGCTTCTTCTACCAGGTTTGCTGTGTGTGTGAGTCTTCTATCAGTGCAATGGACCAGAGAGCAGCTGCAAGGAAGAAGAGACAGGAGCCTTACCATGAGGTGGGAGAATGTGAGCTTATTATGGTATGTTTAACCTTTTCCTGACCACGTATTTATACTATATAGACCATCTATAGTGTTATATATACTCTATCTCATAAAGGGAGGGTGGCCTAAGATCCACCGCCTCTTACCGACCCCCTCTGCCGGCTACCGCATTGATTCTAATCGCATATGCTCTAACATATGCTATTAGTATTGCAAATGGCAGGTCTTGCGATAAGAGCTGCCCTTTGTGAAGCAGCCTGCGGGGGTTGAGCGGGTCCCATCCTGCTCTGCCTGGCTGCTGCTGCTGTGGGGCTCTCCTCCCTGCAGCTGGAAGGGGAAGCACAGGGCTAGGGAGGAGCAGATCACTGGTACGGGCACCACAGCAGGAGGCTGCCCAGGCACAGGTGAGGGGGGAGTGGCCCGCCAGGTGCTTTAAGAGAAGACGGTGCCCGTGTTCAGCCTCCACTGTTGGGGCCCCCTCCTTCCTCTCAACCACTGCCCCCCTGTCACACAGCACAGTAGAAGGCTCATCAGGGTACCAAAGGCAGGGGAGGTGCCCCGGTGCCAACCTGCTCCATGGGGGGGGTTGGAGGGGGCATTGCCAACACGGCCGACGAATCGCTCCACGGGGGGGGGGCTTGCTGATGCAGTAACTACATCGCTCCACGGGGGGTCATTGCCGATGCAGCCGCCGAATCGCTCCACGGGGGGGAGGGGTTGGGGGGGCATTGCCGATGCGGCCGCCGAATCACTTCACTGGGGGGCTTACCGATGCGGTCACCGCATCGCTCCACGGGGGGGCATTGCCGATGCGGCAGCCGAATCGCTCTACGGGGGGGGGCTTGCCGATGCGGTCGCCGCATCGGCAAGCCCCCCCCCCCCCCGTGGAGCTATTCGTTGGCCGCATTGGCAATGCCCCTCCCAACCCCCTACCCCCCAAGGATTGGGTGGGCATCGGGGCACCTCCCCTGCTTTTGGCACCCTGCTGAGCCTTCTACTGTTCTGTGTGACAGGGGGGTTGGAGTTGTGGTTGGGAGGAAGGAGGGGTCCCCAACAGTGGAGGCTGAACACGGGCATTGTCTTCTCTTAAAGCACCTGGCCTAAGATCCACCGACCCCAGAGCTGCCTGTAATTACGCAGAGCGCCACTAATTGCTGCCGGAAGGATGTTGCCGGTAGCTCAGTTAAGCTCGCCTTACACTCTATGTAACAACAGCAACAATAACATCTTAGTTGTGATTAAAGGCACGTAGATAATGTTTAATATGCGCAACACAGTGTTTAACTATAATTACAGCACTTTATTTTTAAACATGGCCTATTAAAGGTTCCGTGGATGGGGTGACACGCTGCGTTCTACCCATGCGTATGTGGGGTCCTGCTTTTATTCTGTAGCTGGTGAAGAGATTATTGCTTAATTGTCGCCTGCTGCTGGGAGTCTGTTCATCAAACCTGGGTATAACCGGCGATAATTGTACAGTCTTGCAGCAAAGTGCATCTTCAGGCTATAATTAACCGGAACACTGGAGTACACAGGAATCTGGATTTCAGTGGGGCTTAGATTTAAATGCGGCACTCATAAGACAAATGTGGTGGATACGTGCTAGCGACTGAGACTCTGTGCGCACATTCGTATGATTAGTTTTGTAAAGTTAACACCAGACTGGAGGGTAAAAAGTTCAGCAGTAAAACAAGGGGGGGGGGGGGGGACGGTGATACAATTTCAGTGCAGAGCAACAGTTTTTGTAAGTGAGCTTGTGTTTGTTGACTTCATCTATGAAGCTGTTTCAGAGATTTATTGGAGAGATTCCCATTCTTACCAACTCTGTATCACATAGTAAACCCCTCCTCTTCCAGTAAGCTCCTCCTCTCCCAGTAAGCTCCTCCTCTCCTGTCACTCTTTTTTCTCAGGGCCGGTGCAAGGCACCGGAGCGCCCCAGGCGAGTCGGGGTGGGGGCGCCCCGGTTCCCGGGGGGGGGGGGTACCTGTCCTGCGGCGCTGTCCGGTGCCGGGGGGAGGGGGGTACCTGTCCTGTGGCGCTGTCCGGTGCCGGGGGAGGGGGGTACCTGTCCTGCGGCGCTGTCCGGTGCCGGGGGAGGGGGGTACCTGTCCTGCGGCGCTGTCCAGTGCCGGGGGAGGGGGGTACCTGTCCTGCGGCGCTGTCCGGTGCCGGGGGAGGGGGGTACCTGTCCTGCGGCGCTGTGTATTTAAAGCTGGCGGCGGAGGCAGCGGGGGTCCCTGCAGTCCATTAGAAATAACAAGCGCTATCCGCCGGGCTATGCGGAAGCGCTTCTGTTGTGAAAACACTGGCAGCACGCTGATTGGCTGAGATCAGCGTGCGCCGTGCTGCCAGTGTTTTCACAACAGAAGCGCTTCCGCATAGCCCGGCGGATAGCGCTTGTTATTTCTAATGGACTGCAGGGACCCCCGCTGCCTCCGCCGCCAGCTTTAAATACACAGCGCCGCAGGACAGGTACCCGGGCGGCACGGGGGGGGGGGGGGGGCAAAATGCCGCCCTCCAGTGGCCGGCGCCCTAGGCAAATGCCTAGATTTGCCTAGTGGTGGCGCCGGCCCTGCTTTTTCTATATAATAAAACTTAACGCTGATAAAAAATGATGTTATCCTGTCAGCGTGTTCACAGGGGAGCCAATTCAGGCCTGATAACTGCTGTGCGAATAGAAGTGTACGGCTAGGGAAGGCTTCCGAGACGATCGAAAATATCAAAGTCCATTCGTAAGACGCTGTCCATAAAATGATTTTTCCACTGGTCACCACTCATCCCAAACTCAGAGTAGACAGGAACTTACTCGGTGTCTGAGATGACATCAGCCTGATCGGGACTGGTGCTGACATTACACACCCTCAGTTAAAATGCTTAGGCACGCCTCTCACTAACACTCCCACTAACGGACGATTACTCTGCCCAGACCCCGGCTTCCTGTCAATCAGCTTGCAAACGGTTAGCGAAGGGAAAAAAAGTAGCATGATTTATTTGTTAGCAGGCATCGCGCATGTGCAATGAGGCACATGCACGGTATACCGATAATCGGCCAATGCGCAGCACTGAATCGGGGCCCCATAGCAGCTGCACCTATGGCAGCTACACCCCTGTATATAACACATGTAACTGTGACAGGGAAGGTGGCCCCTCTCAGCTCTGGGCCCCATAGCAGCTGCACCCCCTGCACCTATGGTAGCTACACCCCTGTATATAACACATGTAACTGTGCCAGGGAAGGTGGCCCCTCTCAGCTCTGGGCCCCACAGCAGCTGCACTCCCTGCACCTATGGTAGCTACACCCCTGTATATAGCACATGTAACTGTGACAGGGAAGGTGGCCCCTCTCAGCTCTGGGCCCCATAGCAGCTGCACCCCCTGCACCTATGGTAGTTACATCCTGTATATAACACATGTACTGTGACAGGGAAGGTGGCCCCTCTCAGCTCAGGGCCCCATACCAGCTGGACCCCCTGCACCTATGGTAGCTACAACCTGCATATATCACATGTAACTGTGACAGGGAAGGTGGCCCCTCTCAGCTCTGGGCCCCATAGCAGCTGCACTCCCTGCACCTATGGTAGCTACATTCTGTATATAACACATGTAACTATGACAGGGAAGGTGGCCCCTCTCAGCTCTATGCCCCATAGCAGCTGCACTCCCTGCACCTATGGTAGCTACACCATGTATATAACACATGTAACTGTGACAGGGAAGGTGGCCCCTCTCAGCTCTGGCCCCATAGCAGCTGCACCCCCTGCACCTATGGTAGCTACACCATGTATATAACACATGTAACTGTGACAGGGAAGGTGGCCCCTCTCAGCTCTGGGCCCCATAGCAGCTGCACTCCCTGCACCTATGGTAGTTACACCCTCTATATAACACATGTAACTGTGACAGGAAGGTGGCCCCTCTCAGCTTTGGCCCCATAGCAGCAGCACTCCCTGCACCTATGGTAGCTACACCCCTGCATATAACACATGTAACTGTGCCAGGGAAGGTGGCCCCACTTAGCTCTGGGCCCCATAGCAGCTGCACCCCCTGCACCTATGGAAGCTACACCACTGTATATTACACATGTAACTGTGCCAGGGAAGATGGCCCCTCTCAGCTCTGGGCCCCATAGCAGCTGCACTCCCTGCACCTATGGTAGCTACACACTGTATATTACACATGTAACTGTGCCAGGGAAGGTGGCCCCTCTCAGCTCTGGGCCCCATAGCAGCTGCACCCCCTGCACCTGTGGTAGCTACACCCCTGTATATAACACATGTAACTGTGCCAGGGAAGGTGGCCCCACTTAGCTCTGGGCCCCATAGCAGCTGCACCCCCTGCACCTATGGTAGCTATGTCCTTGCCTATAAGGGATGCAAAACATGCTTAACGTTTAACACAGGGTCTGAAGACGATTGAAGGCAAGGTGATGTCTGAATAACCTGATGCATCTGTCAGCTGAAGTCTGGAATCTGGGGCTGACTCGCAGGATGGAACCTGCACCGAGCACATTTCAATCAGGACGGACTCATTCATGTCAGCAAATCTGTCATCTGGGAACATCGGCATCGTGCTGTGAGAGGATTTAGCCTGATCACCTGCTAAACTCACAGAATTACTCTAATGATTTTCCCACAGAAAACGAAAGACGTGTAATCATGTAGAAATATCTCCTAACCATCGGCCGCTTCTCTGGATCCCGACTTTATTTGTCCGAAATTTCAACTTCAGGGTTTCCTGGCGGCGGCGTAAAGGAGCAGCAATTGGGCTGAATAAAAAATGATAGCAGTAAAAATCATTTGCTCAGGGAATGCGGTTAGTATCCCAGCGCTCAGAAAGCGGTGGTTCAATATACCAACGCCGGCATCCCTATCGCCATCAGACGAGCAGCAGGCACAGGAAGCCAATGCCGGAACACCAGCATCCCAAACATAAGTATGCTGGGGTAGGGTATCCGTGCAGCCGGTAAAGGGGGGGTCATGTTTTAGGACTAGTGGGAGAGTTAGGCTGTGGGAGGGATAAAGGTTAGGGTTAGGATATGGGGAGGGGGGATAGGCACATAGAAGCGGATTTAGAATTAGACAGCAGGGTACGGGTTTAGGTTTAGGCACTAACAGGGAGGACTAGAGTCAGGCTGCGGGAGGAGGTGCTAGGGTTCGGCTATAGGGGGAGGGCTAGAGTCAGGCTGTGGGGGAAGGTGCTAGGGTTAGGGTGCAGGGGGAGGTGCTAGAATCAGGCTGCAGGGGGAGGTGCTAGAATCAGGCTGCAGGGGGAGGTGCTAGGGTTAGGGTGCAGGGGGGAGGTGCTAGGGCTAGGTTGCAGGAGGAGGTGCTAGAATCAGACTGCTGGGGGAGGTGCTAGAATCAGGCTGCAGGGGGAGGTGCTAGGGTTAAGCTGCAGAGGGAGGTGCTAGGCTTAGGCTGCAGGGGGAGGTGATAGAATCATGCTACATGGGGTGGTGTAGGGTTAGGCTGCAGGGAGGAGGTGCAAGGGTAAGTTTGCAGGGGATGTGCTAGGGTTAGGCTGCGGGGGGATGCTAGGGTTAGGCTGAAAGGGGAGGGCTAGAGTTAGGCTGCAGGGGGGAGGTGCTAGGGTTAGGCTACGGGGTAGGTGTTAGGGTTAGGCTGCAGAGGAAGGTGCTAGGGTTAGGCTGCATGGGGGGATGCTAGGGTTAGGCTGAAAGGAGAGGGCTAGAGTTAGGCTGCAGGGGGGAGGTGTTAGGGTTAGGCTACGGGGTAGGTGTTAGGGTTAGGCTGCAGAGGGAGGTGCTAGGGTTAGGCTGCGTGGGGGGATGCTAGGGTTAGGCTGAAAGGGGAGGTGCTAGAGTTAGGCTGCAGGGGGGAGGTGCTAGGGTTAGGCTACGGGGTAGGTGTTAGGGTTAGGCTGTGGAGGGAGGTGCTAGGGTTAGGCTGCAGGGGGAGGTGCTAGGGTTAGGCTGCAGGGGGAGGTGCTAGGGTTAGGCTGCGGAGGGAGGTGCTAGGGTTTGGCTGCAGGGGGAGGTGCTAGGGTTAGGCTGCAGAGGGAGGTGCTAGAGTTAGGCTGTGGGGGGAGGTGCTAGGGTTAGGCTGCAGGGGGGAAGGTGCTAGGGTTAGGCTGCGGGGGGAGGTGCTAGGGTTAGGCTGCAGGGGGGAGGTGCTAGGGTTAGGCTGTGGGGGGAGGTGCTAGGGTTAGGCTGCAGGGGGGAAGGTGCTAGGGTTAGGCTGCGGGGGAGGTGCTAGGGTTAGGCTGCAGAGGGAGGTGCTAGGGTTAGGCTGCAGGGGGGAAGGTGCTAGGGTTAGGCTGCGGGGGGAGGTGCTAGGGTTAGGCTGCAGGGGGAGGTGCTAGGGTTAGGCTGTGGGGGGAGGTGCTAGGGTTAGGCTGCAGGGGGGAAGGTGCTAGGGTTAGGCTGCGGGGGGAGGTGCTAGGGTTAGGCTGCAGGGGGGAGGTACTAGGGTTAGGCTGCAAGCATAGATGGTTTGGGTTAGGAGGTTAGGGGGAGAGGAATAGATACATAGGGGGCCCCTGACGTGATTCTCCTTATTGGGATGCCGGGTTATCACGTGTATCCCAGTTCAGTTATATCCCTTTAGCCCAGCAGTAATTGTGTCCCTACACAAAGGAACGCTTTAGGGGGCATTAACCATAAATGATCCAGAAGGAGTTGCTGGTACTTTTAGTCCCACAACAACCAGAGAGTCTATATTTGAATATGAAGGCTGACAGTATTTTTATAGGAAAATAAAAATATTAGCATTACATTATCTGTTAGCAAACTGATGATTTATATGTACATAGATCTAGATAGCGCCCAAAGCAATATTGTTGTTATCTGCCTGGAAGACAGAGCATTTCTACTATATAAATTTCCTTTACATAATGAGAAAATGGAATTTTCAGTGACATAATGTTAAGTCAGCCCCGCTGATTGGTGACAGAGCAGATTAAACGTGGCAATGATGAATATAGATCGGACCTTTTACATACTGAAAAATCAATGAATAAATATTAACTGTGAAATAAATGAATGTTAATCTGAAATAATGTGATGTACGCGGGACAGATCGATGGAGGAGAGCAAATGGGATATGACAAGAGGTGGCGGAGGGAGGATTCCAACTGAGAAATTAGCTGGGAGTCATTTAGTCGGTGATGTCACAGACTGT
Source organism: Crinia signifera (assembly GCF_055691185.1). Classification (NCBI taxonomy): domain Eukaryota; kingdom Metazoa; phylum Chordata; class Amphibia; order Anura; family Myobatrachidae; genus Crinia; species Crinia signifera. The sequence goes on along the minus strand of NC_139225.1, from coordinate 153,722,351 downwards.
CAATTATAATAAGAAGAATAAGTGACACGGTCTAGTTCTGCAGAATCCACTTGTTATTATCCTGCCCATTCTCTGGAGATTGTGCGCTGGCCATTTTCCTGGAGACTTGTATGGGGTCCAAACCTAAATTGGGTGCCATGTTTGCAGAGACTTGAGCATGCACCAAAGACTCTGGTAGGAGTATCCTGCAGACAGTGGCATAACTGGAACTCTTGCACAACCCCCCCCCCCCCCCTCCCCCTGGTGTTGCCAGGAGTTACATGCTCATCGTCGGGGGCTTCTTGCTAATCACCAGTTGCTTCTTGCTTATTGCCAGGGGCTACATGCTCGTTTTCAGGGTTCTTTGATCATTGCCAGGGGTTATATTTTCCTTGCCAGAGGTTTCTTGCTCATTGCCAGGGGTTTACATGCTTGTTGCCAGTGGGTTACATGCTTGTTGCCAGGGGTTTCTAGCTCATTGTCAGTGGTTTATATGCTTGTTTCCAGTGGATTGCATGCTTGTTGCCAGGGGTTTCTAGCTTGTTGCCAGGGGTTTCTAGCTTGTTGCCAGGGTTTTCTTGCTCGTTGCTAGGGGTTACATGCTCATTGCCAGGGGTTATATGCTCCTTGCCAAGGGTTACATGCTGTTTGCCAGGGGTTTCTTGCTTGCATGCGCACAGCCGTTCCCAGAATTCCGTGTACCGCTGTACATGCTACGCTCCTCTGACAAATGCTAGAGGTCCTCTTAAATCTGCCTCCTCCAAGGTGGTGGCCATTTTCAGAGGTTTTTTTTTCAGCTGATTCCATGCAGATGGCCAGACCACATGGAATCTGGAGCTCTGGCTCCCGCTACCACCTCTTGGACTGGTGACATTCCCTCCAGAGAGCAAGGGGCCCACATGGAATCTTCCCACAGGCCCCCTCCTTTTCTATACCACCCATAGATGCATCTGTGGCTGACTTGCAGTACTACAGTAGAGGTAAACGAGTGTTTCTGAATTTACTGTGATGTGTGTGGAATTGTGGTTATTATTATTAGCCTGACCTCACATGACCTCAGCGCCCGCCCCCTTTTCAGCGGACAGCGGCTGTAATAAAAGTCAGACTGACATTTATTACTGAAAGCAGGAGAAATCCATCGATGGTAAGCGATGGCCTGCTAGCAGCCGCATGCGGGGCGGATGTGTTGGCGAACACATTCCCTCGCACAGTACTGAGGGGATTCAGGTGGCAGGGGAGGGGGCAGCCATTTGTCAGGGCGGGTGAGTGTACGCCGCTTAGTGAGCGGGTCTGAATTAGGCCACGGTCCCAGTTAATAAACATGTTATTAATAGTAATAGATACAATTGTAAGTTAGCGTTTTCAGTTTTGCATGACAGGAACTGATCAGCCGACGTCTCTGCTGTTACATCATTTCTGCAAAAGAAACCGGTATGTCCTTCAGACAATTTAACAACAATACAATAATAAAGTTATCGAATTACCCCTAAAATATAATATAATTATATCGCTATATAAACTCACACATTACAACAATATATCATTACTAATACATTTATCTTATCCTGCATATAAGGAATTCTCTTCTCATTGAAATGCCTAGTTTTGACCTATATAATTACCTCGGTGGTGTACACCGCTGCTTTGCAGTAAGGTACGAAGGATGATCTTTCGCTGGTGACTGTGATAATAGCTGATGTGCCTAAATTGCATTATAAAAATTGCTATCATTCATCAGTATAATATTAGGGTCTATTACCAAGGAGTCTCTAGTCAGAGTAGCTAGTTGTTTCTAATCGGAGAAAAACTACAATCCAGCTTCAAGCTTTCGAGTCTGTGGGACACATTTATCACAATCGGCATCACAGATACAGATAAGATGTGATAAATTGGCGATCATCTGACCACCTACCTCACCCAGCAGGCAGGGAATCCTTAGATAGAGTAGGATAGCAGAAGGTAAGCCTGGAAAATGCTATCTGAAGATGGCATTATTATCAAAGGGCTCCATCTGGTATTTTCTCACTATTCATTAGTAAATGTGCCACATTTCCCATAGAAGAATGGGGGGGGGGGGGGGCTGGAAGGGGAGCAGATTGGCTGGTGTGTTACTTATCACCGGCTACTTTATCACTTCACCAAGCTTAATAAATTTGTCCCTCTGTTCCAAAAGGGGTCCCTGGTAACCCCTTATGCTGAGATTCCACATCCCTTCCCCCTGAGTACCATGGTCTGCTCTCACATGGGTTTTCTCCAGAAGCATTTTTACAAAAGCATACCAGATAACTTATGACTAAATTGGCCATGGTGTAGGGATAGTTACTGGAATATAGAGGAACACAACATGGCGGCACCCACGCCATACTTCTCTTCAATATGGGATGCTGTAATTACCCCACAGAGCATGGGTTTGTGTGTCTGGGTTAGGATAATTAGATTGTAAGCTCCATTAAGGTAGAGACCAATATGAAGGAATAAACATTATCTGATTCTACATCACTGCTTTATGTGTTGATACATAATTAATTAATATTAATTACTTTGTTATAGATATACATGTACATTGCGGGGTTAAAGATGATGGGCCATCACCGCGACCACTGACCCATGGGCCCCTGATGTCTAAACTGGGGTGGCCTGATAATAATCCACATGGATTTGAACTATTATTCCATAGCCGGGACAAATATAATATTTTATATGTTTAGACAAAACAGAGGGGCCTTAATTATCCTATATTGCGCATATATATATATATATATATATATATATATATATATATATATATATATATATATATATAAAAGGCTAACTACTCCTCCCCTCTATGAGATAGTACCACTAGAGGCCACTCAACTGACCAAATTACTCCAGAAAGTGAAAGCTATTTTCGCAGGGACATTGATCTGTTTTAAACTAGCTGGATATGGAGAGAGGGAGCGGGGTACTTGTGTATTTTGGCAGAGCCCATCCCATCGCATACCATAACGCATACGATGGTATGCGATGCGACGCGATATCGTACGATAGTGCACGATGGCATACAATTTTGAAATTGTATGCCATTGTACATGGCATACGATGCCATACGATGCGATGCGATTAAACATTGTATAAGCACCCTAATGGGTGCTTATACAATGTTAAGCACCCAAATGGGTGCTTATTTATTTATTTATTAACAGTTTCTTATATAGCGCAGCATATTCCGTTGCGCTTTACAATAGCAGACAGTGATACAACAAAACAGGGTATTTACAGACAGTCAAAATGTTAAATGCACCCCCACGCCACCCCCCCACTATAAACGGGAACCCGAAGCGTGGCGAGCGCGGCGGTACGCGTCCTACGACCTTTTCATACCCCCACTATCCACGTCGGCGTGGAGTTGAGAATAGAATAGTGCGGCGAGCGCAGCAAGCCACCGAGCCCAAAGCGTGGCAAGCGCAGCGAGCCCCGCGAGGGGACGCGGATACCTGTGAAGCCCGCAAAGGGAAGCGTTTACCTGTGAAGGTATCCGCGTCCGCTCGCCACGCCTCGGGCTCGGTGGCTCACTGTGCTCGCCACACTATTCTATTCTCAACTCCACGCCGACGTGGATAGTGGGGTATGAAAAGGTCGTAGGACGCGTACCGCCGCCCCTCGCGGGCTCGCAGCGCTCGCCACGCTTTGGGTTCACGTTTATAGTGGGGGGGGGTGGCGTGGGGGTGCATTTAACATTGTAAGCACCCATTAGGGTGCTTATACGATTTTTGATCGTATAGGGGGTCAAAATCGCGTTGCATCGCATCGTATGCCATCGGGTGCATGGCATACGATGCGATGCGATCCGTGCATCGTACGACGGACATCGGGGGCGCCGCCAAAATACACAAGTACCGGGATCGGTGAAAACGGAGATTGGAGGCAGGAGCATATAGGGACTGGAGGTGGGGTGGAGAGTTTGTGGGCTAAAAACTGTCACAGCTCAAAGGCCCTTATTCTAATTCGGACGGTACGGCCCGCGTGCGGCCGTACCGCCGATGTTTTTACTCTGCACATGCGCAGAGGTGAATCTGCGCATGTGCAGCCCCCTTCGCCGCAGACGTATTTCGTCCGCCGCAAAGGGGGCGTATAGGGGCGTGAGAGGCATCATGCCCTCATTTCCCTATGTGTACGCCCCGCGTTTCATGGGCGTTCCCATGCAAACGCGGGGCGTATGCATGGTAATGAGGCCATGACGCAACTCATGGGGGCGGAAAGCTGACGTCGCCGGATGTCAGCTTTCAGCCCCCATACAAGCTACCACACGGACGATTGTCCGTGTGGTCTCAGCTTGCGGGAGCTGCCGCGGCGTGCGGACCTGCCTTCGATGGTCGACGACCATCGAATGCAGGGGGCAGCTCCCACCATGGTGGAGGCGTACGCCTCCACCATTTTTATGCGGATCGCCAGCCGTCCGTGTACGGACGGCCGTGGCGATCCGTAGGGTGGGCGGGGATTGGTTTGTGCGGCCGGAGCCCCGTGTGCGGCTCTGGCCGCACCAACCAGAATAAGGGCCAAAGTAAAAGTAAAACTGTCACAGCTCAAAGTGAAAGTACACTGCAGAAGGCATCATTTTGACAGGCTTTAAACTAGTTTATTATATACGTGCACTGAACTTTCATGTTTGATATCTATGTGTCTCGTGTTTCTGTGTTTTTCAAGTGCTGGGAGGAGACCCTTATGGACAGTCCAAGTTCTCATTTCTGCAGGAGCTGAAGAAACAGTCCCATAGAGGGAGAATTAAATAAATGAGTGTGCCGAGCGTAGTGAGGCACCGGGCCAACTGCGTGGCGAGTGCAGCGAGCCCGTAAGGGGGGGGGGCGCGATCCACATCCCACCCTTTGTCGGGATTTCGGCGGTCAGGATTCCGACCGCTGGGATTTCGTACCAATCCCCTTTTGGATCCAGGTAGGGGTGACTCTGGATAGATGTCAAATGTCAGAAGGGATGAAAGGCCAATCCTCAACGAAAGTTCCGCCTCCTGGTACTTGGCCCTGCCCCCATGACTCACAACATCCAATGGGAAGGGAGCCTGAAGATCCTTATTTACAATAGAGAGCTTACGTCTGCAAAGGCGTGCGCAGCACATTTTATTATGGGGTGCACCATGAAAGGGGTGTGTCTAGCACCACCTATTGGGCGTGTCTAACACTGCTCATTGCGTGTATCAATCAGGCGTGTCTACCATCATCGCTGCAATACAAACATCTCTCAGCCACATCATAATCTCCGGCCTATTTCAGTTTTAATCTTCTAATTACTCTGTACAAATAAAGTAAAACCAAATATGGATGACACAGATATGTAGTGATATGGTCTAGTTACAGTACATTTAACAATGCAAAACACACATAATTGATTGATGGGCGCTTCTTTTACTGGAGTTCAGTTCTAAAAAGCAAAACTCTTTGGTGAAAGGCATTGCTAGTGGCGGGGAGGTGTTCATAGGGATGTTTTGGAAAGAAAAAGGATACCACTGCGCTCAAAGTAGCTGCTTAAAAAAGGGAGCGGTTATACAGTATTATAGAATAATTAAGCGCTTGTATATTGTGTCTATGTGCATGCCAAAAATATAAAAAAAAAACAGTAAAAATAACAGGCAAAGATTTAGCCAACTCCTTGACCTCTTTATCTCCCACTTTTTTAACCTTCTCGCCATCACTGAAACCTGGCTCTCCTCCTCTGACTCTACCTCCCGTGCTGCCCTCTCTTATGGAGGCCTCTCCTTCACACACTCGGTCAGACCTGATGGCCGCCAGGGTGGAGGAGTGGGCATCCTCCTCTTCCCCAACTGCACCTTCCGCGCCATCCCACCTGAGCCCTCCCTCACATTCTCCACCTTTGAGGTACACACTATCCGCCTCTTCTACCCTATTCACCTCCTTGTGGCTGTAATCTACCGCCCCCCTGGCCCCTGCTCCCCTTTCCTTGATAACTTTTCTGCATGACTTCCACACTTTTTTGACTCTGACCTCCCCTCTATCATCCTCGGTGACTTTAACATTCCTATTGACATCAATAATGCTGCCTCCTCTAACCATCTTGACCTTACCACCTCCTTTGGACTTTCTCAATGGACCTCCACCCCCACTCATAATCTCGGACACTCCCTTGACCTAGTCTTCACCCACCATTGTAATCTCTCTGAGTTCTCTAATTCTTCCTTCCCACTCTCTGACCACAATCTGCTCTCTTTCACCCTCTCATCCTCCCCTCTCCCCTCATTGCCCAGACCCACAGTCACCAGACGTAACCTCGGGTCTATTGACCCTACTGTCCTGTCTTCCCTGGAGACTTTCCTCTCTCCTCTTTCAACCATGACTTGCCCCAACCAGGCTGCCTCTTTCTATTACTCTTCTCTCACCTCTGCTCTCGACTCTGTAGCCCCCCTCCACACTGTCCCCCTCCGACGCTCTAAACCCCAACCCTGGCACAACAAAATAACACGATTCTTGCAAAAATGTGCACGCTCTGCTGAACGCCTCAGGAGGAAATCTCACTCTCTGGCAGACTTCCTCCATTTTAAGTTTATTCTCTCCTCCTACAGCGCTGCTCTCTCCTCTGCCAAACAATCTTTCTTCAAATCTCTCATCTCTTCCTATTCCTCCAATCCCTGACGTCTCTTTGAAACTTTCAACACTCTACTTCGCCCTGCACCACCCCTCCTCCCTTCATCCCTCACTGCCACTGACTTTGCCTCCTTCTTCCTCTCTAAAATTGAGGTAATCCGACATGATATCTCCTCCCATACCCCCTCTGCTGCCCACCCACCCAATCATCCTCCCCTCCCAAATACCCCACTCTGTCATCCTTCTGCCCTACTACAGCTGAGGAAGTCCGCTCCCTTATCTCATCCTCTCCCCCCTCTACCTGTCCCTTGGACCCTCTCCCCTCCCGTCTCCTCAGTTCCCTCTCCCCCACTGGCTGCTCCAACCTTGCTCACCTCTTTAACCTATCTCTTTCTACTGGCATCTTTCCCTCACCCTTCAAACATGCTCTGGTCTCACCTATTCTTAAAAACCAAACCCTTTATCTCCCACAAGCTACCGCCCTATCTCTCTTCTCCCATTTGCCTCTAAAATACTAGAATGGCTGGTTTACAGGCGTCTCACCAGCTACCTGTCTGACCACTCCATCCTTGATCCCCTTCAATCTGGCTTTCGCCCACTTCATTCCACTGAGACTGCCCTAGTGAAAGTCACCAATGACCTGCTGTCAGCCAAATCCAAGGGTCACTTCTCCCTGCTTATCCTTTTGGACCTATCTGCTGCCTTTGACACTGTGGATCACCCTCTCCTCCTCCACACACTCCAAAACATTGGCCTCTCTGGCACAGACTTCAACTGGTTTTCCTCTTACCTCTTCAACCGTTCCTTCTCAGTCTCTGCCTCTGGCTCTACCTCACCACCTTCTATCCTTCCTGTCGGGGTCCCTCAGGGTTCCGTCCTTGGCCCCCTTCTGTTCTCTCTGTACACTTCCTCTCTGGGTGCACTCATTAACTCCTTTGGCTTCCAATATCACCTCTATGCAGATGACACCCAAATCTACCTCTCCTCTCCTGATCTGTCCCCCACTGTTTTCTCTCAAGTTTCCAACTGCCTCTCTGCCATCTCCACCTGGATGTCTGAGCGATTTCTGAAGCTGAATATGGACAAAACCAAACTTATTATCTTTCCCCCACCCAGAGCTATGCCCCCTACTAATATCGCTATCACTGTTAACAACACCATCATCTCCCCCGTTCCCCAACTCTGCGGCCTGGGTGTCACTCTTGACTCCTCCCCCTCCTTTGCACCCCACATCCAAGCCCATTCTTGCCGGTTCCAGTTATGCAACATCAGGCCCTTTCTCTCACAGAGTGCAACTAAGCTGATCATCCACTCATTGGTCATCTCACGGCTTGACCACTGTAATGCTCTCCTCACCGGCCTCGCTCAATCCCAACTGGCTCCTCTCCAATCTGTCCTCAATGCTGCAGCCAGGCTTATCTTCCTCTCCCGCCGCTCTAATTCTGCCACTCCCCTTCAACAAAATCTGCACTGGCTTCCATTCCCCTACAGAATCCTCTTCAAACACCTCACACTCACATACAGGGCCATCTCTAATTCCATTGCTCCATATATCTCTAACCTCATCTCCATTCATATACCCTCCCGCCCTCTACGGTCGTCTCTCCTCCACCCTGATCACTGCTTCCCATGCTAGAGTACAGGACTTTGCCCGTGCTGCACCCCTTCAGTGGAACGCACTCCCTCGCTCCATTAGACTCTCCCCGACCTTGCAAAGCTTCAAACGGGCACTGAAAACTCACCTATTCATCAAAGCATACCCTTCCACTGCATAAACCAGCTGGTTCTCCGACCCCTTGCCTGTTTACATCCTGCTATCTAACCACCACCCACTCGCTTGCACCTCTTGTAATCTGTCTGTCTCCCCTTCCTACTAGATTGTAAGCTCCTCCGAGCAGGGCACTCTTCCCTCCTGTTGTCAAAGCCCACTTCTCTTCACATGTCACTCACAGCTCTCCTATACTCCAACACTGTTACCATCTTCGTCTGCATACTCATCTCCATCATTGGCCTCAAGCCTCTAGTTGTATGTTGATTGAGTCCTCACTACTTACATTTAAGCTGTAATGTGTATTGAACTGTGGCACTCTGTATTTGTTCTGTATTTTTGTTATTCATTCAATGTTATGCCAAGCTTTGTCTCCCTTGTATTGTACCTTTGTACGGCGCTGCAAAACACTTGTGGCGCCTTATAAATAAAATTATAATAATAATAATAATGATAATATCTGATATCCAATATGCATTTCCCAGTGCTCTGTGTGTAGTCAATTGAATCAGTGGGGGGGGATTTGTCGTCTCTGCCATGGCCGCACCCGCGCTGTGGCTGACTCACCTCCAGTGCTCAGTGGGCAGCGGCAGGCAGCAGCATGTCAGTGTGTCGAGCGGGTGCCGGTGCCCACACAGACCCTGCTGCTGCTTGCTCCTCCAAGCGACAGCTGGGGCTGCCTTACAGTAGTTACGCCACTGGATACACTGCTCCAACCCCCACAGCACATTCTGAGCACAGCACTGGGTGACTTTGGTCTTCTGCTTGTTTTAGGTAAGGTAGATTGTAAGCACAATTGTCCCATACCTCCTAATTGTCCCAATTTTTGTGGGACAATGCTGCGTTTTGTTTTATGTTTTTTGGGGGGTCTGTCCCATCCACGGGTAGCAGCATCCTGTGGGGGAGGGGGTAGCTGGGGGCATGCCTTGTACTCTGTGAGTTGCTTGCCATGCCTACAGTCCCTCTTTCTGCTGTGAATAGACACTGTGCCTCTGCAGCTATTGTTCGGTATGACTGCAGCTAGTAGAGACACACTTTTGCAGCTCTCCAGAATCCTGTGGGGAATTGCACATAAACAGCTCTACAAAAGGACTTTACAGAGGCCCCTTAGAAATACCCCCCCCCCCCCCCCCCCAATTCTAAGCATAGTAAGAGGTGCTACCGAGATGAGACTTGTAGTTCCATGCAGAAAAAAAAACTGAAAACTACAGCACTAAACACTGACAATCAGGACTATTATGATAAACTCTGACATTTAAAGTAAAGAGTGAGATTCTTAGCATTCTTTTTGGATATGGACCCAAAAAATATGGTCCCAAACTTACCCAAATACCCCCCACCCCCCAAGGCCAGCACAATCTAACTGCTCCAGGGCATCAGACAAAGAGCAGTGCAAATTTTAACAAGGTGTTACATTAATAGGAGGCTAAGGTGCCATTAATGTTACAAAGGCGAGAGGTAACATTATTGTAAGTGTTACACTACCAAACACAGCTGAGAAGTGTTAAATAAGTGTTACAATAATGATACCTCAAGGCAGCCCAGTCACTCCGACCTAGAATAGTTTTTCAGTATATGATTTTTTTTTGTCACCATCATCATTTATTTGGATAGTGTCCCCAAACTGTATAGAGATGGGGAACATTTTTTACAAAAATATATGACCCTCATAAATCAATTGTGACAGATGTTCCTGAATCGTGTTAATCTCACACCTGACCCCAGAACTCTCCCTCCTCGGAAAACGTCAAACCGGTTCGCCAGGTTTGTGATACATGGAGGCTTACAGTCGTCGTCGCGCTCTGAACCCGGACAATGGAACTACAGGAAACAGAAACGATGACAGCAGGTTATATATAGACCATACGAGAATAGATGTTCGCTGCAGAATAATGTCATTTACCTGCCATCGCCGCGCCCGCACAGAGGAAAAAACATTCGATGGTTACTTGTTATCGAATAATCTTTCATCGTCTCCCTGGCACTCGCAGCTGCCGCGTAGCCCAGGAGTCACTCGGCGGCTGCGAGGATTTGATCGATTTCAGGGCGGGCGCCGACATCATGCAAAGGAACGCCTGCGTTCGGCTGGGCGTGTCCAATGTTTCTATGGGTACGCCACCGTTCTTGTTAGAGACGGGCATAATGGGTCACTAACGAGAGCTGGGATCCAGCAGAACAGTCCGTGAAAAGATCCGGATCTTTTACACAGATCATCGGTTCACTTTGAAAGAAGGGGTAAATTGATAATGACGAAGCATAATTTGTTTTACAATCATTTATTGCCAATTTTTTGTGCTTTTTTTTTTGTTTTAAACCAGTGAGCTGAACAAATAAGAACATACATGACCAAGTAAAACACTGATCAATGGCTGGGTGCAGAATTGCCGATGGCCATCCCTAGCAGCAGCAGCCTCGTTATTCTTTCTTTTACTTGCAGTCGCAGCACTGAACTCAGTCTCCAGAGGTAGTACATCTCAGCTGCCACAGGTGGCAGCAGTGGAGTAAGTGCGTCCCAGTTGCCTGGAGGCAATATGAATATTGTTGAAGACCCCTCCCCCCCCCCACATGCACACACACACAACGTTATTCAAAATATATATAGTCTGTTATGAAATATATATTAAATACTGTATATAGTACACAGAGAGAGAGAGAGGGAGATCACATATATTTCAGAACTCAGCCACAGAAGCAATTATGATGGCTTTCAATTAATGGATTTAAACATGCAGTGGTGGAGATGTGCCCCCTTGAGAGCAGGAGCCCAGCAGCAGATGACTCCATTGCCTCCCAGAGTTCTGCCTCTGGGTGGCAGTGCTGAGATCAGGCAAATGCATTGTAATGGAAAACGAAACTGAACGACGGTTCACCTTTTTGGGATCGGCGGCACCCTCAGTCTTTTATGGGATCCGTTCAAAAGACCCGCTTCGTTCGCGAACGACCCATCTCTAGTTCTTTTGGTCCATGAAACGCCAGGGGTCCACCCTGGCACACCAACCTGCCTGTCAATCAGGATGCGAGCACCTTGCAATCACAGACGTTCGCCAAAGGCACCTGCAGCCGGAACATGAGCAGTGGCCAGGCCAGCGTCCGAATTAGGACCTGGCCGAGCAGGTATGAATCAGCTCCATTGTGCAAAGTGTCTAAAAGTGTGCCACTTCCTCTGGTGGTCTAATGCACGTGCACCACAAGGGCCTTACCTGTCTGTGCCACCACAGCGGGCAGAAAGAAACATTATGGGGAAGCTCTTTTGCATGTTGTGACCCTCCACACAGGGTCCAGGGAATTGCAGTTCCAGGGGTGACTTGTTTCCTGCCAACCTATTCTGGGTCTATGTCTTACGCAGGGTACCGCCACTTTGGTCCACCCATCATCTTCAGCCACATATTTAAATATCGTTTAGCACTACATCAGATTTGTTAGGGGAAAAAAGGAAAATGTTTCCCCTTTTTTAAAAGAAATGTTGAGAGAGAGAGAGAGAGAGAGAGAGAGAGAGAGAGAGAGAGAGAGAACTGCCCTTTGCTGCCCTCTTGTGTACAGGTCTCAAAATAGCAATAACAAGAATACATGCAGTTAACACAGGGTTGCCGACTCTCCCGGAATGGCCGGGAGTCTCCCGAAAATTGGGACCCCCTCCCGGCCCCCCGGAAGGGTGGGCAACCCTCCCGGATTCAGGGAGGACCCCCCCTGCGCCCCGTATCGCGGCATTAAAATGCGGGTCTCAGAGAAGGGGGTGGAGCTAAAATGTCACAATCGCGTAATTTTAGCCCCGCCCTCTCCACGGAGATCCGTGAATTCAACAGTTTGCCATCATGGGGGCGTGGCTTAGTGACGTCACACTTAAGCCCGCCCCCTGAGCGGCTGCTGGAACTCTCCTCTCCGGGCTTCTCCCGGAGAGGAGAATTATAAAGTCGGCAACCCTGAGTTAACAGTGCTGACGTGCTCCTTGCCAGGGGTTATATACACACCTCACAATTTTGATGAAGGAGGAAGAGGGACAGCTGCACACTCTATAGGTGCGTGCCCAAAATGTATAGAGCAATCGGGCGGCGTGCCACGCCCCGTTTTCACAGCTGTGGGGGCATGGCCAGCGCTGTGTGAGCTGCAGGCCATGCCCCCAGCCCCTCTGACTGCCTGAATAGATTCTGTCCACTGAAAAAAAAATTACCAATTATGAGGGCAATCATCCATTATCTTAACTTAAATAATTTTAGTGTTATTATAAGGTGGCAATATTAATGTAATACTATATAAGGGGCCAATAATATAATATGTGTGTATTTATAAATATTATTTGATTATGAAGGTAAAACTATTATCATGGGGCAGTATGTGTATATTATGTATGATTGGGCACACAGAATGGTAGACCTGATACAGAGAATGCCAGCTGTCAGACCCACATTCCCAGGGACAGGACACTGCATGCCAGGCCCACTTTGGCACAAAGGCCCTGATTCTGGTCCACTCACAAAAAGAAAACTCCTTATTTAATGGACAAAACCATGATGCACTGCAGGCGGGCAGATGTAACATGTGCAGAGAGAGTTAGATTTGGGTGTTATTTTGTTTCTGTGAAGGGAAAATACTGACTGCTTTATCTTTACACTGGTTTTGTCCATTAAAGAAGAAGTTTGCTTTTGCGAATGAACCAGAATCAGGCCCAAAGGCCAACGTTTACAGGCCAGGGGGCAATCCTGCTCTGCTGTGACGCCAGTCACCTCGCTGTACAGCAGCGCTATTCGCCCAGCAGTGAAGGAGGGCGGGGAAAGGCTGTTGTTTCATTACTCAGATTAAAGTGATTAAATCCGCATGGTAACTATGTTGTACTTTCCTATAATTTCTGTAGGAGTTACTGATGACTGGTACTAATTATACGTTATACTCGTTATCCGTGACTGTCCTGCTCTGTACAAATCAGTGCGTACCCTCTGTTCCTCCCTAAATGTGATTTCAGGGCATTTGCTTAGGGAGTAGGGACTTAACTAGTGTGTCAGTCTACCTGTCCACCTTCCTTCTGGGCAGACAGTGGATCTTGCACACCTGGTGCGTGAGTATCGTATTGGCAGAGTGTATATAAGTACGTGCAGTGTGGTTGTTAGACCTCACACTTAGAAGATATAACCAGTTTGAAGGGTTTATTCAAGTGGCAGGCTTGTAGGTTACAACAGTACTTTAGTAGTTAACTTCAAGCGGTAATACAACTTGTACATTTGGTAACGACAGTCTCTGGTTGTTACTTAGCTGTAGCGTTTTGGCGCGTGCAGGGTAAATGACAGTCTGCTGGTTTACGCTGCGGTATCTCTCCCAGTCTCGCTGCTGCCAATGATGACTGATCTCCCTGTGCAAAAGGTCACGCTGGTAACGGGTTTACAGCGGGGACTTGCTCCTATGCGCTCCGGTGCACGTGGAGCTACAAACAGCATGGACGGAGTCACACACGATCTGAGGCACACTCTAACGCGGGGACTTCCTCACAGGAAAGAGTGACGCTGCCAGCAGGGTCAGGGGTCTCTGCCCTGCTATTCGCTTAAGCGACCTGTCACTCAGGGTGACGCTTAACTACGTTGGCTACAAGGGGGAAAAGGAAGACTGTAAGTCTTACACTAAGCAGTGTATGCGGAGACAGGCGCTGAGCGCTGCAATCTAACACTCCCCCTCGCTTAAGGCTGTCTTCGGCTACATAAAAGAACTCAATACAATGCTTTGTCCTTTTGTAATACCTGTAACCGAAAATATGGTTAGAGAGAAAAGACATTCAGAACATCAAAAACTTCAAATCAACATTTTTGAACTTAGACAAGTCCACAGTCCTTCACGAACTTAGTAAGCAAGTTTCCCGACAGTCCTTTAGTAAGCATGTCAGCGACATTCTGTTCACTTGCAATGTATTCAACATCGATGGACTTGTTCTCCACTAGTTCTCTGATGAAGTGATGTCTTATCGCGATGTGCTTTGACCTTCCATGGTGCTTGGTAGTACAGGAAAGATCTATTGCTCCCCTGTTATCACATGCGATACTGATAGTCTCTTCTTCATAAAGTAGACCTAACTCACACAAAGTCTCTTTGATCCAGAGTGCTTCTTTTGATGTCTCTGTAAGAGCCATGTATTCGGCCTCGGTTGTTGAGAGAGCAACGGTCGGTTGTTTTCTACTCGCCCAACTAACTGCTGCTCCGGCCAGTGTGAACAGGTAACCGGTGTGGGAACGACGATCATCTTCATCTGCTCCCCAGTCGGCATCGCAGAAGACTTTCAAATTTGAATTGCTTGTCTTGGCGAATTTTAATTTCAAGGAACTTGTACCTTTTAGGTATCTCAGAATCCTCTTCACTGCGATCCAATGTTGTCTTCCAGGATTTATTGCAAATTGGCTCACCCGACTGACTGCATGAGTGATGTCTGGACGAGTTCCAATACTTGTATACATAAGACTTCCAACCACGTTCTTGTAAGGAACATCTTGCATTTCCTCTATTTCTTCTTGTGTGGTTGGTGACATACTTTTTGTAATCTTGATGCTTTTGTCAATTGGTGTATTCACTGACTTGGAGTCTGCCATCCCATACTTCAAGATTGTTGCCTCGATGTACGTTTGTTGGTCAACTGTGACTGTTCCCTTTTGCAAGTTTTGAACAATCCTCATGCCCAACAGATGATTGGCTGGACCTAAGTCTTTCAACTTGAATCTCTGTTTCAGTTGATCTCTTACACTTGTGATGTGATCTTCGTGACCTGCTATAAGTATATCATCCACATAGACTGCTATGATGAACAACTTTTCTCCCAGAGTTTTATGATAAAGGCAGTGGTCAGTCTCTGATCTAATAAAATTCATTTCAAGTAGTACTGTGTCCAATTTTATGTACCAGCAACGACCACTCTGCTTTAGGCCATATATGGATTTCTTCAGAAGACACACCTTTTCTGTCTGAAGTTCATTCTCATCATAATGATCTGGTGATTCCATATAGATCTCTTCAAGTAGTTCTCCATTTAGGAACGCTGAATCGAAGTCTAGTTGGTATAGCAGTAAGTCTTGTAAGGTGGCGACTGCAATTACTAATCTGAGAGTGTTATACCTCGCAACAGGTGAGTATATCTCCCCATAGTCAATTTCGGATCTCTGTGTGTATCCCTTAGCAACAAGACGGGCTTTGTAACGGGCAACTTCTCCGTCTGAATTTAACTTCTTGCAGAAGACCCACTTGTTCTTGACTGTCTTGCGGTTGCTTGGCCTGTTTACTATGGTCCAAGTATCGTTCTCTCTCAGTGCTGATAGCTCTGTGTCTATTGCAGATTTCCATTTCGCCCAATCACTGCACGCTTTCGCTTCTTGAATACTCTGAGGTTCACTGAAAGCAATATTCGCATATTCTTCCTCATATCTTCTGGCTGGTATGCCCTTGTTTCTTCTTACAGAAGCTCTTTTAGTTGGTTCGCTTCCTTCTTCAGAATTTTCTGTTGCAGGTATGCTTTCTATTTCACATACCTCTACTAGTGCTTGCTTTTCTTGCTCTTTTGCTTTTGTGGGTGATGCTGTTTCTTGAAATATCACATCTCTTGATTTCAGAAGACGTCTGTTCTCTGCATCCCAGAGCCTGTACCCTTTGCTCTCCTCACAATAGCCTAGCAATATGCACTGTTTTGATTTTGGGTCAAGTTTCTTCCTTCTCTCTTTTGGTATATGTGCATAAGCTCTGCTCCCAAAGACACGAAGATGACTGATGTCTGGCTTCTTCCCAGACCAGGCCTCTAAGGGAGTTTTTCCCTTCACGGCCACTGTAGGTGTTCTGTTTTTCAGGTATACTGCAGTAGATACAGCTTCTGCCCAAAAACTCTTCTCCAGGCCAGCATCGTTCACCATCGCTCGTGCTCTTTCAACGATTGTTCTGTTCGCCCTTTCACTTACGCCATTCTGTTCAGGCGTGTAGGCCATCGTCAGCTGATGCTTTATGCCATGCCTTTTTAGGAAGTCGGTTAGTACTTCATTTTCGTACTCTCCCCCATTGTCGGATCTCAGGACCTTTAGCTTTAGGCCCGTCTGAGTTTCCACTAGGTTCTTGTACTCCACAATTTTCTTGACCACCTCACTTTTCTTCCTTATGAAGTATACGTGTGTCATTCTTGTGGCGTCATCGATGAGAGTCATGAAGTACTTGTAACCACTGGTTGGCTCCTCTTCCATTGGTCCGCACACATCTGTGTGTACCAGAGCTAATTGCGTTTCTGCTCTGCCTGCTGACTTGGGAAATGGGTTGCGGGTCTGCTTGCCTTTTATGCAACTCTCGCACACAGGTCTTCCGGTGTCTTTCACTGTGATTCCTGTTGCCATCCCATCAGCTAATTTCTGGACATTATCATATCCTAAGTGTCCCAAACGTCTGTGCCAGAGCTCCATTGACTCATTTTCAGCAGAGGCTGCCAAAACTACATATTCATCTGTGTCTAGGACGTATAGTTGGTTGCATCGGGTTGCTGAAGCAATTACAGTCCCTCTTTCATTATGCACCATACACTTGCCCTTTGCAAACTGGACTCTGTAGCCTTTTGCCTCGAGTACGCTGATAGCGATGAGGTTACTTCCCAATTCTGGTACATACAGGACGTCTTGGATATCTGTGACTACTGTCTGTCCCTCAATTCTTAGTCTCACTGTGATTGTCCCAACACTTGAAGCAGTAAGGATCTTTTCACCAATCCCGGTAACTGTTGTGGGTGTACACTGTGTTAAAGAATTGAACCACTCCTTGTTGCAGCTGAAGTGTCTAGAGGCTCCCGAGTCCATGTACCAGAGATCCCTCCTTGGCTTGTCTGTTACATTCAGTGCTGACTCGTTCTTTTTATCATGCCGCTTGTGCATGCCACTAGTGTTCTTCAGCCTGCATTCTGAAGCCTTGTGCCCTACTTTGTGGCACACATAACATTTGAATGTGCATTTCTTGGGTTTCGCACCCTTTGCTACTAAGGCAGAACCCTCAGCCATGGCATCCTTGTGGATTCTCTCTTGGAACTGTAGTAGTTTGGCTCTCACAACTTCAGTTGTAAGCTTGGTCTCATTTGACTCTAGTGCGACAACTAGGAAGTCAAATTCCTCTGTCAAATTCTGCAGCATTACCATTGCTACTTCTTCCTCATCCACTTTTGCTCCTACACACGCCAATTGCTGAGCTATCGATAGTATCTTATCAATATAATCGTTCATGTCCTTGCATGCATTCAATTTTGTTCCATACAGTGTGCGTCTCAGACTTATCCTTCTCATTAAGCCTTTATTTTCATAAGCACCTTGTAGAGTTGTCCACATGTCCTTAGCGGACTCCTTCCCACAGATAGTAGAATAAACATGCTGCTCCACAGCCAGGCCTATTGTGCCAATGGCCTTGTCTACCTCTTCTGGGTTTGGACTATCTCCTGGGGCTATTGTGACTTTCCATAGCTTCTCCCTCTTAAGCTGCATTTCCATAGCGAACTTCCATGTAGTATAATTCTCTGAGCCTTTGAGCTTTGGAAAGTTCATGCTATGCCCTGTACTGTGCATTCTCGTTAACTCTTCCACAAATGGCAATTTAGAAATAATTCCTTTGTGTTCTTTTATGTACTGCGCTAGCACTTTGTCTTCAGGGGGTTAATCTTCGCGCACGTGACGTGCTGGGCCCATAACCTATTGGCAGAGTGTATATAAGTACGTGCAGTGTGGTTGTTAGACCTCACACTTAGAAGATATAACCAGTTTGAAGGGTTTATTCAAGTGGCAGGCTTGTAGGTTACAACAGTACTTTAGTAGTTAACTTCAAGCGGTAATACAACTTGTACATTTGGTAACGACAGTCTCTGGTTGTTACTTAGCTGTAGCGTTTTGGCGCGTGCAGGGTAAATGACAGTCTGCTGGTTTACGCTGCGGTATCTCTCCCAGTCTCGCTGCTGCCAATGATGACTGATCTCCCTGTGCAAAAGGTCACGCTGGTAACGGGTTTACAGCGGGGACTTGCTCCTATGCGCTCCGGTGCACGTGGAGCTACAAACAGCATGGACGGAGTCACACACGATCTGAGGCACACTCTAACGCGGGGACTTCCTCACAGGAAAGAGTGACGCTGCCAGCAGGGTCAGGGGTCTCTGCCCTGCTATTCGCTTAAGCGACCTGTCACTCAGGGTGACGCTTAACTACGTTGGCTACAAGGGGGAAAAGGAAGACTGTAAGTCTTACACTAAGCAGTGTATGCGGAGACAGGCGCTGAGCGCTGCAATCTAACATATCGATAGTTGACAGCTCGGGATCTGAGGCCAAGAGTGCCGAGGACCAACACTTCGGCCCGAAGCTCCGATTTGGGAATACGTCTGTGGACAGTGTGTGTGTCAGTGGGCGTTCAGGAAGGACGGTATTTACATTTCTCCTTTATCCTAGATCATCGTGTCCAGATCCAGTCGGTATACCAGGACCATTGAAGAGGCAGCAGGCATTAGACCACACGGCCTCTCACATTTATACCCTCATCTCCTGTTCTGTAAGTCACATTCTGGCTCTGTACTATATATACCGTGTTTCCCCAATAATAAGCCCTACCCCGAAAATAAGCCCTACCCTTGATTTTGGACACTGGTCCAAAATAAGCCCTACCCCGAAAATAAGCCCTATCAAAATTTCTCTTAGCCGAGTGTGCGCACTAACTTCTATGACCCCCTTCACCGCAGCCTTGCTTGTACAGTACTGTACTGTACTGTATTGTAGAAGCCTTTGAAGCCCCCGGTCCCAGGAATGCACTGCGCCCTGCACATGTCACCGCGCACATCACACGGCTTCTGTACACGGCGGGAGCAGCAGCGCAGACACAAAACGAGAAGAAGAACTGGAAAGTGCTGTGAGGAGCAGGACTGGGGGCATGGTGCTATAAAAGGAGGAACGGGGCTGTGAAAGCAGGACTGGGAGCATGGTACTTTAAAAGGAGGAATGGGGGCTCTGAAACGAGGACTGGGGGCATGGTACTTTAATAGGAGGAATGGGGGCTGTGAAGGCAGGAATGGGGGGCATGGTTGATTAGAATAAGCCCTACCCCGAAAATAAGCCCTATGGTGTTTTTTGATGAAAAAAATAAAATAAGACAGTGTCATATTATCGGGGAAACACGGTATGTAGCTGTGGATCCCTTGTAGTGCTGTATACAGGGCTGGACAGCTTCATAGCGCCTAATGCATTTGCTAATGCCCCTTTCAGACCGCACTTAAAAACTGGTATTTTGCCGATTTTTAACCATTTTAAAACGGTAATCTGTGAGGTCTGAAAGGTGCACAACCACATTACCGTTTTAAAAAAGCTGTTTTTTTAAAACAGTTAAAATGGAGGGTCCTACCCGTTTCAGACCCGGTATTTTGGCATCAAAAAATCTGAAATGGTATTTAGGACCCAGCGCAGTGAATATTTAATGAGTGCTCATTAAATATTCACTGCGCTTCACCCCCTGGAGCCCTAACATCAAAGGGCTAACAAACCCCCCCCCCCCTACTGTGTATATATTCTTAAAAAATTGTCTCTGTGGTATAAAAAATATTATTATTTTACCGCAGAAGAACAGGTAAAATGTGACGTTCAGTGTTCCCGATTCACAGGACATCACCCTCTGCGGACAGGTAAATGTGTCCTGGATGGCTTTAATCAGTGGTTTTCAGTCGGTCCTCAGGATGCCAAAAAGTTCACATTTTCCAGGTCACTCGGCAGGTGCACAGGTGCACTCATTACTCACTGACACATTTTCCAGGTCACTCGGCAGGTGCACAGTTGAACTCATTACTCACTGACACATTTTCCAGGTCACTCGGCAGGTGCACAGGTGTACTCATTACACACTGACACATTTCCAGGTCACTCGGCAGGTGCACAGGTGTACTTATTACTTACTGACATATTTTCCATGTCACTCGGCAGGTGCACAGGTGTATCCATTACTCACTGACACATTTCACAGGTCACTCGGCAGGTGCACAGGTGTAGTCATTACTTACTGACACATTTGCCAGGTGACCCAGCAGGTGCACAGGTGTACTCATTACTCACTGACACATTTTCCAGGTCACTCGGCAGGTGCACAGGTGCACTTATTACTCACTGACACTTTTGAAAGGATCCACGGGTGGAGCTAATAATTTTCTTTGTTATTTAGAGAGAAGACCTGGAAAACATGCAGTGCTTGGGGTCCTGAGAACTGAGTTTGGATACTCAAATCACGGCCTATGGGAATGTGGCAAGATTAGAAAATTCTGGGATAAGGTGGCGGGATTTATTAGTGGGGTCTGTGGGATACGGTTGGCAAAAGACCCGATTACCATGATGTTTACTAAGTTCTCCGCATGGGATCTAGGAGGGAATAAGAGGAAATTTACCCCTATTTTCACCATAGTGATTACAGTGGCGAAAAAGGTGATACTGCTATCCTGGACTTCTACCTCAACACCTGTATTGGCTTCAGTTAAGGCAGAACTATTAAAAATGTTGTATTTTGAAAGGCGGGCCACTCTGGCAGATATAGAAAATGGGGTACAACGTTTTTTATAAAACGTGGGGAGTCTATATTGATCCATTGGATGCTGATGTTAAGACACATGTCTTCAAAATGTTTGAAGGCACTACATGGAATATACTTCGTACATTGTCCTGGATAATTCCTGCAGGGGGGGAAGGTTAGGGGGTTGGGGAAATATTGGGTTGATTTGTTTGTTTGTTTGTTATTGTGTGAATAAGGAAAACCCAAAAAAATAAATCACACTGAGTGTTATAGTGTGTACACACGGTAAGATTTGGCTTCCGATGTTCCCGATATAGGGAACATCGGAAGCCAAATCGCATGCTTTTTTAGGGCTTGCGAGCCCGATGCGCTACCGATGCGCGCTCCCATGTGAGCGCATATCGGCAGCCAGATAGAGAGGGCAGGCAAAACTATATAGTGTAAATTGTGCCCCTCTGGCGTGCCGTGCGATGCGAGTCCCGATACGATCTGATTGCGTCGGGACTCACATCTCACCACAGTATCTGCCGTGTGTACACACCATTATAAGTACATTGATGTTTATTGATTATCCTGCTGTAACAACAATGACGCTCAATACAAATTGTTTTACAAAATAAAAATCAATGGGCAAGTTGTCACTCACTGCCCCACTGAATCACCTGTTCAGACTGCACTGCAGCTAAATAATTGAGAGCAACCCACTTTGGCATTCAGGTGTTGTAAAACTCTACCTATATATGAAATATCATTGAGAGAGCCCCACTGCCCAGATCCCTGCAACAGGGGAGGGGGACCCGGGACCCTTACCTCATGCTGGGCAACTGCTGAACCATTGGAGCTAATTCCCAGTTGTTGGGAGGACATTACTTAGCATAGCCTGGGAAGCGCACTGACGTGCATCGTTTCACTGCGCAGTGCAGAAGCAGATGTTATGGAGATTAAAGGGTTAAGAGTTTGCAATGCAACACCCAGATAGAAAACCTGCTGCTCATTGCTGCCCTCTAGTGTTACAAGTAAATAAGTGCTGGCAACAACACACTGGGCCTAATGTATCAGCCAGCAACTTACTGTACAGGTGCAATTCTAGCAAGATACCATACCCCCCAACCGTCCCGTTTACTGCAGGAACATCCCGGTTTTTGGGGCCGTTCCTGCGGCCCACCTGGGGCCAGCAGTGTCCCTTGGCGTGGGGGGGGGGGGTGGCGTTGGGAGTCCCCGCTGCCACCTGCTTGTCAGCGCATGCACACAGCATCTATTCCAGGCAGGCAGAGGGGCAGCAGCGGCAAAACGTGGGCATGGCCTCACACGAGTGATGTGATTTGAAGGACACGCCCCTAAACGCGAGGCCACACACCCAAAATTTCATTCACGCGACTGCACCGTTCCCAAAGGTCCCGCTGGACCACCAATGAAAGTTGGGAGGTATGAGATACTCAATAGAGTTATAGTAAACTTGTTTAAGGGCAAAAGCAATCTGCTGCTTTCAATCTAGACACTATCTCGCCAGAATCGTGCCGGCCCCACGAATCACAGGCTATTATATCTGGTCCGGCAGAGAAAGAGCACACCGCTACTAATATGCATTGCAGCTACAAATCCCAGCATTCACAGATTGTGGTGGCTGCGGCCGGTCCCACTCACAGGGCATCTGTGCAATGTGCAGCAGCACTGGCAGCACCACCCTAGTTACAGCCCTGCAAAATTCAATTTAGGGTTGGACATTGACCTGCCTACCTCCTCTCTACCTCCTCCTCGCCTCCTTCCCACATCAGAAAATGCAGGGACTTTTCTGGTGTGAAAGGGGCCAACCCAGGAATGCCCCGGTTTGATCCCTGGGCCATATTCCTGGGTGGGTCCCTGCATTTTCTGGTGTGAAAGGGGTATTAGTAAATTTCCCCCTGTTCGACTTATAATGTCACAATTATCTTCAGCACTTCG
Organism: Crinia signifera; assembly: GCF_055691185.1. NCBI lineage: Eukaryota > Metazoa > Chordata > Amphibia > Anura > Myobatrachidae > Crinia > Crinia signifera. The sequence goes on along the minus strand of NC_139225.1, from coordinate 153,699,569 downwards.
CAGTAACAATAGCTCAACCCCAAATTTCTCTCTAACGCAGTATTCACATAAAATTGCTTATGCGCTTGATTTCTATCACCCTCATCACATCAGTGCTAATGACAGTGACCTGTCTCATCGGGGGAGCGAGGAGTGCTTTAGACAACCGCGCCATTCTGGCCATGCCCCTGCTAAGTGGCAGTTAGGCCGCCTCCGGCAGACCTACCCACTTTTCCTTGGATGGGAGCAACCACCTGATTTTCATGAGACTCCAGACCTTTACAGAAGGGTGGGCAAGTAAGTGTAAATGTATATTGTTTCAAAAACTTGTGCAGGAATTAGGTATATAGTATTGCGGTCACCTTTCCTTTGTTTGGACTATGCCTTAGTCATTATATCACACTATCTTCCAGTGGTTGCCCAGCAACAAATGGGTGTTGTCAGTAGAGTTGTCGCTTTCTCCAATTTCCATACACAGAGAAGGTGGCGCAGTCATGCTGTCCGGTTCCCATGTACCAGACATATATAGTTGGTGGTTGGACATTTATCTCCTCTATCTAGAAATAACAAAGCAGGGGATATTTATTCATAAGCCGGTATCCATCAGTCTGGGGCCATTAAGAGAAATTATTCCAAGCCAGAAATCTCACCTATGAGATGGGTCATCAGGCGGAGGCTCATGGGAAGTGTAACGATGTAGAGATTTATTTAGGGAGGGGTAACTGCAGTGCAGGTCAACATGTGTCTCGGTCGACATGGGTCAAGGTCGACAGGACATTATGTCGACACAAGCAAAAGGTCGACATGGGCAAGGTCGACAGTCAAAAGGGGGACCTGGGGTTTTTAACTGTTTTTTTGACCCGAATGTTGACACAGTCGACATGGACACAGTTTGAAGTGCACCGCATCCCCTGGCTTCGCTCGTGATGCTTCGGGCACGGTGCCTCACTGAGCTCGGGCACACTATTTTATTCTCCCACCATGCCATAGTGGATGGTATGGCATGAAATACCGCCTGTCGGCACATGTCGGCTCAAAAAAAACAGTGAAAAACCCCATGTCGACCTTTGGACTGTCGACCTTGCCCATGTCGAACTAATGCTTGTGTTGACCTAATGACCTGTTGACCTAGACCCATGACGACTTTGACAAGTCAACCTAACCCCATGTCGACATTTTTGCCTGTCGACCTAGTGGTGTCGACCCAATGCTTGTCTTCCTAGTTGCTGTAGACCTAATGACCGTATCCCCTCCAATGGGTATGGGTCATAGGGATGACACAACTATCGTCGACAGTCACTAGGTCGACAGATAAAATAGGGCGACATGCATGAGGTTGACATTGTCATTAGGTCGACACAAGCATTAGATCAAAATGGAAAAGGTCAACATGAAAAAGTTAATATGAGTTTTTCATGTATTTTGTGTCTATGTCGACTTATGCCGACAAGGACAACGTATACGTGCACCGCGTCCCCTCGCACGGCTCGCTGTGCTCGGCACGCCAATATATTCTCACTCTGGGGTGATTCTGGTTGTAAATACAGTTACTTTAGTCACCGTACCACTGCCAATGCCGCCGGTTTCCAAGTGCAGCATAACCTGATGCTAAGCAGAGTTACCCCATTATCTCCCTCCTGTGCGTGTGTAACGCTGGCCATACACCAGAGATGGAGTGGGACAATTTCACAATTTTGTGATCATCGCCCTAAACCCATTGTCAAAAAGTAACCACAATCGCTAATGCAGACTGACCAACATGCTGGACAATCTGCCATGGATTGGATTGTCATTCGCTAACGTACGGTGGAGATTCGGCTTTGGTGCGACCGTTCTGACAATTCTACCGCTGCTGACAATCACTGCCATAGGGATTACAAGTGGTGTCTGGGAATTTTCAGATATGAAGATCCAATGTAAAGATTGAATAAATCTGAAAATTACTGGTAAAGATCTGTAGTATATGGGAGCACTGTGTAGTTACTTGCTGCAGAAGGGGGTATCCAGGCATGGGGCGGTATGCAGGCAGGGGGTGGTATCCAGGCATGGGGCGGTATGCAGGAAGGGGGCGGTATGCAGGCAGGGGGCGGTATGCAGGCAGGGGGAGGTATGAAGGCAGGGGGTGGTATGCAGGCAGGAGGTGGTATATATGCAGGCAGGAGGTGGTATGCAGGCAGGAGGTGGTATATATGCAGACAGGATGCGGTATGCAGGCAGGGGGCGGTATCCAGGCATGGGGCGGTATGCAGGCAGGGGGTGGTATGCAGGCAGGGGGAGGTATGAAGGCAGGAGGTGGTATATATGTAGGCAGGGGGTGGTATGCAGGCAGGAGGTGGTATATATGCAGGCAGGAGGCGGTATGCAGGCAGGGGGTGGTACCCAGGCAGGGGGCGGTATGCAGGCAGGGGGCGGTATGCAGGCAGGGGGGCGGTAAATATGCAGGCAGGAGGTGGTATGCAGGCAGGGGGTGGTGTGCAGGCAGGGGATGATATTCAGGCAGGGGTGGTATGCAGGCAGGAGGTGGTGTGCAGGCAGGGGATTATATTCAGGCAGGGGGTGGTATGCAGGCAGGGGGTGGTATGCAGGCAGGAGGTGGTGTGCAGGCAGGAGGTGGTATATATGCAGGCAGGAGGTGGTATGCAGGCAGGAGGTGGTGTGCAGGCAGGAGGTGGTGTGCAGGCAGGAGGTGGTGTGCAGGCAGGGGGTGGTATGCAAGCAGGGGTGGTATGCTGGCAGTGGGTAGTGTGCTGGCAGTGGGTGGTGTGCAGAAAGGAGGTGATGTGCAGGCAGGAGGTGGTATGCAGGCACGGGATGGTATGCAGGAGGGGGGTGGTATGCAGGCGGGGGGTGGTGTGCAAGCAGGAGGTGGTATGCAGGCAGGGAGTGGTGTGCAGGCAGGGGATGACATTCAGGCAGTGGGTGGTATGCAGGCAGGGGGTGGTATGCAGGCAGGGGGTGGTATGCAGGCAGGAGGTGGTGTGCAGGCAGGAGGTGGTATATATTCAGGCAGGAGGTGGTATGCGGGCAGGAGGTGGTATGCTGGCAGTGGGTAGTGTGCTGGCAGTGGGTGGTGTGCAGGCAGGAGGTGTGCAGGCAGGAGGTGGTATGCAGGCAGGAGGTGGTATGCAGGCAGTGGGTGGTATGCAGACGGGGGGTGGTGTGCAGGCAGGAGGTGGTGTGCAGGCAGGGGGTGGTATGCAGGTAGGAGGTGGTGTACAGGCAGGAGGTGGTATGCAGGTAGGAGGTGGTGTACAGGAAGGAGGTGGTATGCAGGTAGGAGATGGTATACAGGCAGGAGGTGGTATGCAGGTAGGAGGTGGTGTACAGGCAGGACAGGAGGTGGTGTGCAGGTAGGAGGTGGTGTACAGGCAGGACAGGAGGTGGTATGCAGGTAGGAGGGTGTGTACAGGCAGGAGGTGGTATGCAGGTAGGAGGTGGTGTACGGGCAGGAGGTGGTATGCAGGTAGGAGGTGGTGTACAGGCAGGAGGTGGTATGCAGGTAGGAGATGGTATACAGGCAGGAGGTGGTATGCAGGTAGGAGATGGTGTACAGGCAGGAGGTGGTATGCAGGTAGGAGGTGGTGTACAGGCAGGACAGGAGGTGGTATGCAGGTAGGAGGTAGTATGCAGGTAGGAGGTGGTGTACAGGCAGGACAGGAGGTGGTATGCAGGTAGGAGGTGGTATGCAGGTAGGAGGTGGTGTACACGCAGGAGGTGGTATGCAGGTAGGAGGTGGTATGCAGGTAGGAGGTGGTGTACACGCAGGAGGTGGTATGTAGGCAGGAGGTGGTATGCAGATGCAGGCAGGAGGTGGTGCACAGGCAGGACAGGAGGTGGTATGCAGGCAGGAGGTGGTATGCAGGTAGGAGGTGGTGTACACGCAGGAGGTGGTATGTAGGCAGGAGGTGGTGTACAGGCAGGACAGGAGGTGGTATGCAGGCAGGAGGTGGTATGCAGGTAGGAGGGGGTGTACAGGCAGGAGGTGTTATGCAGGTAGGAGGGGGTGTACAGGCAGGAGGTGGTATGCAGGTAGGAGGGGGTGTACAGGCAGGAGGGGGTTTGCAGGCCGGAGGTGGTGCGCAGGCAGGGGGTGGTACGCACCTCCTTTTGCATTTGCATTGCTAAGTATTGCATATGATAAGCTGCTGTGAGGGTCACTATATATATTTTATTATTATTATTATTATTATTATTATTTTTATATGCCCATTCATTTTTGGGAAAATATTTCCCTCCATAGGCCTTTCCAGAAATCTGGGACTATATTAAAAATAGTTTTAGCACCTTTACATTGAGCTCTGCTGTGACCCTGCTGCATTCACAATTTAGTTTTAAAAGCTTTGTCCTATTTATCTCTGGGTGGTGCTGTGCACTGCGCCAGCCCTATATAAATAATGGGTAATTGTAAATAATATCCCATAATTCCCACTTGCCGCGCAGGAAATAATTATATGGTAATCCTTTCTGACGTCAGTGTGACCTACCGTGTGGGATGTTATGTGTTTCACAAGTAAATAATGGTGCATTCCCGCATAACACATGGACCGGCAGACGCAGGACTGACGTAAAATGCCTGAGATATTTTTAGGTTTTTGTTGAGGTTCTTGGGATGACCAGCAGAGGGCGCTCCACAATAAACAGTGAGCATTGGCTGTTTGTACGTTACAGTTACACAGGCCTTTATTCGTATCTGATTGCTGTACAAATTTGTTTGGAAAATGGCAAAACCATGTGCACTGCAGGTGGGGCAGATGTAACCTGTACTGTAAAGAGAGATTTGTGTTATCGATACAATTGGTTAGGTAATCGCGCTCAGATTCTATCTGTGGTAGGTAACTATATGCATTTAAGGAGCAGCTGAGTATCAGAGTTGTCCAATCCCTGTGTGGTTGCTGTGTGCGTTAGCGGGTGTCAGATTCCACGATACCCAGCAATTGAAGATGTGGCTGTATTAGCTAATACTGACCCCCTCATTTGCACAAATCCAGCCAGTGCAGTCTCCTCCCGGCCGGGAGTTGAGCACACAACCGGGTACAGCCACATCTTCAATTGCCGGGTATCGTGGAATCTGACACCCGCTAACGCACACAGCAGGCGAGAGCAGCGGCATCGCGTCCAGGGAACTGCACACAAGCCGGGACCACACACCATCTGGAAGTCTCTCCCTCACAGCAGCACCTCGGGATGGGTAAGCTGCAGCCAGTGGGACGCCACTGCCTGCAGATCTCATTGACTTGTTTCACCAGCCCACGGAGGTCCGCGCAGCACCCGCAGAGACAATCATTACCCGTCACATCGAGCTTAGACTCAAACTTTGGACTGAAACCCATCATCCCCAGTGCTCAGGCACGCATCCCCATCCCCTGCCCAATTGAGACCGCTGCGGTCACCTACCGCAACATAGGTCCCAGGTTAGGGACCTATGCCTGAAGGGGTCCCCAAAAAGACACCCTTAAGCCCCTTTTAGAGGGGTGCGTTAGAGTGATACCTCGCTGGCCTATTCCTGTGACGCATCCAGGACGACATATTCATTTAGAATAAAAACTATCTGTTTTTATCACATTTGCAATTTCTCTTCTTATTTCTTCTTTTCACTTGTTCCTCATACTTCCACACCGCACACATTAGAACATAAGTAGAGCGCTAAAGTATCACCAACTTCATATAGAGATTTGTGTTAGTTATTTTGTTTCTGTGCAGGGTAAATGTCTGGCTGCATTATGTCAGGGTTGCCAACCCTTCCGGAAAGGCCGGAAGGGTCCCGGAAATTGGGTCCCCCTCCCGGCCCCCTGGAAAGGGGGGTCAACCCTCCCGCATTTCCATCCATCACCAGGGACCCCCCACCCGGCGGGGGGGTCCGCAGGTTAAATTACGTGAAATACCGACATTGCACTGCCGGGGGCGGGGCTAAAATGACGCGTTTGCTATAGCCACAGTCCCAATAGAGCAGCCCGTCCATTGCTCCGCCCCCGGACCGCCCCTCCCAGCGATGGCCACGCCCCCTACTTCAGTGAGCTGGCTGCCCTCTCCCGGAGAGGGCAGCATAGAAGTCGGCAAGTATGCATTATGTTCACACTGCAATTTAGATTTCAGTTTCAACAAACCCCACAAAAATGTAACTCTCTCTGCACATGTTACATCTGCCCCACCTGCAGTGCACATGGTTTTGCCCATTTTCCAAACAAATTTGTACTGCGATCAGATCTAAAAAAGGGCCCTAATTTGGAAGGTTCACCTTTGGTTTCAATTCCTTTTAATATAATACAGGGTTGCCGACTTTTATATTCTCCTCTCTTTCTGCAGCCGCTCGGGGGGCGGGGCTTTGACGTGACATCATTAAGCCCTGCCCCATGATGCAAAATAGCCAAATTCACAGATCTCTGTGGAGGAGGCGGGGGCTAAAATGACGTGATTGTGTAATTTTAGCTCCGCCCCCTCCTCTGAGACCTGCGGATTTCCGGCATTTAAATGCCAAGGTAGGGATAAGATGGCCGCGATCGGGGGGGGGGGGGGGAAGGGGCGCAGTGGGCATGATATCCATGTGCTCTAATGCCCCTCCCCCGGGGCATCGTTGTGAAGGGTATCGCTAGCTTTTGCAGGTCGATACCCTATACAAGCCTATGGGCTTCTAACCGCAGCGCTGTGTGAGGGATCCATCATGGATCCCTCCCAGCATTCCCCACAGCCGGTCCGTCACCCTGCACATGTGTAGGGGGATTCCCTGTCTCAGACCCGGAAGTCCAGCACCAAAACCGCGTCACAGAGGACAGCTCTTATCGCAAGAGAGTAAGAATTCGAAGGCCGGCGATGTGCAGCGAATACGGGCGGCGGATCTTAGAGCATTCCACAGTTGTAGTGTTAAGGCCCCATCCCCGTACATTATGTGATTTGGGCCGGTTTTCACTCCATTTCTCGGCACCATACGCCTGTGTGTTCTCCAGCCTTTATCCTGTGCATCCATGCACTGCACTCCAGTATCCCAGGCTGCACCATCCTTGGCTGGTCTCCGCAGGGCTGTGATCACTCCAGCCCATTACACCAGCGTGCAGTACTCCATCACGTTACACCAGCGTGCAGTACTCCATCACGTTACACCAGCGTGCAGTACTCCAGCACGTTACACCAGCGTGCAGTACTCCAGCACGTTACACCAGTGCGCAGTACTCCAGCATGTTACACCAGTGTGCAGTACTCCAGCATGTTACACCAGTGCGCAGTACTCCAGCATGTTACACCAGTGCGCAGTACTCCATCACGTTACACTAGCGTGCAGTACTCCAGCATGTCACACCAGCGTGCAGTACTCCAGCCCATTACACCAGCGTGCAGTACTCCATCACGTTACACCAGCGGGCAGTACTCCAGCACGTTACACCAGCGTGCAGTACTCCAGCACGTTACACCAGCGTGCAGTACTCCAGCATGTTACACCAGTGCGCAGTACTCCATCACGTTACACCAGCGTGCAGTACTCCAGCATGTTACACCAGCGCGCAGAACTCCAGCACGTTACACCAGCGCGCAGTACTCCAGCATGTTACACCAGTGCGCAGTACTCCAGCATGTTACACCAGTGCGCAGTACTCCAGCATGTTACACCAGTGCGCAGTACTCCAGCATGTTACACCAGCGTGCAGTACTCCATCACGTTACACCAGCGTGCAGTACTCCAGCATGTTACACCAGCGTGCAGTACTCCAGCACGTTACACCAGCGTGCAGTACTCCAGCAAGTTACACCAGCATGCAGTACTCCAGCATGTTACACCAGTGCGCAGTACTCCAGCATGTTACACCAGTGTGCAGTACTCCAGCATGTTACACCAGTGCGCAGTACTCCATCACGTTACACTAGCGTGCAGTACTCCAGCATGTCACACCAGCGTGCAGTACTCCAGCCCATTACACCAGCATGCAGTACTCCATCACGTTACACCAGCGTGCAGTACTCCAGCATGTTACACCAGCGTGCAGTACTCCAGCACGTTACACCAGCGTGCAGTACTCCAGTACGTTACACCAGCGTGCAGTACTCCAGCATGTTACACCAGTGCGCAGTACTCCATCACGTTACACCAGCGTGCAGTACTCCAGCATGTTACACCAGCGCGCAGTACTCCAGCACGTTACACCAGCGCGCAGTACTCCAGCATGTTACACCAGTGCGCAGTACTCCAGCATGTTACACCAGTGCGCAGTACTCCAGCATGTTACACCAGCGCGCAGTACTCCAGCATGTTACACCAGCGTGCAGTACTCCAGCATGTTACTTCAGCGTGCAGTACTCTAGCACGTTACACCAGCGTGCAGTACTCCAGCACGTTACACCAGCGTGCAGTACTCCAGCATGTTACACCAGCGTGCAGTACTCCAGCATGTTACACCAGTGCGCAGTTCTCCAGCATGTTACACCAGTGCGCAGTACTCCAGCATGTTACACCAGCGTGCAGTACTCCAGCATGTTACACCAGTGCGCAGTACTCCAGCACGTTACATCAGTGCGCAGTACTCCAGCACGTTACGCCAGTGCGCAGTACTCCAGCACGTTACGCCAGCGTGCAGCACTCCAGCACGTTACACCAGTGTGCAGAACTACAGCACGTTACACCAGCGTGCAGAACTCCAGCACGTTACACCAGCGTGCAGTACTCCAGCACGTTACACCAGCGTGCAGTACTCCAGCATGTTACACCAGTGCGCAGTACTCCAGCACGTTACACCAGTGCGCAGTACTCCAGCATGTTACGCCAGTGCGCAGTACTCCAGCATGTTACACCAGTGTGCAGTACTCCAGCATGTTACACCAGTGTGCAGTACTCCAGAACCCTGTGCTGCCTGCTTCATGCCTCACACCTCTCCGGTGCCTCTCTTCCAGTCTTGTCAAAGTCATGTGTGGTGCTCACACAGGGGGCTGCAACCTTTAGGGTATTTGCAGCAGAGTCCAAGGGGTATATTTACTAAAGTGTGGGTTTATAGAAGGGGGGATGTTGCCCATAGCAACCAATAAGATTCTACTTAGAATTTTTCAAGCACTTTCTAGAAGATAATAGCTAGAATCGGCTGGTTGCTATGTGTAACAGCTCCACTTCTACAAACCTCAGACCTCCTTTTTTGGGTGGTTGGAGTACCAGGTAATGACTCCATTACTCTGTGCCTCTCACTGTCACCCACTGCCTCCCCTGTCAACCACTGCCTCCACCTACATCTTCCTGACACCCTTTGCCTTTCCCCATCACTCTCTGCCTCCCCGTCAACCACTGCCTCCACCTCCTACATCTTCCTGACACCCTTTGCCTTTCCCCGTCACATTCTGCCCCGTCACACTCTGCCTCCCACTGTCACCAACTGCCTCCCCTTTTCACTCTCTACCCCCCCCCCCCATCACCTCTCCCTGTCACCCTTTGCCTCCCTCTGCCTCTCCCTGTCACTCTATGCCTCCCACTGTCACCAACTGCCTCCCCTTTTCACTCTCTGCCCCCCCCCCCCCCACCCATCACCCACTGGAAAAAAAGTTTTAAAAAACCATGTCAATATTTTCCTGTGTCGATTTTTAAGGTTGACCTTTTGTCACTGTCAACCTAATGCAAATCAACCTCTTGTCAATATAGACTTATGGTCTGTCAACCTTTTGTCACTGTCAACAATTGACATTCTGCTGCTGCTGCGAATCATCTGGCTGGTTTGATGTCCAGTCCTTTCAGAGAGTTAATGACCCGTGGAAGTGTTCATCGTCCGTCGGTGGGTGCGTACACACTGGAGCGAAATAATAAACAATATCGCTCACAAGGGCAGAAATGAGTGTACCACTGTGTACCAGAGACGCCGGGCTGTGACTAGGACTGCACAGGAATTAGCTATACAAAGTCCTGGACGAAACGCAATGGAACTTGATGTAAGGAAAGCTGTGGTTGGTTCATCGGTGCCCTTTATACACAGATTCAGACGCCGACGTACGCAAATGTACCAATGACGCACACCTCAGTGGTATGCCAGCAATGCCATTCTGCCCTTGTCTTATGCTGGGTACACACCAGGACGACTAGGGCCCGATCCCCACAATCTAGATCCAATTCCGACCAATTGGATGTAGATTGTGTGCTGATTGGGCCCTTTTCTGACCTGCTGTGGACCGATACCGATCCGATGCGCGGTCCCGCGGGTCGGACGGTCATTATTGACCCCCCCCGGGTCGTCCTGGTGTGTACCCTACATTATTTGTCCTCCTCAATAAACCAGCCTGTATTCTGTGTTTGTGGCCCTTTAAATCCTAGTTCTGCCGGAATGACTCTGGAGCTGGGGACCTCACTCCTCCAATCAGACGAATAGCCCTAATTACAACCATTCCGAAAACCTTTGCACTCCATAGATAACGTTGCTCAGAGAGTTGAGACCTCAGTTCCCCCTCCACGGTTTGGATCATTAGGAGGGGAGGGAATTAGCTGGAGGAACATTCATTAACCTTTAGCTAATAGTGTCCTTGGTGCTATCGCTCTCTGAGAGAGGATTTTATTGCAGGGACACCGCAGAAGGTGATATCATTAGATAGCTTTGTAGCTACAAGGTCTCTGGGAACTGGTGCCGGGCAGGGGCAGATAGTCGCCATCGCTGCGCCCGTCTGATGTAGGAGGATGGCCAGTAGGGGAAATAAGCCCAAATTTTATCTTTCATCAAAGAATTGAAGTATTAGGTCTGAAAAGCCGCACTCAGACCCATATCAGGAACATCAGTCGGAACATCGGGCATCTGAGATACCGGGAGCAGAAGCATTGCACCTAAAGACCTGCGTCAGGAAACTGCGCATTGGGACCCCTTCTGAGCTTGCATTGAAATTTTAGGAAAGTCTCTGCCTGATTGACAGATTGTAAGCTTGCGAGCAGGGCCCTCCTACCTTTATGTTGTTTTTTTACTACCCAGTTTGTTTTATTACTGTTGTTTCCAATTGTGAAGCGCAAGTGACAGGTAGCAGAGTCGGGGGGGGGAGGGGGGGGGGGCGGGGTTTGGGGCTGGGGTCATAGGAATTTCCCGGGGAGGGGGGTGGGCATGGGGTGGTGTGCAGACAGGGGGAGGTGGTGTGCAGGCAGGAGGTGGTGTGCAGGCAGGGGGTGGTATGCAGGCAGGGGGTGGTATGCAGGCAGGAGGTGGTATGCCGGCAGGGGGTGGTATGCAGGCAGGAGGTGGAATGGAGGCAGGGGGTGGTATGCAGGCAGGAGGTTGTGTGTAGGCAGGGGGTGGTGTGCGGGCAGGGGGTGGTGTGCGGGCAGGGGGTGGTGTGCGGGCAGGAGGTGGTGTGTAGGCAGGGGGTGGTATGCAGACAGGGGGAGGTGGTGTGCAGGCAGGAGGTGGTGTGCAGGCAGGGGGAGGTGTGCAGGCAGGAGGTGGTATGCAGGCAGGAGGTGGTGTGCAGGCAGGAGGTGGAGTGCAGGCAGGGGGTGGTGTGCAGGCAGGGGGTGGTGTGCAGGCAGGAGGTGGTGTGCAGGCAGGGGGTGGTGTGCAGGCAGGAGGTGGTGTGCAGGCAGGAGGTGGTGTGCAGGCAGGGGGTGGTATGCAGACAGGGGGAGGTGGTGTGCAGGCAGGAGGTGGTGTGCAGGCAGGGGGAGGTGTGCAGGCAGGGGGTGGTGTGCAGGCAGGAGGTGGAGTGCAGGCAGGGGGTGGAGTGCAGGCAGGGGGTGGTGTGCAGGCAGGGGGTGGTGTGCAGGCAGGAGGTGGTGTGCAGGCAGGAGCTGGTGTGCGGGCAGAGGGTGGTGTGCGGGCAGGGGGTGGTGTGCGGGCAGGGGGTGGTGTGCGGGCAGAAGGTGGTGTGCGGGCAGGGGGTGGTATGCAGGCAGGGGGTGGTGTGCAGACAGGGGTGGTATGCAGGCAGGAGGTGGTATGCAGGCAGGAGGTGGTATGCAGGCAGGGGGAGGTGTGCAGGCAGGGGGATGTACTGTATGCAGGCAGGTGGTGGAGTGCAGGCAGGGGGCTGTATGTAGGCAGGGGGGAGTGCAGGGGGGGAATGCAGGCAGAGAGTGGAGTGCAGGCAGGTGTTTTATGCAGGCAGGAGGTAGTGTGCAGTCAGGAGGTGGTATGCAGGAAGGAGGTGGTGTGCAGGAAGGAGGTGGTGTGTGGGCAGGGGGTGGTCGGTGGTGTGTGGGCAGGGGGTGGTGTGCAGGCAGGAGGTGGTGTGCAGGCAGGGGATGGTGTGCAGGCAGGAGGTGGTGTGCAGGCAGGAGGTGGCATGCAGGCAGGGGGTGCTATGCAGGCAGGGGGTGGAGTGCAGGCAGGGGGTGGTGTGCAGGCAGGGGTTTTATGCAGGCAGGGGTTTTATGCAGGCTAGAGGCGGTCTGTAGGCAGGGGGAGGTATGAAGGCAGAAGGTGGTGTGCAGGCAGGAGGTGGTGTGCAGGTAGGAGGTGGCATGCAGGCAGGGGGTGCTGTGCAGGCAGGGGGTGGTGTGCAGGCAGGGGGTGGCGTGCAGGCAGGGAGTGCTGTGCAGGCAGGGGGTGGTGTGCAGTCTGGGGATGGTATGCAGGCAGGGGGAGGTAGGTAGGCAGGCAGGGGATGGTATGCAGGTAGGGGGTGGGATGCACCTCTTTCTGCATTTCTATGGATGGCATAAAAGTTCCAGCGAGCAGCTTATCATATTTGATCCATGCTGAACCAGGCCCGCGTTCACTGGTCATACCACCAGCATTTTGGCGCTATTCCACGTTACTGACCCTAAGTGGTTGCTGGCTGTCAATCAAACTGCGTCTACATCCACCCTGCAAATGCCATTGTAGGACATGCGCAGTGCAGTACAGACACGTGCAGAAGGCAGAACATCACTCCGCCGCCCCTGAATCAGGCCCATAATCATACGCTGCATGATAAATTTGCTGTCAAAATCAAAAAAAGTTTTCATAAAATAAATGGCAGCAATAGACAGTTCTGGCTGCACCATCTGCCGGGTAATAGGACGGGAATATGCGGAGTATGTGCATAATTAGCAGTCTCAGGGCGGCAAATACCCAATGTGAACTTTCTTTGAACCAGTCAGAAAGTGGAATTTGGGTCAGGGGCGGGAGATGTGCCAGCAGCCAGGAAATTCCCTGCATTCTGCAGGTCTCCGTCAGAAATCCCAGCTCAGGGAGGGAGAGAGCGGAGAGTCACAAGATGGGAACCACCAACACAGCCGCGCCTGCTCGCTGCCCAGCATCAAAGCCCCTGAAGCTTTATTGGCAGATGAACGATGACACACATTGAGGAGTGTTACATACTCAGGCAGGTTGTGTCTACAACATAGGCAGCCATGTTGTGGGCTGAGACAGTATATAGGGCAACAGAGCCCATCGATCAGCTAGTGACTGGTCATGTGCCTCCAGCCTCTGTGATGGTTGACATCACAGAGGCTTCAGGCACATCACCATTTCTTCATGAATGGCTGGGCTGAGTTTTGTCTCGAACCACAACATGGCTGCCATGACACACAGGTCAACAAGGGGTTAGGTCGATGGGGTCATTAGGTCAACACAAACATTAGGTCGACATGGGGAAAGTCAACAGTCAAAATGTCGACATGCTTCCCCCCACACACACTTTTTATGGAGCCGACATTTGCCGACAGGCGGTATTTCATGCCCTGCCATGACTAGGGTATGGTTGGAGATGTGTAACAAGGCACCGTGTCAGAAGCATGCAAGGGGACGTGGTGCAACGATACGGTATCCATGTCGACATTCGGGACAAAAAAAGTGAAAAATCCCATGTTGATCTTTTTACTGTCAACTTTCCCCATGTTAACCTAATGCTTGTGTCGACCTAACCCCATGTCAACCTTCTGAGGTGTCAACCTTGATGCATGTCCACCTTCCTCTTGTCAACCCTATAATCTACATGGAACAGTACCGTGCGTTTACATGCTTGTCGCCCAGTTACCGCCTGTTACTGCCCTGTAATGCACTTGCGTTCTCTGTGTGCGTTCGCCTCATCCGATGCCAATTGTCCTTTGGCACATGCCAGGGTTTCTCTAGTGGAAGTATTATATAACATTTAGGGGTTATTCAATAAGTGACAGGGGAAATATCGTCACTCACCGGTAACTACCGCCATCGATGGTTGTCAGAAACAGCCGCAGATTGTCGAAGTCACTGACGCTTGTTGCCGATCCACAGACTTTCCAACATTCCCCAGCTGGAACATTGACTTCCGACTGTGGAGTTACTGTTGGATGAAACAAAAACGGCCCGGGATTCCCACTGTCAGGACGTTCCGACTGTCTCCCATATTGAATACCCCCCTTAGGGGTAAATTTACTAAGATGGGAGTTCTATTGAAGATGGGATGTTCCTATAGCAACCAATCAGATTTTACTTATTTATTTAGCACCTTGTAGAAGAAATTAGACAACATCCCATCTTAGTAAATTTACCTCATAGATGGGGGGATTTTTCCTGCTTGTGTAATGCAAATCCACACCCCCCCTAACCCCACACCCCAGTGTGTACAGAGCACACGTGTCTGACCCCGATCCCCGACATCCATATACAGGTACAGCCACACTCATCGTGTCTGTGATGGTTGTGGATTCATAGATGTACAGTGACTCTAGAAAGGAAATCAGTAGGTCGACAGGGTCAAGGTCGACATTCAAAAGGTCAACAATCAAGAGGTCGACATTCAAAATGTCAACATGAGTTTTTGACATTCTTTGGGTGTTAATGACGGCACCTGTTGACATAGACCAGGGGTCAGGGAACATTTTTAACCTTTTACGCCAAAATATATTTAGGTATATTTAGGTACGTTACCCCCTTGATTTTGAAAGGATAGAAATAGTAATACACACCGTACCCCCAAAAAGTGATGATATATCCTGCTAGTATGGTACACAGCCTGGCAGCCATTGAAGATGATGATGATGATTACCATGTATCGCTGTGTGTGGTACATGTTAATCATCACCATTACTGGCTGCCAGGCTGTGTGTGGTATCGCCATCTATAATGTGACGTCCAGGCAACTATTAGTGTCAGTATTACAGTATGATATAGTGACAGTCTGTGCACATTTTCCCCCAGACTAGAGATGGGTATACCGTGACAGAAGCCTATAACCAAGAAACTCGGTGCCACAGCAGCAGTACAGACTGCGCACTGGCAAAATGGCGCAGCAACTAGTCAACTCTACTGAAGAAGCAGGCGGACTTGGGGGTGGGTCCCGGGACAACATGCAGGGAAGTGTGTTATACACAAGGGCCTGATAAACTGCACTGTGCCAGGTCCTTGTACACGACAGTACTGTAACACACACACACAGCCCGCATTGCATCAGGTCCTTGTACACTACAGTACTGTAACACACACAGCCCGCACCAGATCCTTGTACACTACAATACTGTAACACACACAGCCCGCACCAGATCCTTGTACACTACAGTACTGTAACACACACAGCCCGCACTGCGTCAGGTCCTTGTACACTACAGTAGTGCACTGCGCCAGGTCCTTGTACACTACAGTAATGTAACACACACAGCCTGCACTGCACTGCGTCAGGTCCTTGTACACTACAGTACTGTAACACACACAGCCCGCACTGCACTGAGTCAGGTCATTGTACACTACAGTACTGTGACCCACACTGCACTGCGTCAGGTCCTTGTACACTACAGTACTGTAACACACACAGCCCGCACTGCACTGAGTCAGGTCATTGTACACTACAGTACTGTGACCCACACAGCCCGCACTGCACTGAGTCAGGTCATTGTACACTACAGTACTGTGACCCACACAGCCCGCACTGCACTGCGTCAGGTCCTTGTACACTACAGTACTGTAACACACACACAGCCCGCACTGCACTGAGTCAGGTCATTGTACACTACAGTACTGTGACCCACACAGCCCGCACCAGGTCCTTGTACACTACAGTACTGTGACACACACAGCCTGCACTGCACTGCGCCAGGTTCTTGTACACTACAGTACTGTAACACACACAGCCCGCACTGCACTGCGTCAGGTCCTTGTTCACTACAGAACTAGAACACACACAGCCTGCACTGCGCCAGGTCCTTGTACACTACAGTACTGTAACACACACAGCCCACACTGCACTGAGTCAGGTCATTGTACACTACAGTACTATAACACACACAGCCTGCACTGCACTGCGCTAGGTCCTTGAACACTACAGTACTGTGACACACACAGCCCGCACTGCACTGCATCAGGTCCTTGTACACTACAGTACTGTAACACACACAGCCCGCACTGCACTGCGTCAGGTCCTTGTACACTACAGTACTATAACACACACAGCCTGCACTGCGCCAGGTCCTTGTACACTACAGTACTGTAACACACACAGCCCGCACTGCACGGCGTCAGGTCCTTGTACACTACAGTACTGTTACACACACAGCCCGCACTGCACGGCATCAGGTCCTTGTACACTACAGTACTGTTACACACACAGCCCGCACTGCGCCAGGTCCTCACAGCCGAGCATAAATATAGAATCTATTGTATATAAATTCATACACATGCCGGCTGTGTCTCAGTAGCGCGACCAACCATTACCCCCAAGGATTTCATTTTTACCCCATTTGGGGTAATTTACCCCGTTCCCTGACATAGACCATCAATTAATGCAAAGCGTACCCTGCATGGCTTGCCATCCTTTGGGCACGGTGCCTCGCTACGTCCGTCACACTATTATATACACCCTCTGTGCCGACAATGATGGTGAAGTATGAAAGGTCTTAAAAAAAATGAAAAATATTTCGAAAAAATTGTGCGGACCTTTCAAATCTGTTGACCTTTCAACCCTGACGACCTTTCGCTGTTGAACTATTGACTGTCTATCCAGACACTGTAGATCTATCACCGGATACCGCTGTAATATGGCCGTTTGTCAGAACAAAGTCGCCGTGTGGTGTGGAATCACAAAGCTGGGCCATCATCATCCAATGCTTTCCTGAGCTGCGTGTGCGAATTATGCGCACAGCACGGCAACAAGTGGGCGCCTGTTCCCACAGTTGTCAATGAGCGAGGCTGTATCTGTACTGTACGTCGCCGTTTCTTTTCTCCCAGTCCAGTGCGTTTTCCACCTTCTCCATTTCCCTTCCATAAATACTTTTTCATACCAGATTCTCTCCCTCTCATAATTTCACCCCAAATTTCCTCACTTCTCCTGCCCCTCTCTACCCACCCTGATACAATCCATTAATTTGCCTTTGTACTCCTCCATATTTCCCTTTCACGCATCAGGCACCAAGGGCAGAATTAGTGCAACATAAATTGGGGCTTATGAAGGTTAGTATGCGAATAAAGAAGCAACTGCGTTTGTCTAGGCGAATGAAGATGTTAGCAAAAGTGAATCTGCCGTGCAGGAATGAGAAGAGACGCCCACCGCAGCCATCGTAAAAACTCATCCCGCAATTCCGTACACATTCACACCTCACATGCAAAAACGAGGAACATTACGGTTAAGGGGTTGGCCTAAGGCTACGCATCATGAACACAAACGTAGCGTCTCAGACGCCATGTTTCTGCATGTACGAGCCCGCAGCCGACGGCAGATACACAATCAGAAAACGCCCACCCACATTCAATTAACACCTCCGTACGGTCACTTCCTGCAGGATCGCAACATCCTCTTGCACGTTGCGATTGCAGGACATGCGCATTATCTTGATAATAACGCTTTCGTGTGAACAACGGCCAGAGGGGCAACTTCAGGTCACATCGCTGATGAGAGAATTCACAAATCTAGTGATTATTAAATGACTGCACGCGCAATGACAATTAACGAGAAAATGCGTACTTATTGTAAACGCAACGTAGTCGGACTTTGACTGACAGGAAGCTGACATTTGGGGGTGGAAACTTGACGTTTGCTTGGTGCATCGGAAAAAACGTAGGCATGCCCCGTTGTGTACACACAGGAATTAGGCCCACTGTGTATATATGACCGCACATGTCTATTGTACTATGGGGGTGATTCATGTCAGGTAAAGCTAGTCACTTTATATCTGGAACAAATCACGCTGCCACACATGGAGAGCAAATGCATTTTTTATGTGCAGGGAAAATACTGTCTGCCTTTGCATGTAGCCCACAAGTAAAGTTTTTTTTTTCTCACTGCAATTTAGATCTGTTAGAATACTCCTCATCCAAATCTAACTCTCGCTGCACGTGTCAGAAATAGGGGCACGCGTCCGCATCTGCGACCGTTTTCCTTACCTGCACACTGATGCATCCTGCGGCGCAAATCCCTGTACTGCGCTGTCCCCAAGTGTTCTCCATGGCAAGATGTGCATGGCGTTTTCCTGAGGCCTAGTCAGTGTCCCACGCTGCATGGGCACCGCCACTTGCAGTCACATGTCTGAATCCTCCAATGATCTCCCTGTGACCTTGATACTCTGACCTGTGCACTGGCCCATGTGATCCAGGTGTGCACAGATACTTCCTGGAGTTAATTGATGCTGCGACGTGCAACCAATCACTGACAGGCAGGAGAGATATAGGTCAGGCCTCTGGCCCTTCCTCCTTGCCTGGAACAACTTGTCTGATCATCCGGTCCAAGCCCAGAGTACCAGTCTCAAGCACACTAGCACTCATCACTTACCATCTCCTGTGATTGGCCAGTTAGGTGTGGGAACGCTGTCAGAGAGCCGTGACCTCGCCACTGAATGCAGCGGACTCCTAACCTCCTTGCAGGGGTCCCTGGGGAAAACCGCCGGTGGTGTTAGACCCTGCGCCTCTGATCAGAGTTTCGTCAATTCCCCCCACCTAGCTGTGTCCACAGTGCTCGGTGATATATGACCTATCCATACCCGAGACCCCCGTGTTCCAGTACCCTGATTCCACCACTGGCTCACTGCTGCCACAGCCGGGGGCACCAGATTCCTGACAAGTTGCACCTGCTCCACCTGCAGCGCAGCACGGTTTTGCCCAGTCGTGTGCTTTTTTTTACTTTACATACAAACATAAATCAGGTCCTATATATACTATATACTAGTATTTTGGATGGTTATTGTTTCCTTTTCCGGTCTCTCAACACTTTTCTTTCTCTCTGCCCCTCCTCCCATCTTTCTCTCTGCCCCTCCTCCCATCTTTCTCTCTGCCCCTCCCCCCATCTTTCTCTCTGCCCCTCCCCCCATCTTTCTCTCTGCCCCTCCCCCCATCTTTCTCTCTGCCCCTCCTCCCATCTTTCGCTCTGCCCCTCCCCCCATCTTTCTCTCTGCCCCTCCTCCCATCTTTCTCTCTGCCCCTCCCCCCATCTTTCTCTCTGCCCCTCCCCCCATCTTTCTCTCTGCCCCTCCTCCCATCTTTCGCTCTGCCCCTCCCCCCATCTTTCTCTCTGCCCCTCCTCCCATCTTTCTCTCTGCCCCTCCTCCCATCCCTTCTGCCCACCCAGAATGACATTTTATGTAGATGCTGTGGCCTGCCGTCTCCAGGAAACATTGTACATGCGGTAACAATGGGGGTTATTCAGACCTGATGGCTGTTGTGTGAAACTGCAGCGACCTGCGATCAGACAGACGCTGCCCACAGAGTGAGATCCCTGTGCAAGTCTGCGAATGGCTTGCATATATATCACCAGCAAGCTGCAAATCCAGGTGCAACGCACTCATCCAATGATTTTCCCAGTTTGTGCATAACTCGGAGACAGGCTGATCAAGGCTGGTGCTGACGACACAGACCCTTCCTGACGCCTGCGGTTTTTCCTGACACTCCCAGAAAATGGACTGTTACCACCCACAAATGCCAGCTTCCTGTCAGTCAAGTTGCAAGGGGATTGTGATTGGATTAATCGTTTTGTTTTTTTTACCGCTTGGCCTCGTGCATGCAGTCAATCGATAATCAATCGGCTTACACAGCAATGATGACAAATGCACTCTACTTATACTGGTTTTCATTGTTCCAGTAATTGTTGGCTATGGGGACCCTGGGCGCATTAGGACAGCTGGACCCTGTCTCCTGGATATTCACCATCAAATCCAGGCTGGTCACAGGAACATCGGCAGCTAGAGATGTACGCATGGTGCTCACTGTGCTGGCGTTAGATTTACATCGAACACAATCTAGTGTTCATTCCAGCACCTTTCAAAACCCGTTCAGTTCCTGGTGTGTCGCTACCTGCTGCGGTGCTTCTAGCACAGGTCTGGTCTGCATATCAGTGCTGAAATACAGAGCACACTGTGCTAGAACCAACACAGCAAAATCACCCCAGGAAGGGGTTTTGAAAGATGCAGGGTGCTGAAATGAACACTATGGCCCTTATTCAGATCTGATCGCAGTACAAATTTGATCTCAAAATGGGCAAAACCTTTGTTGCACTGCAGGTGGGGCAGATGTTACATATATAGAGAGAGTAAGATTTGTGTGAGTTATTTTGTTTCTGTGCAGGGTAAACACTGGCTGCATTATTTTTACACTGCAATTTAGATTTCAGTCGCAACACACCCCACCCAAATGTAACTCTCTCTGCACATGTTCCATCTGCCCCACCTGCAGTGCACATGGTTTTGCACATTTTGAGAACTAATTTGTACTGCGATCAGATCTGAATAAGGGCCTCTACACAGTAATCGCATCTACTAAACCCATACTTGCTATTAATCGGTAGGCATATTATATCTCTATATATCCTAAGCTTCCGCAACCCCTCCTCTCCGCAGTCAGTACATCATGGCTGACAGACGCCAGCGTCGGGCCTCAGCATACTTGCTCAGATCCTTAAATTGATTGGCTTCAGATAAACACATTTATAATTATTAATGCAAGTGGTAGAAACAAATTTTCTGTGGAGCAAGTCAGCGCAAATTCAATTGATCAGGGTGCAGCCCACTAAGACATAAAGGGAAGGTACACCACCTTCCAAAACAAATGCAAAAAAGGAACAGAATATGTCTATGTTTGGCGCAACCCTTTCTCAATAAGATGTAATCTGAATATATTTTCAGAAATTTATTGTGACATTAGCATAAATAAAAATAAACAAACAAATGTGGTAAACCATAAATGAGGCAGACACTCAAAGTTCCTTCCAATGATAGTCATGCACAGACAGTTGTTTACAGTCCAACACAAGTGGGGGGATCAAGATCTCACCAGAAAGATGGGTTGCGGTGGGCTATGCTCCTGCTGGAGAATCTGCGGCACCACCGCAGTCGGCTTAATCGAGTCCTCCCAAGAAAAGTGCTTGTGCTTAAAGTGTCCAGTGCTTCCAAAGTGCCATGTGAGTATTGCACAGGGGTGAAGCGGTAAGTATCCAAAGCAGCAACGCGTTTCGGAGATCCTCTGTCTCCTTTATCAAGCTGTGTGTGGATACTTGTATGATCTTATCGTCTTTTATACCCGTTTCCTGGGACTAGGGCTAGGTGCTGACCAATCGGAGTTCCGAGATTTTCCCGGGCCGGAACTTCCTTGCGTTCCAGCTAGACTTCCGGTTGCGTTCCACTGATTAGAAGGGATGATCGCTTCCGGTTTTAGCGATCATAGCGGTAATGTTACAGCAGTTAATCCCTCAAAGAGACTCATTCTACTCTCTGCGTCTTGAACGCCCACGTTACTTCTCTTGTCCGATTGTTTCTTTGTTAATTTTAATACCTCAAATTCTCTGTTCTCAAGTGAGCAGTTTAGACATACTTTTTGCGCTCCGTCCGCCATCTTTGTTAAGGGCAAACTTCAGGGCATGTACTGGGTAATCTTTTATTCTTGGCTAATGGAGTGAGACTCATCCTCAATACCTTCTGTGCAGTACTTGGTATTCCTGCATAGTCCATCCCTATTTACCGGGATGGTCTCTCTCCATTAGGTTTTCCCATAGATATTCCGGAGTAACATGTAAGAGATATATAATATATATTATTTACAACCATTGGTCAGTAGAACCAACTCCTTTTTAAAAGACACAGGAGATGTGCTACGGAAAATGAACATAATTGAATGGACAGATGATTGCTACCTAGGAAGTGCAGATGTGAGTACATTGTACACCATTATTGATTGGGCAAAGGGGCATGAAGCAATTAAATTCTTTTTAAATAAAAGTGACTATTCAGAAGAATTGCAAGATTTTATATTGGAGTCCATTTTATTCATTTTATCGAACAATTATTTTTATTTTATTGGCAGCTATTACCTTCAAATTAAGGGTACTGCCATGGGCACCAGGTTTGCCCCCAGCTACGCCAACCTCTTCATGGCTTATTGGGAAACAGGAGCAGTGGATGAGAGGTTGGTGGAGGGGGCAGACCTGGTAGCCTGGTGGCGTTTTATTGATGATATTTTATTTATATGGAAAGGTGAAGAAACGCTGCTAAAGAATTTTTGTGACTTTTTAAACTTGAACGATTTTAATATCAAATTGGTTTTTAATATAAGTAAGTCAAATTTGGTTTTTTTGGATCTTAACATCTATATAGAAGATGGCAAAATTAATACCAAGACCCACCGAAAGGAGACTGACTCCAATTCTTACATCCATAAAAATAGTGAACACCATGAAAGATGGTTAAACAGTATCCCGGTGGGGCAATACATGCGCCTTAAGAGAAACTGCACACAACAGGTGGAATTGGAGGAACAATTCAAGGAAATTGATCAAAGATTTGTACAAAAAGGGTATAGCCAAAAAGACTTACTTGAATCAAAAGAAAAAGTCAATAAAATGAATAGAACCGATCTTCTAAAAATCAAACCGAAAAAGGATGATAAAAATGGTCCAAACTATACAGAATGGGCTTTTTTTACCCAATATGGTGCTCACCACAAGAAAGTGGAAACCATTTTTAAAAAAAAATTGGCGGATCCTGTTAGATGATCCAGTCTTGGGAAAAGCCATGCCAGAAAAACCAAGATTCATCTACAGGCGAGCACCATCACTGAAAAACTTTTTAGTAAAAAGTGCACTACCAGAAAAAATTGGGGGCAGTGATCGCAACAAAGGCTTTCACCGTTGCGGATCATGCCTCATGTGCAAAGCTACAAATACTAAACCATTTGAAAAAAAAGCAACTCATTTTGAGGTAATGGGAGTCAAATACAAAATTAACCAATTTATCACATGTCACACACGTAATGTAATTTATTTATTGGAGTGTGAGTGTAATAAAATCTATATTGGTAAAACTACCCGAAACCTCAAAACAAGGTCTGCTGAACACATCTATAATATAAGAAAAGGATGTGCCACCCACCCACTCTCTGACCATTTTTTGAAAAACCACCATAAATGTGAAGGAGCAATAAAGAGATTTTTGGGGATACAACAGGTGGTCACCAATTGGAAGACCAGGGATTTAGAGACAAGATTGGCTAAAAATGAGATGAAGTGGATCTTCACTCTTAATAGCCTCTACCCCAATGGTCATAATGCAGACTTCGAACTCAAATGGTTTTTAGATTAAGGTTTTAGATTCTGTACTTTTACTGTTCTTCTTTCTTAACATTTTTTATGATGTTTTTATATCTTTTTTAATATGCTTCTCTTAATTAATTCTAACGATTGTTTTTTTATTATATATCTCTTACATGTTACTCCGGAATATCTATGGGAAAACCTAATGGAGAGAGACCATCCCGGTAAATAGGGATGGACTATGCAGGAATACCAAGTACTGCACAGAAGGTATTGAGGATGAGTCTCACTCCATTAGCCAAGAATAAAAGATTACCCAGTACATGCCCTGAAGTTTGCCCTTAACAAAGATGGCGGACGGAGCGCAAAAAGTATGTCTAAACTGCTCACTTGAGAACAGAGAATTTGAGGTATTAAAATTAACAAAGAAACAATTGGACAAGAGAAGTAACGTGGGCGTTCAAGACGCAGAGAGTAGAATGAGTCTCTTTGAGGGATTAACTGCTGTAACATTACCGCTATGATCGCTAAAACCGGAAGCGATCATCCCTTCTAATCAGTGGAACGCAACCGGAAGTCTAGCTGGAACGCAAGGAAGTTCCGGCCCGGGAAAATCTCGGAACTCCGATTGGTCAGCACCTAGCCCTAGTCCCAGGAAACGGGTATAAAAGACGATAAGATCATACAAGTATCCACACACAGCTTGATAAAGGAGACAGAGGATCTCCGAAACGCGTTGCTGCTTTGGATACTTACCGCTTCACCCCTGTGCAATACTCACATGGCACTTTGGAAGCACTGGACACTTTAAGCACAAGCACTTTTCTTGGGAGGACTCGATTAAGCCGACTGCGGTGGTGCCGCAGATTCTCCAGCAGGAGCATAGCCCACCGCAACCCATCTTTCTGGTGAGATCTTGATCCCCCCACTTGTGTTGGACTGTAAACAACTGTCTGTGCATGACTATCATTGGAAGGAACTTTGAGTGTCTGCCTCATTTATGGTTTACCACATTTGTTTGTTTATTTTTATTTATGCTAATGTCACAATAAATTTCTGAAAATATATTCAGATTACATCTTATTGAGAAAGGGTTGCGCCAAACATAGACATATTCTGTTCCTTTTTTGAATTATTAATGCAAGGTAAGGAGCCAATTATTTACCTCGTGAGTGCCCAATCCCTGTTCCAAACATGAGCCGCAATTTTTCACAGCGAAAATATTATTAGGGCTATAAGTTGTAGTTGTATGCCAGCTGTAGAGCTACCAGTTGTCTTAACATCTCTACTGTATGTACAACATATATACTGAATGTTTATTGAACAAAATCAATAAAAATGATAGAAAATAGATGCATATTTTGTACTGGACTTAATTATTCATTGCGGAGGCGGAGGCTTGAGGCCTGGGATGTGTGTTCTCTAATCCACCCGCAGGTGAGGAACACCAGAGCCACCGCTTCCTGTGTACACTGTACAAACCTGATATATATGGCTAACCACTCCTCACCTCTATGAGGTGAAGTACCGCCACAGACCACTAGGGGCCACCGAACGGACCAAATTACTCCTTTGTGTGCTAATGTCAGAAAGTGAAAGCAATTTTTGCAAACACACAGATCGGTTTCAAACTTGCTGCATATAGAGAGAGGGAGCTGGGGGTATGGTGGAGCCAAAAACTGTCACAGCTCAAAGTGAAAGTACCTTGCAGAAGCCAACATTTTTACACCAAGCAAAAATAGGGGACAATTCCCCGATACCCAATCACACAATCAAATAATGGACTGTCCACACCGTCAAATGAATATTTTTTGTTGTATTTTTTAGCACCCGTACAATAAAACTGTACCATTTACAATAAAAAGAAAATTCTCAGTTCACAAGAAGTTAAAGTGCCGCGTGGTTCCATTGGAGCAGCACACGGCGGTCCCCGCACCGGGGGGCTCTGATTTCATATGTCTGGTTCTGTCCTTTTCTCGCGCTATTTCCTTGCACTCCAAATTGCTTTAAAATTAGCATTTACTATAAAAAGTAAGAAGCATCGGATTAGTGGGAAGAAGAGCCCTGAGCACATTCACACGAATTTCCTCCTCCCCCCGTCGATAGCCATGCCGTCTACGCATCTGCTGAGTCCGCTGAAGAAAGCAAGGCTAAAGCGTCTAGTGGTGTCGGCAAGGCCCTGGCGCCGACCTCGGCACGCTTGTTCCAGAGCCTGCCTGTTCTTAGTCCGCCGCTACGCTGTCCTCGGGAAACCCGTTCAGCCGCACACCATGTGTCGTTTGAGTGTCATCAGTAGGCGAGCACATATACGTGTCGAGCGAGTCCAAGACCATCCTGCTACAGGTTAGGTAAGCTTGATCTACTTCTGCCAGCGTGATCCTCCTTTACGTCCCATCCTCACCGGTTTAACGCATACTCGTTTAGAAAGCAGATTCAGAAAATTGGAGGAAGGACAGAAAGAAAACATTTAATCATATTAATTTACAGCATCTTAAGTTTACCGAGTCCTTGGCTGTGGTTGGCTTCAATCCCAAGTGTCTTCAGACAACAAAGCGTGATTGTCTATCCTAGTATTGGGTGATGAGAGGGGTCAGTTGATCCGTAATGTCTTGTGGGTGAACCAATTCATTATTTGAGTTCATTCTCCTAAAACGCCATTCGGACACAAGTCGACAAAAAAAAAATTCATGGAACAAAAGTGGGGGGGAAAAAAAAGAAAACATCCAACACAAGGGGTCACAGAGACAAACCGCTCAGCGCGTGTAACGTGGCGTAGATGGAGAATTGCTGAAGATGGGCGATTCTGACGAATACGTGCCAGGAAAAGTCACAAGGGAACAGTCCGGTGACGTTAACTCACTACCCTCCGGGCCTGTGCTGGAAATCTCTTAACCATGGCGGTGGTGAGGATAAAGAACGCAAATGGAAGTTTTTACAGGAAAGGATGGGAGGGAAATGTTCAAATCAAAACATCCAATCACCGGTTTCTGGCACCTGCTAAGGCCGCCGCCCCCTGACCCGGGTTATTGCCTCCGATGCAGCGGAAGGTATTTGCACACAAGTCCTGGGTCAGCCGTCAACTGGTGATGGGCTGGAATTCCACAGATGAGCCCAAGAGCCGCACCAGCTCCGGATCGTATTTGATCAACTCTATAGTCTCTCCAGTGTCCTGAGGCCAGAGGTCCGTGCCCTCGGCAGGGGTGAGGATCTGGCTAGAGAGCACCTGTCTGGTGAACTCTTTCTTCTGCATGCTGACGATTTCAAAGTTCGGGAACCGAGCCTGGAATATCCGGGAGGACAACTTCAGCCTCTTCAGAATGTCAGAGATCAGGAACCAGTTGCTGGGTCTGCAAACAGATGAGATAAAGGAATGATACTGTTAATTCATTGTTTGCTCTGTATGATATATAGTTTTACCCAAGTTAAAGCATTAAAACAGGTGTTCCCTCCTTCCCCAACCTACAATAACAGTATCCACAAAAGGAGTAGTTTAATGGGGGTCATTTAACGTCTACCCCCACCATCAGGTGCTGCCGCAGACCACCCATGCTGCAGAGAAAACCAAAGTGCACCAAATGGTTCCAGCTCTATGTGCACAGCAGGACCCCAACGATAGCACAATCAGTGGTCAAGCAATACCAAAGCATAGAATGTGCTAAAAATGTTGCTAGAAAAATGTCCGCCGCCAAGGAATAGACAGATGCTAATGGGCTACTAATATCTGCAGGACAAGTAACCATATGAAACGGAATCTTATAAACGCACCACAGCAGGCAATGTGACTGATCACATAGACCACGCACTACAGGAGGTAACGTGACTGATCACATAAACCACGCATTACGGGAGGCAATGTGACTGATCACAGAGACCATGCACTACAGGAGGTAACGTGACTGATCACATAAACCACGCATTACGGGAGGCAATGTGACTGATCACATAGACCACGCACTACAGGAGGTAACGTGACTGATCACATAAACCACGCATTACGGGAGGCAATGTGACTGATCACATAGACCACGCACTACAGGAGGTAACGTGACTGATCACATAAACCACGCATTACGGGAGGCAATGTGACTGATCACATAGACCACGCACTACAGGAGGTAACGTGACTGATCACATAAACCACGTATTACGGGAGGCAATGTGACTGATCACATAGACCACGCACTACAGGAGGTAACGTGACTGATCACATAGATCACGCACTACGGGAGGTAACGTGACTGATCACATAAACCACGCACTACAGGAGGCAATGGGGCTGATCACATAGACCATGCACTACAGGAGGTAACGTGACTGATCACATAGATCACGCATTACGGGAGGCAATGTGACTGATCACATAGACCACGCACTACGGGAGGCAATGGGACTGATCACAGAGACCACGCACTACGGGAGGCAATGTGACTGATCACAGAGACCATGCACTACGGGAGGCAATGGGGCTGATCACATAAACCACGCACCACAGGAGGCAATGCGACTGATCACATAGACCACACACTACAGCAGGCAATGTGACTGATCACATAGACCACGCACTACGGGAGGCAATGTGACTGATCATGCACATGTTACATCTGCCTCACCTGCAGTGCAGCATGGTTTTGCCCATCTGCAATAATTGCAGCCTTACTAACAGGTCTGAAATCTGGCCCGACTATATAGTACTGAATCTAACATCACTGCAAGCTATTGTCTCTGTTATCAGACATTTTAGCCTTCAGGTTATTCCTGCCGTATCCTTAACCCCAGGCTGTCTGTTGTACAAATCTAATAAAAGTAGAATGGAAAAAAAAACAAATCAGGTTTTATCTATCATTTCTCTATTGCATAATTACAGACAAAATCTGATAAGGTGATGTTGCCCATAGCAACCTTTCATTTCAGTCTCAAAGGGGGGGAAATAAACGTACAATTCTAACATTGGCCACAAGAGGTCGCTGCTACCCACAACTTGGTAAACTCTTTTACTCTGCACACGAGCTGTTGCGTTCGTCAGTCCCGTCGGGCAGCAGACACTCACCCGCTAGTGAGGGAGACATGCAGGTTGTAACAGGAAATGAGCGGTGTATCCGAGAACTCAAACAAAAACTGGTCTTCCTGTTCCTTTTCCCCCTTCTCCTCCTCCTCCGCAGGGGGCTCAGAAGCGTCCAGGAGAATGTCATGGCCAATTTCATCCTTGGCTGCTGCAGAAGAAAGCACATGGTGGTGGTCAGAGAGGGGCTGCAGTAGGAATATAGTGGTCTATGGAGCAGGTGTGCGGCACACCACAAGATGCAGCCCCGAGGTGTGGTCCCAGACCTCACACCAGCATCTCACAAAGGATCCACATTTCTACAACTCATAGGGGCCCATTTATTATCAAGGATCGCATTTACAATGGAATGTTACCGCCCAGGATCCTATCACAGGAATGTATCATCCCTGATGCGCAGGGACAGTGCTCCAAAAGGGGCCCGTTCCTGGGATGTGCTGAGCCGGGCACCGGGGTGTCTGCGCATGCGGTTAGCGTTGACCCCTGCTGACCCCGCTGACTGCACTGCCTCAGCAGCAGTGTGATCCGACTACAGTGGGCTACCGACATCTCAGAATGGCGGTAGCCTAGGGATGCGATGCACTGCTGCCCGATGTTGATACATCGGGCAGCTTCGCATCCCCCATAGAAACCTATGATGGGATGCGGCCGGCGGCGGTGTAGGAGGGATCTCCAATACCTGCTGCGGTCCCTCCTGATACATTCAGGTGATACTTCATATTTGCGGCTAACCCCCGAAAACAGGTGTTTTCGAGGGATGTAGCCGCAAATATTGAATGATAAATGGGCCCCTTAAACCCCATACACGCTAAGCGATATTACAAACAATCTGGATCATGTTGGTCCATCTGAGCGATATCGTTGTAATATCGTCCAGTGTGTACTCTCAATATCGTTAACGATGTCCTCCATCATCTGTATGTGCAGCTAAATTTAAACTATATTGTCACCGACTGCATGTACAGTACAGGAATCCGATGCATCACTGAACGATATCGTTATGTGTGTATACACTATATTGTTTGCCTGTACAAAGGAAATCCTACACTAAGGGTGTTATTCTGACCTCAGCTGCCCGTCCTGTCCTCGTACAGGGCACTCCGAGATCGGAGACACCACAGAGGTTTCCCAGATCTGCGAGCGCTGGAGACATCATTCGATGGTCGCCAAGGCTGTAAATGGATGATGGCGGCGTGCGAGGGCGGTATAGGTGGCCGTGCAGGAGGCGTCTGGGGGACTTCGCAAGGCTGCAAAATTCACAGCCTTGCGAGTCAGCCAGAATAAGGCCCACTATCCTCTAGTGTAGATCTGGCCTATCTAAGGCTCTCCGGATGTTGTGAAACTACAAGTCCCAGAATGCCCTGCAACGGTTTGGATATCAGGGAATAGGATAAAACTGTGGCAGGGAATGCTGGGATGTGTAGTTTCACAACAACTGAAGAGCCAGAGGTTGGCCAGGCCTGGTCTAGTGTGTATTGGGGCTTTAGGTACAGCTGCAGTGACATCAAGTCTCCAGCAGAGGTCCTTTGTCTAAAAAGGAACCATTATTAGTGAGGGATACGGTTATTGGGTGGACCCTACATAAATCAACATGCATCGGGTCGACCACTGACAGTCGATAGGCCTTAGGTCGACACCTGAAAATGGTCGGCAGTATTACGTTGACAATGGGATGGTCATCAGTCAAAGTTTTTCACATTTATTTTTGAGTCAACAAGTGCTGACATGAGGTATTTCATGCCCTACCATCCACTACAGCGTGGTGGGAAAATAAAATAGTGTGCCCGAAGCTTGGCGAGGGGACGCAGTGTCCATGTCAACTATGCTGACATGCGGGTAAAAAAAACTGTGAAGTACTTCTTTTGACTGTCGACCTAATGCTTGTGTCAACCTTCCCGCCCTGTCGGAAACACATACAGGACTAGTAAGGCACTCACCAAACACAGAGCTGCTGTAGAAGTCCCAGGCTGCCCGTGGGTCACCATCGGTCCGGCCTCGCAGGTCAGAGAGGTAATCTGTGTGAGAAGGATATATGGCAGTGAGCAGCGCAGAACCCACATCTACCCTGGACGCCTGCAGACCGCTCTTACCGCTCCAGCTGCATTAAACGGCGGGAACGGGACAGACAGACCGCGTCTACACAGTACAGGCATGATTGTGACACGTGGGAAACTTAGGCTTTGGAACTGTTGCTGAACTGAAAGTCCCAGCATGCCCTCTAGAGGTAAGGTTGTAAAAAAAAGCAGCCGGCGCTTGTGTGCTGAGACTTGCAGTTCTACGGCAGCTGGAGAGGCGGTGCTAGAAACGTCAGGCTCACCTCTCAAAAACGTCTTCATAGAGTCGCTGCTCGCCAGTTTCATGGCGGTCTGTCCGGAGTACGTGGCCAGCGTGGGGTCTGCGCCGTAGGATAGCAGGAGCCACACCGTTTCCAAGTTGTCGTTGACCACGGCGTCGTGTATGGGCCTGAGGCAGAGGGAGAACACGTGTTAGTGGCCTGAGAATAGAAGATCGTTATACTCTGGTGACTAGGGGCCTTATTCTAGTTCACTCTTTCTGACAAAATCCTTCTTAGATGGACAAAACCATGTGCACTGCAGGGAGGCAGATGTAACATGTGCAGAGAGAATTGGATTTGTGCGAGTGATTTTGTTTCTGTGCAGGGTAAATACTGGCTGCTTTATTTTTACACTTCAATATAGATCTCACTTTGAAGAAAAACCCCACCCAAATCTAATCATATTTGCAAAAGTAACATCTGCCCCACCTGCAGTGCACATGGTTTTGTCTATCTAAGAAGGATTTTGTCAGAAAGAGTGAACTAGAATAAGGCCCTATATGAGGAGATCAGACCTGAGGACCAGATTCCCCCCTCATGCATCCCTCGCACTCATTAGGCAGATCCAATTAAGAGGAATCTGCATTTTCCAGAACTTTCTGTGCGCTTTCCGTGGGACACATGCCTGAAAGCACCCCTCTCACCCCCCTCTTTAGTAAGAGTCACTGCCCTCCATCTGCTCCCCCAGCTCCACCCCCACCACAGTGCAATAAATCAGCACTTCCTATGTCACACGGTGACTGGGTGGACAGGAGTGACTGGGCAGGCGGCCATCTTGGAAGATTTCCTTGGAATGCCCCCGACCAAACTGTTAATCTTCTACAGCTGAGGCCGGACTCCAATGCCTGTCATGGCTGTGCTTCCACTTCCTTCATCCTCCGTCTGTCCCATCCCCCAGCCCTCTCTCTGGAACATTTCCTGCCGTTAATATAAAGCGCTATATAGTGACAAAAGCTGGAATGCACTAATGGCCGACCGTCTCCTGTAGAAAGTGAGGCTACGTTACAAGTGCAACCGTCCGTCGCTACTAGCAACATGATCATATC
This sequence comes from Crinia signifera, assembly GCF_055691185.1. Lineage (NCBI taxonomy): Eukaryota > Metazoa > Chordata > Amphibia > Anura > Myobatrachidae > Crinia > Crinia signifera. The sequence goes on along the minus strand of NC_139225.1, from coordinate 153,667,822 downwards.
CAGTGCACACATCCACACCTCATTACAGCTCGACACACCATACCGCAAGCTCTGATACACCCACCCAGAGTGACAATAATGTAGCAGGGTCCCCCAGCAGCACGGAGTATATCAGGAGATGAGTGATGTGTCAGTGAGGACAGGGCTGCATGTGACAGGGGCAGTGACATTATGTGAGGAGGGGAATGGAGGCAGCAGGAAGCCACAGACTGAGAGTTATATAGTGGGAGGAGCAGGGTCCCCAGCAGCACAGAGTATATCAGGAGATGAGTGATGTGTCAGTGAGGACAGGGCTGCATGTGACAGGGGCAGTGGCATTATGTGAGGAGGGGAATGGAGGCAGCAGGAAGCCACAGACTGAGAGTTATATAGTGGGAGGAGCAGGGTCCCCAGCAGCACAGAGTATATCAGGAGATGAGTGATGTGTCAGTGAGGACAGGGCTGCATGTGACAGGGGCAGTGACATGATGTGAGGAGGGGAATGTAGGCAGCAGGAAGCCATAGACTGAGAGTTATATAGTGGGAGGAGCAGGGTCCTCCAGCAGCACAGAGTAAATCAGGAGAAGAGTGATGTGTCAGTGAGGACAGGGATACATGTGACAGGGGCAGTGACATAATGTGAGGAGGGGAATGGGGGCAGCAGGAAGCCACATACTGAGAGTTATATAGTGGGAGGAGCAGGGTCCCCAGCAGCACAGAGTATATCAGGAGATGAGTGATGTGTCAGTGAGGACAGGGCTGCATGTGACAGGGGCAGTGACATGATGTGAGGAGGGGAATGGGGGCAGCAGGAGACCACAGACTGAGAGTTATGTAGTGGTAGGAGCAGGGTCCTCCAGCAGCACAGAGTATATCAGGAGAAGAGTGATGTGTCAGTGAGGACAGGGCTGCATGTGACAGGGGCAGTGACATGATGTGAGGAGGGGAATGGAGGCAGCAGGAAGCCACAGACTGAGATTTAGATAGTGGGAGGAGCAGGGTCCTCCAGCAGCACAGAGTATATCAGGAGATGAGTGATGTGTCAGTAAGGACAGGGCTGCATGTGACAGGGGCACTGACATGATGTGAGGAGGGGAATGGAGGCAGCAGGAAGCCACAGACTGAGATTTATATAGTGGGAGGAGCAGGGTCCCCAGCAGCACAGAGTATATCAGGAGATGAGTGATGTGTCAGTGAGGACAGGGCTGCATGTGACAGGGACAGTGACATGATGTGAGGAGGGGAATGGGGTCAGCAGGAAGCCACAGACTGAGCGTTATATAGTGGGAGGAGCAGGGTCCCAGCAGCACAGAGTATATCAGGAGTTTAATGGAATGGAGGCAGCAGGAAGCCACAGACTGACAGTTATATAGTGGGAGGAGCAGGGTCCCCAGCAGCACAGAGTATATCAGGAGATGAGGGATGTGTCAGTGAGGACAGAGCTGCATGTGACAGGGACAGTGACATGGTGTGAGGAGGGGAATGGGGGCAGCAGGAAGCCACAGACTGAGAGTTATATAGTGGGAGGAGCAGGGTCCCCAGCAGCACAGAGAATATCAGGAGTTTAATGGAATGGAGACAGCAGGAAGCCACAGGAGATGACCCGTTAGGTAGGACAGGCCAGTCAGTGATCACTCACCTGGTGCCATCCTGTGCGCTGCAGTTAACATTAGCTCCACTATCCAGCAGGATCTGCAAGATCTCGGTCCAGCCACGTGCGCAGGCTTCATGTAGAGCGGTGTATCCGGCGTTATCTCTGTGGTTGATGTCACCCAGATCTCGCTGCAGACAATACAGCACGACATCCTGGGGGAAGAGTACAGCTTTAATTGACAGAAGAACTGGAGACTCCCGGGGTAAGTGAAACAGGACTGACGGCTCAATCTAACATCACGCTATAGGAGGAGCGGCTATTGTCACGTCATACAGATGCACTTCCCGCTGTACACAGAGATCCCCTAACCACCCCTCTACCATGAGATAACCCCAAGCTGGCCATATCATTGTAGGAACCAATGGGGCGTCTGGATGAACAAAGAGCGGGTCACCTTATATCCCAGCCGCGCCGCCCTCTGTAGCAGGGTCTCTCCTGCATTTTTATTCACAATCAGCCTTCTGGCTTCGGGGGGAATGTGCTGGGCGCTGGGGGTGTCGCAGGAGCCAAGAGTGCTGGTACGTCGGGATCTGCAGGGAGTTCCGGGATCTGCGTTCTTCCGGGGTGATTTGATGGGGGTGTTCCTGGGGGACTGGAGGCTCCGTCTGCCTTTTCCCTAGATGGAATAACATCAGAACAAGGATATTAACTTCAGGACATTGAGTGTGATGTAAACAAAGGTTCCAGGTCGTCAGAAGTAGATTCTGATTGGTTGCCCGTAGCAACATCCCCTGTGAACTAGAATCCACATAGAAGCTGAGCTGAGCTTTTTAAATGTCCCATAATCACAGGATCCCAACCGCGGTTCCCAAGCGGCACTTACACTCCAGGTTTTAAGGATAAGCCCACAAGTGACTTACGGGGTGATTCAGGTTGGTTTGCAAAGCACATTGGTCTGCTTATGAACAAAACGATGCTGCACTGCAGGTGGGGCAGATGTAATAGGTGCAGAGAGTTACATTTGGGCAAGTTATATTATTACACTGCAATATAGATATCGGTTTGAAGCACACACCCCATCCAAATGTAACTCTCTCTGCACATGTTACATCTGCCCCACCTGCAGTGCACGTGGTTTTGTCCATTAGCAGACCAAATGTGCATTGCAAACCGACCTGAATCACCCCCTGAGTTACGATTTAACCATGTTTGACGGGAGTTCTACTGAAGATGGGAAGTTTCCCATAGCAACCAAACAGATTCTATGTATTATCTTCTAGAAGGTGTTAAATAAATAAGTGAATAACGGACAGGTTGCTATGGGTAACATCCTATCTTCAATAGAGCATTACATTTGCCCGTGTCCTGAGGGCTGTGGTTGTGAATGACTGGGTATAGGACGTCAGTGGTAACCACACACTGCACATCGCTGTGTAGCCTGTGGCCCCCAGCTCTTACACATGTCTATACTGATACACACCCCCCTAATTATACAGAAAGACCCCGCCCCATCCTACCGTGTACCTGGGGGCCAAGAAACAGAAGGACGCGCAGAGAAATCACACGCTGTTGCGCCCTGCCCGATTTTTAAAGGGCAAAATGCGCCCTGCCCCTCCAGCAGCGCCCCGCTAAAACAGCCTGCTGCCTGTCTTGCCGGTGTGCCCGGCAGCTCAGGGATTTCGGCGGGGCCAGGTCCGCCCCCCTTGCACGACGGTGGCAGCCCAGGCCCGCCCCCTTTAGTGACGTCGGCGGCCCGGGACCGCCTACAACAATGACGTCGGTGGGCCCGGTCCGCCCCATTGCGTTGCCCCCGTGCAGCAGCACCCTGCCCCAAAAAATTCCTAGAGGGAACACTATTATGTATCCTCCACCCCCGTATTACACAATACAACAGGGACACAGGGGGTTATTCAGACCTGATCGCTGGGCTATGACTTTGCAGCCCGGCCAATTACTGATACATTGCGCAATGGAACAGATCGTAATGAACGTGCGTGAGGCCATCCAGCAATAAGGTCCTGTGTGTTCTAATCACTGGCCGTACACAGGCTGATGGACAGGGAGCCGGTGTTTGGGGGAGGTAAACGGCCGTGTTTTGGGACTGTCAGGGAAAACACGGGCGTGCTCAGATATGTGACGTCAGCTCCAACCCCGATTGTCCTGTTCGTAACCCAGCACCGCGGCCGGTGTGTGTGACACACACAGACTGCACGAGGTGGTGGCTTATCTGATCGCACTCAGGTCTGAATAACCCCCACTGTACCAGTCAGCAGCACATGGAGATGGGTCATGCTGGATGTAACATAATGCAGACACAGCTCCCCCGGCCTTGTGCTTCCTTACCTTCACCTCCTCCTCAGCGTTGCCCCCGAGGTGCTTAGTTTTGCACTTGCGCTTTCCAGGCGGTTTGTCTGGCGACTGTTCGGAGGGTGAATCCTCTGGGCCTCCCCTGGAAGAGGCGTTGCGGAAATCGCTTTGTCTCTTTTTCTCGCGGGAAGTGAGGGGGCGTTTGGCTTTCCAGGCCTCGCCGTCCCGGTCTGGCGACAGTTTCCGTTTATTTAAGTCTGAAATGAATGAAGGCGATGAGAAGAGAAAGCTGAACACCGTGTATTATACCCTGTACACACGACTCACACAGTAACATTGCTGTGGCCAGAACACACAGACCCGTGGCCAATAAAGCCACAAATATCCACAGGCCCAATTGCAGGGGACAGATAGGCAGAAACAAGAGGATTTGGGGTTTAAAACTGCTGATTGGGATCCCGACAGTCATTTACCCGACGTCGGAATCTCGACGGTTAAAAACACCGACAGACAGGTTCCCGATGGCCTCCGGCTTACTCTCCCTCATGGGGGTCCACCACCCCCATAGAGGGAGAATAGAATAGGTGGCGAGCACAGCGAGCCCGCAAGGGTCTTTGTTGCGTTCACCATGCTGTCCGAGTCCGGGCAGTCGGAACCCTATACCACACCACAACTAAAGGACGCCACAGGATAAGGTCTACATGCATTTTTATGGGGTTTTGGTGTCAATGTCGAGAACTGGGTCAACACGGATCTCCTGTTAGTGTAGCACTTCGCTCGCCATGCTGCTTACTGCGCTCAGCACACTTTACCGATCCCAATTGCAGTTTGAGCGGATGTGTGATACCTGTGTCGACTTTTGCATGTCAACATTATGTCAGTGGCGACCTATTAACAGTTTATCTAGACACTGTTGACGTATCATCCGGATACCACATATAATGACCCACCTGCCCTGGACCTCCTCCTCCTCCGGCAGCACTGAGACACTTCCTCCTCCTCTTTCTCGGTCAGATATTCCCCGTTCTGGTATTTACGGTTCTTCTGACGCCTCCGCTTTCTCCGCCGCAGAGGACCCTCTTCCCCGTCCTGCTCGGAGGGGGTGGCGGCGATTCCGCCATACAGGCCTCTGGTGGAGAGCTCCCAGGGGTCTTGCAGCATCGGGCTGATTAGTTCCGGCTCCGGCTCTTCTTTAACAACCGTGAACCTGCGCGGTCGGCGGGTTTTATACGGCTTCCTGGGCTTGCGCCTTTTGCCAGACGGAAGCACCTCCTCCTCATCCTCGCTCACTGCGTCGGCGATTCCGAGCTCCAAGAATCCAGAGTTACCTGCGAGAGGGGTGTAAATGTAAGTCAGCGCTTTCCTCCTGGACTATGCCTGCCATTCAGCCGCACACGCCAACACTGAAATTACAGGACCACTAAACCCAAAGACGTTCTCTAGAAACCTGACAGTCCGATACAGCTGTGCCTAACGCCTGTGTCTTATCCTCACACACCGCTACAAGTACCCCAGCAGTCCTAGCGGCTGGGCCTGGACGCGGGACACGAAGCGGACCCATATGCGCTAATGAGACATTGCCAGCCGCTGATCAGTGTATGTCCCAGCCAACCAAGACAGCACGCAAGTCTGCCTGGCTGTCAGTCACAATGCCTGCTCTGCTACTGAAGCTCCTCCCTCCCAACATGACCTCCTGCTGCACATTTGTATTCACTTTAAATAATATAGGTGCATTAATTCCCCAAGTAGTAAAGGCTAGGGGATATATTTACTAAAGTGTCCGTATCAGCCAATTAGAATCGACTTAATGATCTAACACCTTCTAGAAAATAACAGCTAGAGTCAGATGTTGCTATGAGCAACACAGCCCTTGTTGCCGCAGTGATGTGTCTAGTTCCTACTGATTGGACAGTCTGCATTCTTGTGAATGCAGGTTCAGCCCATTAAATGCCCCCGGTGTGTAGGCCACACTCCCTAAAGAGAGGCGTGTAAGAGACGTGATGAGATCTACATTAGGTGCATCGGTGCCTTAGCCTTTAACCAAGAGGGCGCTAGAGAAGCCACTGACACAATATTCTGCACCTGTCCCCGATTCTAAAGTGGGAGCCTCTATCTAGTTACCTGTCTGGCTGCGGGTTCTGCTCTTTAAGACAACGGGGATGAAGTCTCTGAAACTGTTCTTGGGTTTTCTCTCCGGCGTGGCTAGCAGAAAGAGAAAAGCAGAGTGTTTCTGTGAGCATCATCTTATTGAATGCATGCAATGTGAGACCCCATCCCCATGTCACAATGTCTACTTATATGGGCACCGACAAAATGGCTGTTCTGCCTTGTTGCCGATTTGATGTCATCTATAGAAAGGGTTTACTTCAATGCATCCTGGTTGAAAGGGATAGCAGGGTAAGCCACTGATCACCACCGAAGATGCCTAAGGGCCTGTCCGGGGTGTGTAATTTGCATATTATCCACCTTTGGTGCAGAAGGCGCACTGAGGAGGATGATCAGCACCTGTTTCTGGTTGGCTGACTACATCTTGTGGCTCCCATTATTACTAGCACTATTCTTACAGTCCACTTGTAATATGCATTATTTGCAATAGGCCTACGGCAGGGATGGGATTCTTACCAGGGGACGGATAAAGGATGTTGGTATACTAAGTTGTATTTGTCTCAGTAATTGTGACTTTTTATATTAATAATACAGTCAGGTCAGACTGCATTGTGCATATGATTCTTCATTAATGTACTATACATATTTGCCCTGATTCTGACTCGGTACAATGCAAAGCTCACACCCGCCCTGCTCTGTGCAAACGGGCCAGAGACTATGCAAGTCCCCGAGTCCGTTTGCCAAGAGAGCCTGCACATGCGCAGAAAAAAACATTGCTCCACCGTGAAAATGCACAGGGGAGTGAATGAAGCAGAATGACCCCCATTGTGTGATGTAGCCAAATCCTTTACTGTTCTATCCCTGTCAGTATCTGATGTAAACTTGGTGCATATACTACTGTTCTCTACCGGCAACTCCCTGGTGCATATACTACTGTTCTCTACCGGCACCTCCCTGGTGCATATTCTACTGTTCTCTCCCGGCACCTCCCTGGCGCATATACTACTGTTCTCTACCGGCACCTCCCTGGTGCATATACTACTGTTCTCTCCCAGCACCTCCCTGGTGCATATACTACTGTTCTCTCCCGGCACCTCCCTGGTGCATATACTACTGTTCTCTCCCAGCACCTCCCTGGTGCATATACTACTGCTCTCTCCTAGCACCTCCCTGGTGCATATACTACTGTTCTCTCCCGGCAACTCCCTGGTGCATATACTACTGTTCTCTCCCGGCACCTCCCTGGTGCATATACTACTGTTCTCTCCCGGCACCTCCCTGGTGCATATACTACTGTTCTCTCCCGGCACCTCCCTGGTGCATATACTACTGTTCTCTCCCAGAACTTCCCTGGTGCATATACTACTGTTCTCTCCCAGCACCTCCCTGATGCATATACTACTGTTCTCTCCCAGAACTTCCCTGGTGCATATACTACTGTTCTCTCCCAGCACCTCCCTGATGCATATACTACTGTTCTCTCCCGGCACCTCCCTGGTGCATATACTACTGTTCTCTGCTAGCACCTCCCTGGTGCATATAATACTATTCTCTCCCGACACCTCCCTGGTGCATATACTACTGTTCTCTCCTAGCACTTTCCTGGTGCATACACTACTGCTCTCTCCTAGCACTTCCCTGGTGCATATACTACTGTTCTCTCCTAGCACCTCCCTGGTGCATATACTACTGTTCTCTCCTAGCACCTCCCTGGTGCATATACTACTGTTCTCTCCCGGCACATATACTACTGTTCTCTCCCGGCACCTCCCTGGTCCATACACTACTGTCCTCTCCTAGCACTTCCCTGGTGCATATACTACTGCTCTCCCGGCACCTCCCTGGTGCATATACTACTGTCCTGGTGCATATACTACTGTTCTCTCCCGGCACCTGGTGCATATACTACTGTTCTCTCCCGGCACCTCCCTGGTGCATACACTACTGTCCTGGTGCATATACTACTGTTCTCTCCCGGCACCTGGTGCATACACTACTGTTCTATCCCGGCACCTCCCTGGTGCATACACTACTGTCCTGGTGCATATACTACTGTTCTCTCCCGGCACCTGGTGCAAACACTACTGTTCTCTCACGGCACCTCCCTGGTGCATACACTACTGTCCTGGTGCATATACTACTGTTCTCTCCCGGCACCTCCCTGGTGCATACACTACTGTTCTCTCCCGGCACCTCCCTGGTGCATACACTACTGTCCTGGTGCATACACTACTGTCCTGGTGCATATACTACTGCTCTCCCGGCACCTCCCTGGTGCATACACTACTGTTCTCTCCCGGCACCTCCCTGGTGCATACACTACTGTCCTGGTGCACCTCCCTGGTGCATACACTACTGTCCAGGTGCATACACTACTGTCATGGTGCATATACTACTGTTCTCTCCCGGCACCTCCCTGGTGCATACACTACTGTCCTGGTGCATACACTACTGTCCTGGTGCATACACTACTGTTCTCTCCCGGCACCTCCCTGGTGCATACACTACTGTCCTGGTGCATATACTACTGTTCTCTCCCGGCACCTCCCTGGTGCATATACTAATGTTCTTTCCTAGCACCTCCCTGGTGCATATACTACTGTTCTCTCCCGGCACCTCCCTGGTGCATACACTACTGTCCTGGTGCATACACTACTGTCCTGGTACATACACTACTGTTCTCTCCCGGCACCTGGTTCATACACTACTGTCCTGGTGCATACACTACTGTTCTCTCCCGGCACCTCCCTGGTGCATACACTACGGTCCTGGTGCATACACTACTGTTCTCTCCCGGCACCTCCATGGTGCATACACTACTGTCCTGGTGCATATACTACTGCTCTCCCGGCACCTCCCTGGTGCATACACTACTGTTCTCTCCCGGCACCTCCCTGGTGCATACACTACTGTCCTGGTGCATACACTACTGTCCTGGTGCATACACTACTGTCATGGTGCATACACTACTGTCCTGGTGCATACACTACTGTCCTGGTGCATACACTACTGTCATGGTGCATATACTACTGTTCTCTCCCGGCACCTCCCTGGTGCATACACTACTGTCCTGGTGCATATACTACTGTCCTGGTGCATATACTACTGCTCTCCCGGCACCTCCCTGGTGCATATACTACTGTTCTCTCCTAGCACCTCCCTGGTGCATATACTACTGTTCTCTCCCGGCACCTCCCTGGTGCATACACTACTGTCCTGGTGCATACACTACTGTCCTGGTACATACACTACTGTTCTCTCCCGGCACCTGGTTCATACACTACTGTCCTGGTGCATACACTACTGTTCTCTCCCGGCACCTCCCTGGTGCATACACTACGGTCCTGGTGCATACACTACTGTTCTCTCCCGGCACCTCCCTGGTGCATATACTACTGTCCTGGTGCATATACTACTGTTCTCTCCCGGCACCTCCCTGGTGCATACACTACTGTCCTGGTGCATACACTACTGTCCTGGTGCATACACTGCTCTCATAGCACTAGCCATAATAATGATAAATGATGGTAGCATCAATAGGAGCCTTTATCTGCGGCATCACCCATGACCATACACAGCAGATAGTGGGAGCGGGGGATACCCCAAATACACACAAACGGAGGTACATCTGTACCAAGGTCATCTCACCCCTCCATGCTAACCAGATGCCTACAATCACCCTGTGCCAGGTTCAGGAGTTCAGAAGTATCATATATATTTATATTCAGCAGCCTTTATTACAGGTTTAGTGGTCCCATAATTCCGCGTACAACAAACCAACACCCACAGAGGAAAACACACAATTGTTACTATATATATATAAAAAAAACCCTGAAAGTACACTGCTCTCACAAATCTCTTGAGCTGAACTACAATGCCCAGCATGCACCACTTCTCCACAACACAAGGTTAATGGGGGGGGGGGGGGGATAAGGAGCAGCAGATTGCGCCGGTACTTGGCAGGTTGTTAGATGGTGTCACAGCACAGACCTGAGCCTGCAATAGGAAGTGTGACTGGGGCACAGGAAGTGCTGCTAACGGCCAGCCACTGACTCGGGTTATGTAACGTCCTCCTGAGCAGAGCTGCCCTAACACACACCCCTACTAGCCGGGCTCATTAGCACGTCGGGGACTAGGCCGGAATGTGTACTCCTATCTATCAGGAAGGCATCGGGCTGGGGAGGTGTCTCTCTGCACACCAGGCCTGACTGACGGAAGCTGTGACTCCTGCAGTTACCGCAGGCCCTGGGCCGATGATTGACAGAACGACACTTAATCAGTGACCCCACAGGGGACCCAAACATTGAAGATACAACACTTCAGGCCACCGGCCTGGACAGTGGGATGAGTTATGACTAGAGAGAATCCCACCATCTGGTCGTATAAACTGTAAGATCGGAATGACCAGAAGGGTGAAGAGACGAGTCTGGGACGCCCTCCTCTAGATTCTGCGTCATTTATCAGTCCGTACGTGGCTGCAGGGGCCACAAGGAAGGTCAGAGAGTGACATGACCTAACAGACATTGGTGCAGCTGCTCTATCTTCATAGAACCCGTGGCCACATTATTAGACAAATAATTAAGGAGAAATAAAATACAGCTCAATATCTCAGGAGGACGGGCCAGTTCTGTGCAGTTCCTCTTCGGTTAATTACACCCCCCCATTTGCCCTGGAGGGGCTCCGGCTGGTCATGTGATCAGCATGCTAATCAGACCCTTTATCATGCTAATCAGTCTGCCTCGCAGGTTTCGTTGCTGGGTCTGTAACTAAGAAGCTCCCGCAGCCTGTATCACCAGAGCCCAATCCTGACAGGCCACTGCAGAAGGCGCAGCGCTATCACCGGAACTTTTACTTGACGTTCGTTCGGTTCTTACCTAGGTCATACTCTGGGTCATAGGGCTCGGCCTTGATGGTGATTCTCTTCCGCCTCTTGGTCCTCGCAGCCGCCGCCGGCTCTTTCTTGGACTTGGCCGCCTTGTGCTCTTTCTTTTCGGGACTTTGGGCCGATCGCCTCTTCCACTGAAATAAACAGGATGCGGAGTGAACACACAACTGGAGCAGAGCGGCCATGAGGTCGCCTGGGAACTTCCGCATTGTACAATATTCCTGGGAACCCGGCTGGCGCAGGGAACCTTTACATTTACCTCTTACATGTGAACCTCTGTGTGTTAACCTGAGACGAGGTCTCCATGCTATTGTAATGTAATCTGCTCCCACCCACCTGAATCATAGTCAGAGTCCCTCCCCAGCACATGTCAATCACACCTGCACAGAGTGAGCGTTATCTAGTGACAATGGAGGACCCAGCAGATAAGGGGGGGGGGGGGGGGATCAGTGCGTCACAGGTCTCTGACATCACATTTCTCCTGCGCACAGCATCACATTTACATTTCAGGTAGAATACTTTCTTTATAAATGACGTAAAGCGCTGGCTGGGAGTTATAGTTCATACCGCTGCATTATTTTACTTTTGTGTTTTGAGGCTGGTTTTAAAATGTAACTGCCCTGTGCCCCCTTTTCCCTCCCTAGTGACCGAACCCTTTGACATAACAATACAGAGAAGTCGTATCAACAAAATACAGATGTTGGAGGGTGTGACTGGTATAGGACCTGTTATACAAAGTACAACATGACATCGCTGCTTCCAGGCTGCACCGCCAGCGGCGGGTAGGAACGCAGGAATGGCCGTGGAGGGGGGGAGGCTGTAGAGAAGTCACTGACACTTCTGATAAACACCCCCTGCCATGACCACCACCCTGGCATCTCGTATCCAGCAGTATCACATAGCATCAGTGTATGGTGAGCTGCAGAGAGCAGTCGCAGTGAATGGCACCACAGGTATAGTGTAATCTCACCCCTCCTACCTGGCTGTGCGGTACTGAGTCTCATTCCTTACACCCTCCCTCTAAATGCAGAAGCTTTACCCATTATATTTTCCCACCCATTACATTTTGCCTTGATTGGCTGAAGTTCAGTTCGTCTTGGCCAGAGGGTAGTATATCACTAATACATAGATCGTTTATTTAAATCGTCAGCAGAGGGAATGGGCAACTTATACAGGACAGCCCAATATGGCAGCTTCGTACGTCAGTGTGTGGCCCCCGTGCCAACAACTATCTGCGGGATGCCGCGGGCCCTGGGACGCAGTCAAGAATGGTGTATTGTAAGTATAACCATCCCATAGTGAAGTTGTACTAAATTCTGCCAGTCAGGAAGGGGTTACTCTATAAGAACACTGTAATATAAGCGAAGTCTTTATCAGTCAACAAATGTCAACATTCCAAACATCTCACTCGCCCTTCAGTGCCAGAACAGGGCAACGTCCGGAACGCGGACTGTACATGCGTCTTCCCTACATTGTCGGTTAGCAGCAGAGAAGATACGTCACAGAAGAAAAGGGTGGCGGTCAAGTTCAGCGGCAGCGCAGGGTGCCGGCCGACGTCGGACGTTTGTTTTTTTTTCTATTTGAAAGGGGCAATCATATGCAGGGCACAGTTTTGCCTTGTAAATGACTGCCCCTTAGAGAAAAAAAAAACAACGTCCAAGGTCAGTCGGCATCCTGGACGGCGGCTTAATTCGGACTCTATTACATCTCACCCATAGTCTAATAACCCAGGTGATAAAGCACAAACACGGGATTCTCTTACACAGGTTACATATACTGCGGCAGTTCACGGTTCCACATATTGCATCAGATAAATACGGATCATCGGATAGACATGCGTTAGCTCTCCAAGCATTACATCAACCACTGACGGTCGACATGGGTTAGGTCAACAAGCATTAGGTCGATATGGGGAAGGTCAACAGTCAAAAGGTTGAAATTAGGTTTTCCACTTTTTTTTGTCCCGAATGTCGACACAGTCGACAGGGACACTAAAAAAGTGCACCGTGTCCCCTCGCTCGGCTCGCTGCGCTCAGGACACTATTTCATTCTCCCACCACCCCCTGGTGGATGGTAGGGCAAGAAATACCGCCTGTTGGCACAAACAAAAAGTGAAAAACCTAATGTCGACCTTTGAGTGTTGACTTTTCCCATGTCGACCTAACCCATATGGATCTTCCGTCATGTCGATCTAATGCTTGGTGACTGTACCCGGCTGTAAGACTGGTCAGAGTACGGCAGGTGGGCACAATGGACCGCATTCACACCTGATTGCTGAGTTGCTAATTTGTAGAGCCCTGCAATCAGGTGTACACCGCCCCGCCAGAATGAAATCCCGCCCCGTGCAAGCCTGCGGGTGACTTAGCCAACTGGCGTGATAGAACCAGTCGGATCCGACGGCACAGATCCTCCATCCAGACTCCTGGGCACCTCTGCGTTTTCCCTGACACTCCCACAAAACGGACGGTTACCGTCCCAAACACCGGTCTCGCGCATGCGTATTACGGGCCGTACGCACGCATTGTCTATTGATAATCGTCCAGCCTGTGAATTCGCATCTGTGTGATCAAGTCTGAATCAGGCCCAATGTACGCCGTCACTTTGTGGTAACTTTTTACATACTAATTGCCCCCATGTATCAGGGGATAAGCGTTCCCCCTTCTCATATGGAGAGAGTGCCCATAGGAACCCACAGGGGTTGAGAGTTTGTGGGCTAAAAACTGTCACAGCTCAAAGTGAAAGTAAAAACTGTCACAGCTCAAAGTGAAAGTACATGGGAGAAGCTGTGATTTTGACAGGCTTTTAACTAGTAGTTCATAAAGTGGTCAACCACAAAATGTTTACCCTGGGAGCCCCCCCCCCATGTCCCATCTAACACCCTTCGCTCTCATACAATCATTGTTTATGGCATGTATAGATCAGTGGATGTGGCGACAGTGGCGGTGTCTGCCAAGATGCAGAATGACTGTCAGAGAAGGCGGCATCTATTGGAGTGCGGTGCCTCCTATTGTATCACACAGAAGATGCGTACAAACACATAGAGGCTCATGATCTTCATACATCACCGAATCAGGCCCAAAGTCAGAATGCGCATTATGTGCTGTCCCTTACTTTACTAAGATCGGGGGTCTACGTATTTATGTAGCATCTTAGATAAGATAATAGAGACAATCTGATTGGTTGCTATGGGCAACATCACATCTTCAATAGAACTCCCGTCTTTGTAAATTGACTTCACTGAAACCTTCATACAATTACCCCAACACCGTTCTGACCGGACTGAGAACCCCCACTTATACCCCTTTCATACCGCCAATTGCCAGGTCGCTGACGTCAGATGGGGGAGGGGCGGAGATGCATCATCGGGGGTGAGGGAGGAGACAGCGCTTGGAGTGGACACTGTCTCCAAGCACTGCCTCCTCTATAGTGTGAACAGGACCCATTCACACTGAACAGCAACCCGGGTCACAACCTTATTCAACCCTGCTTGTGACCTGTGTTGAAATGCAGTGTTGCTCGACCCAGGAATTTTGCTAGTGGCACTTTCACACCGCAGTCCAACCTGGGACAACTCGACAATAACCTGGGTCCCGAGATGCGGTCTGAAAGGAGTATATATATCTGGAGTAATTGCCCACCTCGGTTTTGCATTCCCTGTGACCTAATTTCCAGTAATAAAACCCTTAAAATCATTCATCAGTTTTAAGTTATAGAGAACCGTATACGTTTTGAGGACTACAGGTATCTAAGCTGGATTTGAGGGGACACCAGTTAGTGTGCAATATGAGTCTCTCTCCAATAGTCTCCCCTAGAACCGTATGTGATCAATGCTGGCAGGTTTACATGCACTATGTCCGGTATCGGTAACACTCACCTTCCGTTTCTGCGGTTCTGGCAGGCTTTTGTCCACGTCTTTCTGCCTCTGTTTACTCTTGGGCTTGGGTTGTGCTGGCACGGTGGGGCTGACCTCTTCTGAATGCTTAAAACGTCCTCTCAACCCCGGTTCTTTCTTAACCCTAGCCTTGACTTTGGTGATTGGTGGCATTTCCACAGGCAGCCACGATGAATCGTTAAAAGATGACAAACAGCCAAAGTTCTCATCATCGTCCACCCTCTCGATTTTGACCTTGCTCAAGTCTACCTCCTGCACGCAATGTAGAGTGTCTATAGGGGGCGCTTTTTTGTGGCTGCGTTTGCGGTGCGCAGGCTGGGCATGCGACACGGCCGTACTGGAGTCCTTTTTATTGGCGTCCTGGCTCAACAAAGAGGAGTCATGACTGATGTCTTTGGGTTGGCTCGCTGTCAGCTGGTCATTGGTCATGTAGGAGGCCAAAACTTTGTTTTTTGGCTTGGTGTCCCCAAAGGCCTTCCGACTGCAAGTCAATTTTGGGCGAATTTTATCGTCTTTGCAGTTCTGTTTGTCAGGAACTTTATTTAAGGTGCCGCTTCCTTCTACCCCTCGCTGACCACCCTCCGCACTTGGTGGAAAGTATAAAGCAGCGTTTCCTGCTGCGGGTTTTGGTGCGAGCAGAGTTTTATTTGAGCGAGACTTACGCGGTTTAGGCTCGCACGTCCTTTGCTTTGCCGGGGTCTTGTGGTCAGTGGCTGCAGCGACCGGTGCGTTTTGCTGCTGAGCATTACATGGAGGTTCGCCAGCACTTTTCTGAGGCGTCAGATTGGACTCCGCTGGAAGAATGCCAGAGTATAAGGTGTACTCTCCTACAGGAAGTCTATGAGGAGGACCTTGGCTTGAACGGAGCGTGCCTGTGGCTGATATGCCAATGGACAGCAGTGACGGCTGGCGGTATGGAGACCAACTCACTGGCAGAACCTGAGAATTGCTGGGCTTCCCATTTAAGGGACACTTTGGGTGCACCATCCCATGTCCAGATAAGGTCCAATCCTTTGAAGGACATAAAGAGTTCATTGTAGTAGTCCGTCCGTGAAGGTGCAGCTTTTCTGCGTGCTGCATGCCATCAACACCAGTCTGGGTATTCTTCTTGCCGCATGACCCTGAGTTCTTTGGTTCTCCCTGGTCGATGATGGATATTGGCTCCTGTTTTGCCAAGAGTTGGGAGTCCGTGTTGAGGCTCAAGCTAGAGTCTTTGTTCAACAACACCGAGGCAGGCACTGGGTTTGCCACCCCTACGTAAGTACCGGGTATAGTACTAATTAGAGCAGCAGAGTTTTTAATCCAAGTCCCAGGGGCTCCCACTAACTGTGGTGACACTGGTTCCCCATTCCTCAAGAACTCTGGAAACATTACCAACGGCGGTGCCCCTTGGACGCCGCTGCTGCTGGTGGTGAAGCTGTTTTGCATGGGGCGCTGAGAACTGCAGTCGGACCTGGACAAGACGGTGGAGAGTGAGGCTTTCCCGCTCGTGTGCACTGGGGTTAACACTGGCATAGGTGGAGTTTTACGTTGGTTAGACGGGGCGTGCTTATGGCGGTGAGATTTGGAGGACAAATCTAAAGGCATTTCATAGGAGTCTTGGGGGGAGACCATCTCTCTTTCAAGTTGTGGAGGGGACTTTAATGGGGAAACAGAAGAAGACTCTGTTTGCGCTTCCAGATTAGGGGTTCTGGAATAGGTGGTTAGGGTAACTGGGCTCACACTGACCATTGGGAGGGTGGGATGGGTGGACAGAGTCTGTAAAGCAGAGAGTGTTGTGGATGACGGATCAGAGCGGACGGTCGGGCCATCCACCGAGGATGTGATAACGTTTTTGCTGTTGGCGATGGAAATGGAAGGGACTGTGCTGATTGGTTTACTTAATTCTGCCGAACTCACTTTGCAGTCGGTGTTTAAGGGTCTTCCCAGAGAAGAAGCGAACGCATGTGGATGCAGTTCTGAAGACGCTTGCAGGAGGCACCGCTCCTGCAAGCAGGAGGGCATGATGGGAAGGGTCAATGTTGACGTCACCCCAAATGTGGTCGGTAAGGTAGTCACGCTGAGGGGCTGTCCGCAGTTCGGAGGAGGGATATAAACCAGGGGCTGGGTTGGTGTTATGACCGTACCAGACGTGAAGGACAAAGGAAGCTTCTGCATATTAGGGACCTGAGTGGCGGAGAAGCAGATTCTGCTCATAGTAAAGGGAGTGAGTGTGCTGAAACTGGAGGACACAACAGCGTGCGTTGCCTCCACCGGCTGACCAGCAATTTGTAATCCAGGGCCAAGGACGGCTTTCTGCTTGACAGGCGGATCCGGACCAGCGGGCGAAAGAGCAAGGTGTTCCCCCCCTGCCACCTTCTCCTGCGCTGGAGTCCTGGCATACTCCACTTTTTTACTGTGTTTGCTTGAAGCTGATTGGATGGACGTGTCCAACATGTTGGAGGCTGGTTTGCCATCCGGTGGCGAGACGTTCTCACAGGCTTTAAGCGACGTTGTTACTGCCGGCTTGGAGACAATAGGATCCGGCGGTTTCTCCTCCAGCTGTTGTCCAGATTCCACTGCTGCACCACCACCTTCCTGGAGCATCAGGGCATCGCTTTGGTTGGTTGCTGGTATGAAATCCACCTGAAACCAAAACACAGATAAATCAAAGGGGGCTCCACACTTCCCACTAATTTACTATATTTACTAAGGTGAGAGTTCTATTAACCAATTAGATTGTATCTATTATCTAGCGGAACAGTCATATGGAACCTTTGGCCGTTATTGAACTACACATCCCAGAATGTCCTGCTACAGTCTTGCTATTTGGCCATGCTAAAACGGTTGCAGGGCATGCTGGGATATGTAGTTCAACAAGAGCTGGAGGGACAAAGGTTCCCCATCCCTGGTCTAGAAGATGCTAAATAAATAAGTAGATTCTAATTCCCATTTTAGGAAATAAACCCCACTGTATCCATCTCCTGGACCAGGTATTATGCAGAACAGGGTTTATAAGGGATGGGGAACCTTCGGCTCTCCAGCTGTTGTTCAACTACACATCCCAGCATGCCCTGTTTCATTTTTGTTATTTGGCCATGCTAAAACTGTTGCAAGGCATGTTGGGATGTGTAGTTCAACAACAGCTAGAGGGCCGAAGGTTCCCCATCCCAGAGGTATATGGACCCCAAAGGGTATTTCCCTCTAGGTTTACTTCTCCCTATTGCATCAACTAGAAATAACAGTTCTGTATAGAAATACATTATATGTCCACTGGAACTTTACGCTATGTAGCAATACACAAATCTATATACATAAAAGACTAACTACTCCTCACCTCTATGAGGTGACGTACCGCCAGTGACCACTAGAGGCCGACCGATGGATCAAATTACTCCTATGTCCTAACAGAAAGTGAAAGCAATTTTTGGCAGGGACACTGATCTGAGGTAGGAGCAGATAGGGAACTGGGGTGGAGAGTTTGGGTGTGGTATGACCTCCCGATCTGGATTCCCGAAAGTCATTAGACCGATGGTGAAACCTCGGCTGCTGTGACTCCGTCAGAGGGGCGAGCATTACGAAGCCCCTAGCAAGCTCGCTGCACTCGCCACATGTTCTATTCTCCCTCTATGGGGGTCGGGATCCCGACCGTCGGGCTTTTGACAGTCGAGATTCCTACGTCGGTCTACTGACCTGGAGAGTTTGTGGGCTAAAAACGGTCACAGCTCAAAGTGAAAGTACATTGCAGAAACCGTTGTTTTTATGGGCTTTTAACTAGTTATTGAATAGTTGGTTAAAAAGATCAGCGGACAGTCGCCATTTAGATCACAAAACCTACATAAGAGCATACACACCTCATAAGATAGACAGATTGGTCGACACAAGCATTAGGTCAACAGTCAAAATGTCAACATGAGTTTTAACATTAACATGCTCCTCCCAGGAGGCGAGATCCGATAACAGTAACGCTGTGTCTCCGCGATCGTCTCCCCAATAGCCAATGCGCACTCGCGGCTGTTAGCAAACTGTATATCTTACGCCGGCAATTATAGGGTAACGCCATCTGGGAAATGCTTTTATTACGGAGCTTGCTACACTCTACGCAGAAGCCTATGTGGGCCGCGGATGCTGCTGGAGATGATGGTGGGACTGCAGGAGATATCGGTGATCCCAACATAGTATGTATGGGGATAATAAATCTTTGTGGGTACCCCTGAAAGCAGCTGGTTTCAGGGAATCAATAGGCCCCATTGTGAGGAAAGACGATTAGTGATGTCAAGTTCTAAAACATCACAGAACTTTAATGGAAACTAGTTTGGTAATCTAGCGAAGAAACTAATAGATAGATAGATGGATAGATAGATAATAACCACATGGGTGAAGGATGCTTAAGCGTAACATAGAAAATATTGCTGGAACAGTTGTGACTGAGAGAGGGGGGGGGGGGGGGGTATTCTCACATATAGACTTCCTGCCAGTAATCCCATTATAGGATAACGCTGACAACCTCTATTAGCCGCACAGTGCACAAAGGGACCAGCGGTATACACCAGGGGCTTGCCCTATATCTTTCAGGATGTTACCAGACATAGGGGGTTAGTATGAGCTGATCGCTGTTGTGCGATCGTTTACCGAAGGACAGCGCATGCATACGGATCGCAGAACACATGCGCAACGCCAAACAGCGCCAAAACGGAGTGTCTGTGACGTCAGCTCCGACCTCGATCAGCCGGTTTCATTCGCGGAGGTGTGAAAGTTACGCACAGACTGTAATACACTGGATGGGGGGCGAGCTGTGCATGGATTTGGAGCTGGAATGACGTTCTGCAAAGGTGTTCTCGCGCAGGGTGGGATCGCAGGTCTGAATAACTCCCATAGCTGTGAACACTGCGGTTCCATTTATACAACATGGTGAGTAATGGTGACAGATGGCCGTAGCCGGGACGTTCCCGCGTGGTGCGGTCAGGCTCACCTTGGAAAGAACACTAGTCACACACAGATCTTCGGACCCCAGGTGTTGGCTATTACTGGATTTTAGCTTCTCATCAGACAGTGGAGTCCTCCTGTCCAAAACCAAGGCAAGAGATTATGGTCTGGGGGTTACCGGTCACTTTGCAACAGCGGAATTAAATCAGATCACAGACACAAAGAGTTCATAGGGTTTGGAGCACATGCTGACCTGTCGTCGTTGATGCCGCACATGCGCACGCGGTCGGTACTGCTCCAGTTGTGCACGCCACTGTACAGCGGGGCGGCCGATATCATGGCAGGTGATTGCACCCCGGGAGCCGCTGAACGAGTCCGCAGCTCCACTGCCTCCCTCCCCGGTGCCCTGCGCAGATTCCACCTGCTGGGAAACACGGAACAAACAGCGCCATGAGAAAAGAAAGTGGGCACAGGGTCGGCTGAGGGTTCTGTGCCCCGTTCTGTCCTAACAGTTTGCAGTATGAGAACAAACACAGACAAATGCATAGACATAAATACTGTACAATACAGTTAGGGGGTTATTTTGGTTCACTCTTTCTGACAAATTCCTTCTTAGATAGACAAAACTATGTGCACTGCAGGTGGGGCAGATGTTACTTGTGCAGAGAGAGTTAGATTTGGGTGGGGTTTTACTTCAAAGTGAGTTCTATAGTGCAGTGTAAAAATAAAGCAGCCAGTATTTACCCTGCACAGAAACAAAATAACTCACCCAAATCTAATTCTCTCTGCACATGTTACATCTGCCCCCTGCAGTGCAGCATGGTTTTGTCCATCTAAGAAGGATATTGTCAGAAAGAGTGAACTAGAATAAGGCCCGTAATCTCAACTCGAAACAACCGGAATCACAATGATAGGTGGATTGTGTCTAGGTCACAGACGCAAGGTCTACCTGGACAAAATGTCAACACAAGCTATTAGTCGACATGATTTTTTCCTTCTTTGGCCCATTCCATGCTTTATGGACAATTGGGAATCCATGTCAACACTGACACCCAAAAAATGTGAAAAACTGAAGTTGACCTTTACATGTGTCGGAATTTCCCCATAAGTGTGTCGACATTTTGTCAGTGATGATCTACTGCATGTCGACCTTGTGTTTGTTGACCATTCATAGTGGACCCTATGATCCACACACACACTACAGGCATCGCCCATGGCCTGTACCCCATAGATATATCATTTGGCTAAGTAGATGTCACATGGGAGGACCACTGACAAGTGCTCCAAGCTGCCCAAAGGTGGCGTTATGGTGGGTGCCCAACAACATAAATAACACCCTTTAATTCCACATAACTGACATCCGTCTTTATCGACGCGGAATTGGACGATTTCTCCGTTGTCACTGACCAGACGCCGCCATAGGGATCAGTTGATTTTATGAAAAGACACAATACATGGTGCCTTCCTGAAAGCTTATCAAACTACTTGCCGCAGAGGAAGGCAACCTGTGGCTTTCCATCTGTCGGAGAACTGCAAGTCTCAGCATGTCCTGCCAGCCAATGACAGCCGCATGTTGTCTCGCCCAGCAGTTTTTAGAAAGAAATGATTCGGAATGATAATAGAAGTTCTGATATGGGTCACAGCTGGTAGCATCGTCAGATCATGGTTTAGCGGTGGTGGTGGGGAGGGGGGGGGGGTTACTGCATCACCAGTAAGCACAGGGAGGAGCGCGACGTGGGAATGTTCCGCCATTGAGGCCCGGCAACACAAACGGTGAGGCTGGTTCTCAAACTCCTCTATCCCCACCCAAATCATTGGGCGGAGTAATCCAGAAAGCAAAGTCTATAAACACAGAAAAAGTGTTAATATCTCTGGAGCTTGGGGGGGGGGGGGGGGGGCTGGGTCGCTCCTAGGGGAGGTAATAATGGAAGGATTCTGTGAAATCCGAGCTGTTCCGATGGCGCACCCCCTGGAATGACAGGAGAGACTGGGTCAGCCTCACTTCCTGTGAGAAGTCGCAGGGATTACGAGTGACCCCTCCGCAAAATCCTCCGCTTCTTCTGCACCGGACTGAAAAGCCTAAAATAAAGGAACCACATTAATGACTCCAGTCCAGGCACTGAGAGTGTTGGCTGGTGCGATACGGAAAATGTGTCTACATTTCCAGCTCCACGCAGAAATAATACACTCCTAGGACGGAGCGCGAGGCTCCCTGTGGGAAACACAAGACGTACTCAGGCTTGCTATGCGGCGCAGAAACTCGCTAAGCAATGCTTACAGAGGAGAGGCTGTAATATGCTAATGACATGTTCATGTATATTGGTGCGAGCTCTGCTAGCAGAACAACAACCAGGCGCAGGGAAAACAAGCAGGCCGGGCTGGTGCTTGTAGTTCCACAAGAGCCGCGGCTTGCGTCACCCTTTCCTAGCTACGTCCATTTTCCGCTCAGGTTGTGAAACCTCCGACCGGTATATATGCGTAAGTGCAGCTTATGCCATCGCAGAGGTCTGGTATTATATATAACCTTGTCATATACCTCCAAGCGAGCTAGCGTTCCCTGTATGGGTTTCAGAAGTCTCCCAGATAAGAGACAGCCTGATGTTGCTGGATCGTGGTGGATCGATTCTGCATTAGTGCCTCGGGCGTTATGCAGTAAGCAACCACAGAGTCGTCCCCCACCCCCCCCCCCCCCTCTTCCCTCCCGTGCCACTCTCTGCCCGTCAGATCGGCGTACGCAATGCTCCCCAGCTGTGAGGTCTGCTGGGGGCCGGCCCGGGAGAAGGGGGCTCGCAGAGAAATCCTGTTTCATGTTTGTTACGTAATACACACAGCACCGAGCACATAAAAAGCCAGCTAACATGTTGCGGAACTGGGTATACTCTTATCTACAGTTCCGCGCGTCTGTATTATATACAGTATATAGATATATATACTCCTTGTATACAGCCCGACACTACACCTGCATTGTGTCGCTCGCTATCCCTGCCAACGGGGATATTATTAGATGGAACTTTCGGCCTGTGGCACCTCAGTGAATAGACCCTGGCGCACCGTGATCCTTACTCGACACTTTAGGGATAACTGCACAGTCAGCGCTGAATAGCCTGATGGGAAAAGCTAGGGGGGGGGGAGGGGGGGCGACGGGTCGGGGAGCACTCCCCATTCAGGGAGGCCGGATTACTTTACTGCACAATAATCCACAGAAACCAGGTATTGACTCTGATCTCCACAGAGCCAGCAAAAACAATGGGTTGCTATGGGTAACCGCAGCAGTACTAGGTACATAGTCCTCACACACGGAATAGCAAAGGTGCCAGGATCGGTGGCAACCACGTGGGTTACGCCAAGTATACAGTCACCGTTAATGGAACGGAGGAGCTGCGCGTAACCTCAAGCACCTAGGTTGTGTCCAGCCATTTTATCAGTGGCACCAACAAACATCACCCTACAATATGCAATATCACAGGGACGCCAGAGAGATCACTAGCTCCGACTGCACCTGTCGCCCAAGTGCACTGAGAGCGGCCATTTTGTTGGCTTAACCAGTATGCATGAATAATTGAAAGGCTCCATTCTCAAGGACCACAATATAAAATGGCTGCCTGCACCATGTACCTTTTTTAATCTGATTGGGCAGAATGTCCCCATTTTACCAATTCAGACACTTATCATGTATATCAGGGATATATACCAGGCTGTGGTGAAGCTGACATACATAGAGTGCCTGCTCTACCTCAGTGCGAGGCCGCTGGGGCTGCTCCTCCCATCAACAGGGGAGAACACTGTCCTGAGTATGGCCGACAACCACAGGCATATGGTGGCCACTAGCAGCGGGCATAGTTGCTGGGTATTACAGTTAGCGCATACTTTTTTTCTACAGGGGCTTGGTGGGTACAGGTGTTGGTCACTGACGATCCGCTGCTTGTTGTTATATGCTGGGCACTGTCAGGGGAATGTGTTGGGCACTGCTCGCACATGCTGGGCACTGTCAGGAGAATGTGTCGGGCACTGCTGGCCAATGCTGGGCACTGTCAGGGGAATGTGTCGGGCACTGCTGGCCCATGCTGGGCACTGTCAGGGGAATGTGTCGGGCACTGCTGGACCATGCTGGGCACTGTCAGGGGAATGTGTGGGGCACTGCTGGGCACTGTCAGGGGAATGTGTAGGGCACTGCTGGGCACTGTCAGAGGAATGTGTCGGGCACTGCTGGGCACTGTCAGAGGAATGTGTCGGGCACTGCTGGACCATACTGGGCACTGTCAGGGGAATGTGTCGGGCACTGCTGGACCATGCTGGGCACTGTCAGGGGAATGTGTCGGGCACTGCTGGACCATGCTGGGCACTGTCAGGGGAATGTGTCCGGCACTGCTGGGCACTGTCAGGGGAATGTGTGGGGCACTGCTGGGCACTGTCAGAGGAATGTGTCG
The DNA here is from genome assembly GCF_055691185.1 of Crinia signifera. Lineage (NCBI taxonomy): Eukaryota > Metazoa > Chordata > Amphibia > Anura > Myobatrachidae > Crinia > Crinia signifera. Next base: position 153,643,727 of record NC_139225.1, on the reverse strand, counting down.
GGCACTGCTGGGCACTGTCAGGGGAATGTGTCGGGCACTGCTGGGCACTGTCAGGGGAATGTGTCGGGCACTGCTAGGCACTGTCAGGGGAATGTGTAGGGCACTGCTGGGCACTGTCAGAGGAATGTGTGGGGCACTGTCAGGGGAATGTGTCGGGCACTGCTGGGCACTGTCAGGGGAATGTGTCGGGCACTGCTGGGCACTGTCAGAGGAATGTGTCGGGCACTGCTGGGCACTGTCAGGGGAATGTGTGGGGCACTGCTGGGCACTGTCAGAGGAATGTGTGGGGCACTGCTGGGCACTGTCAGGGGAATGTGTCGGGCACTGCTGGGCACTGTCAGAGGAATGTGTCGGGCACTGCTGGGCACTGTCAGAGGAATGTGTCGGGCACTGCTGGGCACTGTCAGAGGAATGTGTCGGGCACTGCTGGGCACTGTCAGGGGAATGTGTGGGGCACTGCTGGGCACTGTCAGGGGAATGTGTGGGGCACTGCTGGGCATTATCAGGGGAATGTGTGGGGCACTGCTGGGCACTGTCAGGGGAATGTGCTGGGCACTGCTGGGCACTGTCAGGGGAATGTGCTGGGCACTGTCAGAGGAATGTGTCGGGCACTGCTGGGCACTGTCAGGGGAATGTGTAGGGCACTGCTGGGCACTGTCAGAGGAATGTGTCAGGCACTGCTGGGCACTGTCAGGGGAATGTGTGGGGCACTGCTGGGCACTGTCAGGGGAATGTGTAGGGCACTGCTGGGCACTGTCAGGGGAATGTGTCGGGCACTGCTGGGCACTGTCAGGGGAATGTGTCGGGCACTGTCAGGGGAATGTGTCGGGCACTGCTGGGCACTGTCAGAGGAATGTGTGGGGCACTGCTGGGCACTGTCAGAGGAATGTGTCGGGCACTGCTGGGCACTGTCAGAGGAATGTGTCGGGCACTGCTGGGCACTGTCAGAGGAATGTGTCGGGCACTGCTGGTACACCTTGGGAAAGCAGCAATAAATGTGATCGGGCACTGTCAGGGGAATGTGTCGGGCACTGCTGGGCACTGTCAGAGGAATGTGTGGGGCACTGCTGGGCACTGTCAGAGGAATGTGTCGGGCACTGCTGGGCACTGTCAGAGGAATGTGTCGGGCACTGCTGGTACACCTTGGGAAAGCAGCAATAAATGTGATCCCTGGTAATGACAAGCACTAGTTCCTGCATACAGCCATTCATCAGAGGGGTTTCGCCTTACACGCTGCCATATAAGCACACAGATGTTCTGATGTTGTTTAACCTCTCGAGTACCACAGTACCAGGAACCGATAAACAGGGTAAAGTACACAGGCCGCGGGTGACGAGTGTCCTGCATTATACACAGGGAACATGTGCGTTGTGCTCTCTCTCTCTCTCTCGTGTGTGATATTCCATCCTCCGCAAGAGATCTCCCACCTCCTCTCCCTTTCTGCTTATCTCCCTCACACAACAGCGCTTGTCTGAGCCCACCTCCTGCACACAAACCCAAACCATATTTCACCACTACCAAATAAACGGAGCGGACAGATGCTTGCAGTAAACAGAGACGCACAGAGCGGCGACTCCTGACACTCCCTGCTTGGAGGCCGGAGCAGGCTTCAAGCACGTTGGGGAGACTTCGAGCCGGATAAGGGCGAGTACTATGCAAGCCGGTGTAAACGGTCTGATGTCACCAACGGCATGCGCCGGATCAGATCCGCGAGCATCTGCCACCTGCAGCTGGCACAATCTGACATAAAGGCATACTGGCGCAATTTTTAATACATGAAGGGGGTCATTCAGACCTGATCGCACAGCCGCAAATTCGTGGTGGCCAGCGTTCAGGTAGACCCCGCCCTCTGGTGTGAAATCCCGCTTGCTGTGCGGATGGATGTGTGCGATTCGCAGCTGAGCGAATATCTGCAAAACCATTCGTAAGACGCTCACTGTTTTTTGAGCCGACAGGCGGTATCTCATGTCCTACCACCCACTAGGGTGTGGTGGGAGAATAAAATAGTGTGCCGAGCGCAGCGAGGCACTGTGCCCGAAGCATCGCGAGCGAAGCGAGGGGATGCGGTTCACTTTAAACTGTGTCCATGTTGACTGTGTTGACATTCAGGTAAAAAAACAGTGAAAAACCCCATGTCGACCTTTGACTGTTGACCTAGACATTGTCGAACTAATGATCTGTCAAAATAATGACCTTTCGACCTATAACCATGTTGACCTTTTCCCACGTCGACCATCATGCTGTAGACCAAATGACCCCCCCCCCCCCCGTGTATGTCCGCCAGAGAGATCACTGAGATCGGACAACGCCGGCGGCTGCAGGAAGCAGTGGAGGGTAATCCAAACACACAGATCACTTCCCCCCCATGTATCCTGGTGGCGGTAAAGAGCAGCCGCCCGGTATCGGATAACAAGACAGTGCGCCAGGCCACCACGTTTTTGGCCGCCTTGCCCCTCCCTGCAAAAGGCTTGGGCACACCTTCGTCATCCGGGCCGCGCCTCCGCAACGCCGTCCCATAAGCTCTTAGACGGCAGCTGCATTTTCCTGCATGTGAATGCAGTTTATGGGGTCATGCATGTGCGCTGCAACATTTGCAACTGCGCAGACAACCGAAATCAGCAATCAGCAGGCCAGGCTGAATTAGGCTCGGTGTCATATATAATATACAGCAGACTAGGGAACAGCTCAGAGATGCAGTTGTCTTTGGCTACAGACGGCCCCTTGTAGAGGCCTCCTGTCGATGCTGTGTACCAAGCCACAGCATCTGATCAGCTGTGAATAACATCGGCCATCTTAACACCTCTCAGATAACGCAGGGCGGCCGGCATTTCACCTCTAATGGGGAACAGAAATCTGTGTCAGTAACAGCCACAAGCCCTGGCTTTGTAGCGCCTATAAAATGCTCATGGTGGCTGCCCGTGTCCTGCCCCCATTGCGGCCTGGGGGCACTCACAGAAGGGTAAGGTCGTTCACAGGACACGGTGGTCATGGACAGATGTCAAGTGGTTTTTCATTCACTGGCAAGCACCGATGCTGCACCATCGATGGTAACCCTCAATGTCAAGGGGACATCAGTAGCTTCAGTCAACGTAGAACTTAATCATCGATAGCTAAACCATCAATGCTTTTCTAACGATGGTTTAAAACCATCGGCCTTCGATGGCCATTACGGCTGTATACCACAGTACGGACTTTTTTAAATAAAAAGATAAATAAAAAATCATCAAATTGTGTTGATAAAATTCTGAGCATTTTTCGGAAGAGATATTAGCCAGGTAAGTGGATACGGTTGCCTCTTTGCGTATGCCCACCATTTCTGCGTCTGATTTATCGTGCGATTGCGCCAGCTCTGCGTCGGCCGCTTTGCGCTGATAAAGGAGACGCTGCAAACCTGCTATCTAACACCCGCTGCACCAGCCATTTTGTGGGCTGATCCAATCGTGCCTCGTGCCTCACTGAGGTGGTATACGGTCGTTCGGTCGACACGCCAGAGGTCGACATGCATGGGGTCTGCCACTTAAGGGCGACACGGCTTAAGTAGACACCTTAAATAGCTTGAAATGCCTAAGGTCGACATGGATGGTTGACACAAGCATTAGGTTGACAATGGCTAGGTCGACATGGGGTTTTCGTGGGGGTTTTTTTTGAGTCAACATGTGCCGACAGGCGGTATTTCATGCCCTACCATCCACTAGGGCATGGAGGGAGAATAGAATAGTGTGCCGAGCGCAGCAAGTCGTGCGAGTTGACAGTGTCCATGTCGACATTCGGGACAAAAAAAAAAAGTCAAAACCTATGTCGACCTGTGGACTGACGACTTAATGCTTGTGTCGACCTTCCATCCATGTCGACGTTTTTCAGGTGTCGACCTAAGCCGTGTCAACCTTCAGTAGTCAACCCAATGACCCCTCCGCACTGAGGTCACCAGTGCTTCCCTTAGCCTACATGAATACTGGTTCATCCTTCAAAATGGCTGATAACTGTCTCTACGACATCCGAGCAGCATCTGACATGGAAGTTGTTGTCCCCTTTCCAGCCCACAGCTCCCAGACAAGGTGACACGTTCCCTGCAATAAGCAGGTCGGCAAGTCTCTTTCCCAATACAGGGACACACACTGCACAACCTATGGAAGGAACAGAACTCGTCTGACAAGTTCTAGGGAGCAGGGAATGATGACACTCGCGCCGTCTCCTGCACGTCTCCTGCATGTTCTTCACGGAGCGGATCCTGAATCACGTTAACCCCTGGGTGCGTGCTATTAATAGCCCAGGACGAGCCGAACTGCGCATACCATTTGTTTAATAAGACACAGCGACGACAATAGCGCCGCATTAATGGAAACAAGTCATTAGGCACCGACCAGTCCAGAGATACGCAAGGAATCAATATCCGCAACAGACGTGCGTCTCGTAAGTGGCAACCCCCCGCGTGACGCCTCCGGGCGACAACTTGTCACTCAGGAAACGTCAGTGTCACGAGAATACAGGCTCGCACACCAGAGGCCATGACTGGCAACCCCCGAAGGAACCGGCGGCATGACGCTCTGGGAAAGTGCGTCCACCCTGGCAACTTATACCAGGCGAAGATGGCGCCGATTATCCTCCGTCCACCGGTAAGCTTCGCCAGCGATTGTCTGAGCAGGAAAGGCTCAGAGGACCCCGATATAGGGTGCGTAATGTAAGGTTGTGAGACGCAGCCGCTTTCCTCATAGCTGCCTAGAATTTACTAGAAATAAATCCATTACCAGTATACATAGAAAGTTATTAATGCAGCATTGAGTCATCCTGTCTCGTCTCAAAGCCGTCCGCCCCTGACCGGTCTCTATTCCGTTCCTGCTACTGACCGTACGAGGTCATTTAAGGTATACAGGTCCCAGGGTCGCACCATTCCGACACAGTCCTACTGCTGTTTTTAAAGTCCACAGTGTTACCTTGGAAAACACATGTTCTAGGTGTAGGTGTCACTATACAGCTGTAAATCTATGTACGTGTTACAGATCGAAGGAAAGAGGTAAAGAATGCAGAAAACACAAATTGTGATGAATGAATACAACTACTATCAGCACAAGCAACGATACAACAATACAAAGCCATAAAACGATACAAAGCCATACAACGCCTATTGGTTTACATTCCACTGCGAGGTAGTTACAAAAAAACTCAAAAACAGAAATCAGAACTTGGTGCAGGGGAAACACTGCGTGGTTTATACCATGGTCTGATAGAGGAGCACCCTGGGACATTAAAGAACACGGTCAGCATTTCCTGGCACCAGGGGCAGGGAGTTCTGAGAGACTCCCCATACAGTCACCGTAGTGAGGTCACCCCTGGCTCATACGTGTGTACTATGAACCATCTGTACAAGGGTATAGTCTGTATCCTACATCACAGACACCTGGCACATGCTCTACGTATCCAACAGTGCACGGAGTCAGCTACGTCAGCTCTTAGCCTAGTGCTACTGGGGTTCCAGCCTACGTAGGGGTCACTGCCAAACCAGGCGAGACCATTATCTATAGGTGCCGTGGATGAGTGAGCTGCTGCTTAGGGTGCAGACGTCTGCTAAGGACAACAGAGCATCTTATATGAGGATCATCCTTATACACGCACTGTACAGTTATTTATTTATTAACAGTTTCTTATATAGCGCACACATAGTCCCTGTCCCAGTGGAGCTTACAATCTATATTCCCTACCACATGTACACAGACATTCTAGGGTTAATTTTGTTGGGAGCCAATTAACCTAATAGTATATTTTTGGATTGTGGGAGGAAACCAGAGTACCTGGAGTAAACCCACGCAAGCACCAGGAGAATATACAAACTCCGCACAGTTAGGGCCATGGTGGGGATAGAACCCATGACCTCAGTGCTGTTAGGCAGTAATGCTAACCATTACACCGTCCGTACTGCCCCGTATATATAACACATGGTGGGGATAGAACCCATGACCTCAGTGCTGTTAGGCAGTAATGCTAACCATTACACCATCCGTACTGCCTCGTATATATAGGACATGGTGGGGATAGAACCCATGACATCAGCGCTGTGAGGCAGTAATGTAACCATTACACCATCCGTACTGCCCCGTATATATAACACATGGTGGGGATAGAACCCATGACCTCAGCGCTGTGAGGCAGTAATGTAACCATTACACCGTCTGTACTGCCCCGTATATATAACACATGGTGGGGATAGAACCCATGACCTCAGTGCTGTGAGGCAGTAATGCTAACCATTACACCATCCGTACTGCCCCGTATATATAACGCATGGTGGGGATAGAACCCATGACCTCAGTGCTGTGAGGCAGTAATGCTAACCATTACACCATCCGTACTGCCCCGTATATATAACACATGGTGGAGATAGAACCCATGACCTCAGTGCTGTGAGGCAGTAATGTAACCATTACACCATCCGTACTGCCCCATATATATAACACATGGTGGGAATAGAACCCATGACCTCAGTGCAGTGAGGCAGTAATGTGACCATTACAACATCCGTACTACCCCGTATATATAACACATGGTGGGAATGGAACCCATGACCTCAGTGCAGTGAGGCAGTAATGTAACCATTACACCGTCCGTACTACCCCGTATATATAACACATGGTGGGGATAGAACCCATGACCTCAGCGCTGTGAGGCAGTAATGCTAACCATTACACCATCCGTACTGCCCGTATATATATATATATATATATATATAACACATGGTGGGGATAGAACCCATGACCTCAGTGCTGTGAGGCAGTAATGCTAACCATTACACCGTCCGTACTGCCCCATATATATAACACATGGTGGGAATAGAACCCATGACATCAGCGCTGTGAGGCAGTAATGTAACCATTACACCATCCGCACTGCCCCATATATATAACACATGGTGGGGATAGAACCCATGACCTCAGCGCTGTGAGGCAGTAATGCCAACCATTACACCATCCGTACTGCCCCGTATATATAACACATGGTGGGGATAGAACCCATGACCTCAGCGCTGTGAGGCAGTAATGCTAACCATTACACCATCCGTACTGCCCGTATATATATATATATATATATAACACATGGTGGGGATAGAACCCATGACCTCAGCGCTGTGAGGCAGTAATGCTAACCATTACACCGTCCGTACTGCCCCATATATATAACACATGGTGGGAATAGAACCCATGACATCAGCGCTGTGAGGCAGTAATGTAACCATTACACCATCCGTACTGCCCCGTATATATAACACATGGTGGGAATAGAACCCATGACCTCAGCGCTGTGAGGCAGTAATGCTAACCATTACACCATCCGTACTGCCCCGTATTTATAACACATGGTGGGGATAGAACCTATGACCTCAGCGCTGTGAGGCAGTAATGCTAACCATTACACCATCCGTACTGCCCGGTATATATAACACATGGTGGGGATAGAACCCATGACCTCAGTGCTGTGAGGCAGTAATGTAACCATTACACCGTCCATACTGCCCCGTATATATAACACATGGTGGGGATAGAACCCATGACCTCAGCGCTGTGAGGCAGTAATGTAACCATTACACCGTCCATACTGCCCCGTATATATAACACATGGTGGGGATAGAACCTATGACCTCAGCGCTGTGAGGCAGTAATGCCAACCATTACACCATCCAATCTGTACACACGCACCGCTCTCACCCATACACACGCGTCGCTCTCACCCATACACACGCGTCGCTCTCACCCATACACACGCGTTGCTCTCACCCACACATACGCGTCGCTCTCACCCACACACACGCGTCGCAATCACCCACACACGCCTCGTAATCACCTCTACACACGCGTTGCAATCACCTCTACACACGCATCACTCACGAGCATACAAGCGCGTCGCTCTCAACTCCACACGCGCGTCGCTCTCACCCATACACACGTATTGCTCACGCGCATACACACGTCGCTCCCACCTCTACACAAGCATCACCCCACTATAAACGTGCAGAATCCAATCATAAATGCATCATCACCTATATAAAGTCTTCTCTCAGTTACGTATATACACATGCATCATCACCTATATACAGGCTTCTCCCAGTTACATATACAAATGCATCATCACCTATATACAGGATTCTCCCACTTACTTATACACATGCATCATCACCTATATACAGGCTTCTCCCAGTTACGTGTATACACATGCATCATCACCTATATACAGGCTTTTCACAGTTACGTATACACACATGCATCATCCACTCACCTATATACAGGCTTCTCACAGTTACGTATACAAACATGCATCATCACCTATATACAGGCTTCTCACTGTTACATATACACATGCATCATCACCTATATACAGGATTCTCCCAGTTACGTATACACACATGCACCATCACCTATATACAGGCTTCTCACAGTTACATATACACATGCATCATCACCTATATACAGGATTCTCCCAGTTACATATACACACATGCATCATCACCTATATACAGGATTCTCCCAGTTACTTATACACATGCATCATCCACTCACCTATATACAGGCTTCTCCCAGTTACGTGTATACACATGCATCATCACCTATATACAGGCTTCTCGAAGTTACGTATACACACATGCATCATCCACTTACCTACCTATATACAGGCAACTCCCAGTTACTTATACACATGCATCATTCACTCACCTATATACAGGCATCTCCCAGTTACATATACACATGCATCACTCACTCACCTACCTATATACAGGCAACTCCCAGTTACTTATACACATGCATCATTCACTCACCTATATACAGGCATCTCCCAGTTACATATACACAATGCATCATCCACTCACCTATATACAGGCATCTCTCAGTTACATACACACATGCATCATCCACTCACCTATATACAGGCTTCTCCCAGTTACATATACACATGCATCATTCACTCACCTATATACAGGCATCTCTCAGTTACATATACACATGCATCATTCACTCACCTATATACAGGCTTCTCCCAGTTACATATTTACGTACCTATATACAGGCATCTCCCAGTTACATATACACATGCATCATTCACTCACCTATATACAGGCTTCTCCCAGTTACGTATACAAACATGCATCATCCACTCACCTATACACAGGCGCCTCCCAGTTACATATACACACATACATCATTCACTCACCTATATACAGGCATCTCCCAGTTACATATACACATTCATCATCCACTCACCTATATACAGGCATCTCCCAGTTACATATACACACATGCATCATTCACTCACCTATATACAGGCTTCTCACAGTTACATATACACATGCATCATTCACTCACCTATATACAGGCTTCTCACAGTTACATATACACATGCATCATTCACTCACCTATATACAGGCTTCTCCCAGTTACGTATATACACATGCATCATCACCTATATACAGGCATCTTCCAGTTACGTATACACACATGCATCATCCACTCACCTATATACAGGCGTCTCCCAGTTACATATACACACATGCATCATCCACTCACCTATTTCCAGGCATCTCCCAGTTACATATACAGACATGCATCATCCACTCACCTATATACAGGCTTTTCCCAGTTACGTATACACATGCATCATTCACTCACCTTTATACAGGCATCTCCCAGTTACATATACACATGCATCATCCACTCACCTATATACAGGCATCTCCCAGTTACATATACACATGCATCATCCACTCACCTATATACAGGCTTCTCCCAGTTACATATACACACATGCATCATCCACTCACCTATATACAGGCTTCTCCCAGTTACATATACACATCCCTCACTCACCTATATACAGGCTTCTCCCAGTTACATATACACATGCATCATTCACTCACCTATATACAGGCTTCTCAGTTACGTATACACAATGCATCATTCACTCACCTATATACAGGCATCTCCCAGTTACATATACACATGCATCATTCACTCCCCTATACACAGGCTTCTCACAGTTACGTATACACAATGCATCATCCAGTCACCTATATACAGGCATCTCCCAGTTACATATACACACATACATCAGCCACTCACCTATACACAGGCGCCTCCCAGTTACATATACACATGCATCATTCACTCACCTATATACAGGAATCTCCCAGTTACGTATACACACATGCATCATCACCTATATACAAGAATCTCCCAGTTACATATACACGTGCATCATCCACTCACCTATATACAGGCATCTCCCAGTTACATATACAGACATGCATCATCACCTATATACAGGTTTTGCCCAGTTACGTATACACACATGCATCATTCACTCACCTATATACAGGCATCTCCCAGTTACGTATACACACTTGCATCATCCACTCACCTTTATACAGGCATCTCCCAGTTACATATACAGACATGCATCATCACCTATATACAGGTTTCGCCCAGTTACGTATACACACTTGCATCATCCACTCACCTATATACAGGCATCTCCCAGTTACGTATACATACTTGCATTATCCACTCACCTATATACAGGCATCTCCCAGTTACGTATACATACTTGCATCATCCACTCACCTATATACAGGCTTCTCCTAGTTGCGTATACACACACACATCATCCACTCACCTATATCTCCCAGTTACATATACACATGCATCATTCACTCACCTATATACAGGAATCTCCCAGTTACATATACACACATGCATCATCACCTATATACAAGAATCTCCCAGTTACATATACACGTGCATCATCCACTCACCTATATACAGGCATCTCCCAGTTACATATACAGACATGCATCATCACCTATATACAGGTTTTGCCCAGTTACGTATACACACATGCATCATTCACTCACCTATATACAGGCATCTCCCAGTTACGTATACACACTTGCATCATCCACTCACCTATATACAGGCATCTCCCAGTTACATATACAGACATGCATCATCACCTATATACAGGTTTCGCCCAGTTACGTATACACACTTGCATCATCCACTCACCTATATACAGGCATCTCCCAGTTACGTATACATACTTGCATTATCCACTCACCTATATACAGGCATCTCCCAGTTACGTATACATACTTGCATCATCCACTCACCTATATACAGGCATCTCCCAGTTACGTATACATACTTGCATTATCCACTCACCTATATACAGGCATCTCCCAGTTACGTATACATACTTGCATCATCCACTCACCTATATACAGGCTTCTCCTAGTTGCGTATACACACACACACACACACACATCATCATCCACTCACCTATATACAGGCATCTCCCAGTTACATATACACATGCATCATCACCTATATATAGGCTTCTCCCAGTTACATATACACACATACATCATCACCTATATACAGGCATCTCCCAGTTACGTATACACACATGCATCATCCAGTGACCTACACATATGCAGAATCCCGTACTCCTACCTGCATCCTCAGCCTTTCCCCAGTATACTCGACGCTGCTCCATTGCCCCCCAGTGGGAAGATTCATCTCGTCACTGTACCCTACAAACATCGTCCTTCAGGTCCGCCTGTCACAGGAGTGCATGGGACATGCAGGGCGATTATAGGGAACCCCATTACACAACATCCTGCCCCCAGCCAAGGGGTGCCCAGGCTACCAGTACAGAGGGGTCTGCCTTACTGGTAGGGGGGGTGACAGGGGACGGGTGCAAAAGCAATCTGTGTAAATATATATATATATATATATATATATACACATTCACATATACACACACACACATATATACACACGCATATACACAGGTTGCATGGACATTATATATAGATAGATATATCTAGATAGATAATCTATATCTAGTGAGTGCCGAGCCACTAGACGTCACCCCGGATGGTGCTGAATCCCCGTCGCCCGTCCCGGTGACCCGGTCCCCGCCGGGCGCCCTGTTTGGGTGACAGCCGGGGGAGGCACCGCAGGAGTTGGGTGATCTCTCGCCCCCTCCCGCAACATCACAAGATCGCAGAGTGACCCAAACTCCTGCCAAGTGAGAGTTGCGGGTTGAGGACATCCGAGAGGTGATTGGGGAGACACCCGTCGGGTGTCCGCAGCGGCGCCCGGGTCCGCACAGGTAGATAAGAAGTTGCCGGGATGATGCTCACCCGCACACACAGCGCCCGGGCCCCCGCACGCCCCGCCGTTACCACCAGGGTGATCCACACCCCGATACCCGGGCACGCAGCTACACCCGGGCGAAGGGGGGGTGACCCGATTCCTCTGCGGGGTGCAGGAGTGAGGTGAGGGGGACGGAGACCCGCGGGCGCCTCCTGCCCCTGCTGGGATGCCTATATGATGAGGGGTGCCCAAGATTGGGCGAGAGGGGGGCCCACCAATACGCAGCCCGGTGGGGGGTTTAAATGTCCGGAGCGTCGGGGACACACGGGGGGGGGAAGGGGGGGGGGGGATGAGGGCGCTATCACACGCACCTGTTCCGTGACTCCACTCCAGGATCCAGGGCCAGGGCAGGCCGGCGCCTCCCTCGGGTGAGCCGGGTGCCGACGGGTGTTCCTGCGCCCGGACAAGAAGAAGAAGCTTCGGCGGAGACACTGGCAGCCAGCGAGCGAGAGCAGCGAGCCAGGCCGCGCGGGGCGTGACGGGAAGTGTAGTCCGGGCACCGCGCCGCCCACTACTGGCATTAATGGCGGCCACAGCGCCTGGAAACTACAGCTCCCGGCGTGCTCCGCGGGCGGCCAGCGCACACACATCCATCCCAGGGAGACACAGGGAGGAGGAGGACAGGGCATCAGTGTGTGTGACACTACACAACTACACAACTCCTACTGTACATACATCCATCCCAGGAAGAGGGAGGACAGGGCATCAGTGTGTGACACTACACAACTCCTACTGTACACTCATCCATCCCAGGAAGGATGAGGAGGACAGGGCATCAGTGTGTGTGGCACTACACAACTCCTACTGTACACACATCCATCCCAGGAAGGATGAGGACAGGGCATCAGTGTGTGACACTACACAACTCCTACTGTACACTCATCCATCCCAGGAAGGATGAGGAGGACAGGGCATCAGTGTGTGTGGCACTACACAACTCCTACTGTACACACATCCATCCCAGGAAGGATGAGGACAGGGCATCAGTGTGTGTGGCACTACACAACTCCTACTGTACACTCATCCATCCCAGGAAGGATGAGGAGGACAGGGCATCAGTGTGTGTGGCACTACACAACTCCTACTGTACACACATCCATCCCAGGAAGGATGAGGAGGACAGGGCATCAGTGTGTGTGGCACTACACAACTGCTACTGTACACACATCCATCCCAGGAAGGATGAGGACACAACATCAGTGTGTGTGGCACTACACAACTCCTACTGTACACTCATCCGGATGAGGACACAGCATCAGTGTGTGTGAACTACATAACTACACAACACCCACTGTACACACATCCATCCCATGGAGGAGCAGGACAGGGCATCAATGTGTTACACTACCCAACATATATACTGTACACACACATCCATAACAGGGCGGAGGACAGGGTATCTGTGGGTCATATTGAACAACTCTAGCTTTACACAAAACCATGTGTGACACTACACAAATTTCACTGTACATGCATCTATCCCAGAGAGACACGGTGCAGCGGAGAAGACAAGGCATCAGTGTGTGTGACACTACACAACCCTTACTATAGACACATTTGCCCCACGGCAGGAGTAGGAAAGAGCATCTCTAAGTGAAATGACACAACTCTAACACAAACACACACACACACACACACAGGGAGGACAGAATATATTTGTGTGGCAACACTGTACAGACAGATGTCCCTCCTAAGCAGGATCATGACGACTATGTGTGACATTACACAACTCTCACAGTACACACACAGACAGCTGCTCCTGGGCAAGGGAAGGACAGGACATATCTGTGTGACACTACACAACTCTGTACACACAGGCAGCTGTCACTGGGCAAAAGAAGGACAGGACATATTTGATATTACACAACTTTTACAGTATAAGAAGCAGGGTCATTTCTGTTTGACACTGCAGAACACTTATTGTACATATACACACAGACACACACAGCTGTGCTTGGGCAGGAGATCGACAAGAAATCTCTATGACGATACACACGTATTGCTATATACACATCTGACACCAGGCACAGAATTTGTGTGACAATGCACAACACTTATTGTGTACACAAAAGCTGTCTCTGGGCAGGGGGAGAACAGGGAATTTCTGGGTGACACCACACAACACTAACTGTACACACACACACATGTCCCTGTGCAGGAAGAAGACAGGACAACGCTGCATGACACTACACAACTTCTACTGTATACACAAAAACTGCTGCCCTAAAAAGAGGATTGGGAATTTTTGAGCACAACTACACAACTCACACTATACACACATCCATCCTAGGGAGACATAGGGAGGACAGGGCATGTGTGTGCCACTACAAAACTTTTATATATAATATAAAAAACAGTGTTTCCTGGACATGTTTGTTGGACACTACACAGTTGCACAAATCTTACCGTACACATCGATGCCCCTGTGATATTGCACAACTCAACAACAATACACAACTGTACACAAATATCATCAATGGTGAGGTAGATGAGAGGGCATATCAGTATAATACATACAGATGTCCTTGGGCAGAAGGAGAGGACACATTTTTGTGAGTCACAGTACACAACCTACTACACACACACATATACAATGTATATGTGCAATGTTACAGGAGCTGTTTTAGGGTGACCTCTGTCAGGTGTGTACACGGGTAACCTGTGTCAGGTGTGTACAGGTAGAAGAGACTGTGCCATAGGTGACCTGTCTCAGATGTGTACAGGTAGTAGAGACTGTGCCACGGGTGAACTATGTCAGGTGTGCTCAGATAGTAGAGGCTGTGCCACGGATGACCTGTGTCAGGTGTGCTCAGGTAGCAGAGGCTGTGCCACGGGTGACCTGTGTCAGGTGTTCTCAGGTAGAAGAGACTGTGCCACGCGTGACCTGTGTCAGGTGTGCTCAAATAGCAGAGGCTGTGCCACGGGTGAACTATGTCAGGTGTGCTCAGGTAGCAGAGGCTGTGCCACGGGTGAACTATGTCAGGTGTGCTCAGGTAGCAGAGGCTGTGCCAAGGGTGACCTGTGTCAGGTGTGCGCAGGTAGCAGAGGCTGTGCCACGGGTGACCTGTGTCAGGTGTGCGCAAGTAGCAGAGGCTGTGCCATGGATGACCTGTATCAGGTGTGCGCAGGTAGCAGAGGCTGTGCCACGGGTGAACTATGTCAGGTGTGCTCAGGTAGCAGAGGCTGTGCCACGGGTGACCTGTGTCAGGTGTGCGCAGGTAGCAGAGGCTGTGCCACGGGTGACCTGTGTCAGGTGTGCGCAGGTAGCAGAGGCTGTGCCACTGGTGACCTGTGTCTGGTGTGCTAAAGTAACAGGGATGTGTCACGGGTGTGCCCAGGTAACAAGGGTTACTGTGTCAGAGGTGTGCTGGGTTAAGAGGGAGCAAGGGCTGTTTAAGGGTGTACCCACGTAACAGGGGCCTGGGCTGTATTTAGGTTGTGCCCGGGTGACGGCGGGCAAGGGCTGTATCTACAGTGTGCCCGGATAACAGGGGGCCAGAGCTGTATCGACAGTGTGCCCAGGTAACAGGGCTGCGTGAGGGGTGTGCCCAGTTAATGGGGGCAAGGGCTGTGTCAGGGATGTGCCCGGGTAACAAGGGCCAGAGCTGTATCAGAGGTGTGCACCCGGGTAACGGAGCCAGGGCTGTGTCTACGGTGTGCCTGGGTAACAGGGGGCCAGGGCTGTGACTACGGTGTGCCCGGGTAACAAGGGGTCAGGGTTGTGTGCAGGGTGTGCCCGGGTAACAAGGGGTCAGGGTTGTGTGCAGGGTGTGCCCGGGTAACAAGGGGTCAGGGTTGTGTGCAGGGTGTACCTGAGTAACAGGGCTGTGTCAGGGTTGGGCCCGGTAACAGGGGGCCAAGGGTCTGTGAAGGGTGTGCCCAGGTAACAGGGGGCCAGGGCTGTGTAAAGGGTGTGTCCGGATAACAGGGGGCCATGGCTGTGTCAGGGGAGGGCACGGGTAATAACAGGGCTGTGAGAAGGGTGTGTCCGGGTAACAGGGAGCCAGGGCTGTGTGAAGGGTGTGTCCGGGTAACAGGGGGTCAGGGGAGGGCCCGGGTAACAGGGGAGAAGGCACGGGTAACAGGGCTGTGTGAAGGGTGTGTCCGGGTAACGGGGCCAGGGCTGTGTCAGGGGAAGGCACGGGTAACAGGGCTGTGACTACGGTGTGCCCGGGTAACAGGGCTGTGTGAAGGGTGTGTCCGGGTAACAGGGGGCCATGGGTGTGCCGGGTCACCTCACCCAGCCACCGGTATCTGTACATGGCTGTGTCGGTGACACCTCGTAAAATGGCTCCGGGGTCACCTCAGGAGATGCCGGGCACGGGGCTGCGCTACACGGGGAATGACAGTGTCTGGGGCAGGGGGCACCCCACGCGTGACGTGTCCCGTGTACACCGAGCGTGGGAAGTTTCCCCGACACATCACATGCTGCACCGTGCCCCCGACCCCCCCGCACCCACAGCCACCGTGCCCCCGACCCCCCGTGCCCCGATCACACGACAGACTCCATTACAGGCCGCCCGTAGTCCCAGCCGCTCACACAGGACTCCATTACACGGACGCGACCGTCTCCATGCACGGAGCCCTCACTGCCCGGCCCCGCATGTATCATACACATCGCTCTGTGCGAGATCCCAGCAGCGCGTCTCATAATAACAGATGCTGCCCCCGCTGCTGCTGCATAGGAGGGCACTTACCTGCCTGCACCGGGGGTAGTAACCAGGCACACCACATGCACCCCCTGCCGGCACGGGGCTGTCAGGCAACACCTCTAGGTAGCCCCGTGACATACCCCCTCACCCCACCTAGTGACATGCCCCCCTCACCTCATCCAGGTAGCCCTGTGACATACCCCCCTCACCCCACCTAGTGACATGCCCCCCTCACCTCATCCAGGTAGCCCTGTGACATACCCCCCTCACCCCACCTAGGTAGCCCTGTGACATGTCCCCCTCACCCCACCTAGGTAGCCCTGTGACATACCCCCTCACCTCACCTAGGTAGCCCCGTGACATGTCCCCCTCACGCCACCTAGGGAGCCCTGTGACATACCCCCTCACCCCATCTAGTGACATGCCCCCCTCACCTCATCCAGGTAGCCTTGTGACATGTCCCCCTCACCCCACCTAGGTAGCCCTGTGACATGTCCCCCTCACCTCATCCAGGTAGCCCTGTGACATACCCCCTCACCCCATCTAGTGACATGCCCCCCTCACCTCATCCAGGTAGCCCTGTGACATACCCCCTCACCCCATCTAGTGACATGCCCCCCTCACCTCATCCAGGTAGCCCTGTGACATACCCCCCTCACCCCACCTAGGTAGCCCTGTGACATGTCCCCCTCACCCCACCTAGTGACATGCCCCCCTCACCTCATCCAGGTAGCCCTGTGACATACCCCCTCACCCCACCTAGATAGCCCTGTGACATGTCCCCCTCACCCCACCTAGGTAGCCCTGTGACATACCCCCTCACCTCACCTAGGTAGCCCTGTGACATGTCCCCCTCACCCCACCTAGGGAGCCCTGTGACACACCCCCTCACCCCATCTAGTGACATGCCCCCCTCACCTCATCCAGGTAGCCCTGTGACATGTCCCCCTCACCCCACCTAGGTAGCCCTGTGACATGTCCCCCTCACCTCATCCAGGTAGCCCTGTGACATACCCCCTCACCCCATCTAGTGACATGCCCCCCTCACCTCATCCAGGTAGCCATGTGACATACCCCCTCACCTCATCCAGGTAGCCCTATGACATACCCCCCCCCACCCCACCTAGGTAGCCCTGTGACATGTCCCCCTCACCCCACCTAGTGACATGCCCCCCTCACCTCATCCAGATAGCCCTGTGACATACCCCCCTCACCCCACCTAGTGACATGCCCCCCTCACCTCATCCAGGTAGCCCTGTGACATACCCCCTCACCCCTCCTAGGTAGCCCTGTGATATGTCCCCCTCACCCCACCTAGGTAGTCCTGTGACATACCCCCTCACCCCATCTAGTGACATGCCCCCCTCACCTCATCCAGGTAGCCCTGTGACATACCCCCTTACCCCACCTAGGTAGCCCTGTGACATGTCCCCCTCACCCCACCTAGGTAGCCCTGTGACATGTCCCCCTCACCCCACCTAGGTAGCCCCGTGACATGTCCCCTCCCTGCACCTAGGGAAACCGTGACATGTCCCCTCTCCGCACCTAGGGAGACCGTGACATGTCCCCTCCCCGCACCTAGGGAGACCGTGACATGTCCCCTCCCCGCACCTAGGGAGACCGTGGCATGTCCCCATAACACACTTAGGGAGACCGAGGCATGTCCCCTCCCCGCACCTAGGGAGACCGAGGCATGTCCCCTCCCCGCACCTAGGGAGACCGTGGCATGTCCCCTCCCCGCACCTAGGGAGACCGTGGCATGTCCCCTCACCGCACCTAGGGAGACCGTGGCATGTCCCCTCCCCGCACCTAGGGAGACCGAGGCATGTCCCCTCCCCGCACCTAGGGAGACCGAGGCATGTCCCCTCCCCGCACCTAGGGAGACCGTGGCATGTCCCCTCACCGCACCTAGGGAGACCGTGGCATGTCCCCTCACCGCACCTAGGGAGACCGTGACGTCCCCTCCCCGCACCTAGGGAGACCGTGACGTCCCCTCCCCGCACCTACGGAGACCCTGACGCGTCGCCTCAGCGCACCTAGGGAGACCGTGACATGTCCCCTCACCTCACCTAGGGAGACCGTGACATGTCCCCTCACCACACCTAGGCAGACCGTGACATGTCCCCTCACCGCACCTAGGGAGACCGTGACATGTCCCCTCCCCGCACCTAGGGAGACCGTGACATGTCCCCTCCCCCCACCTAGGGAGAAGTGACATGTCCCCTCACCGCACCTAGGGAGACCGTCGTGACATGTCCCCTCACCGCACCTAGGGAGACCGTGACATGTCCCCTCACCCCACCTAGGGAGACCCTGACGTGTCCCCTCACCCCACCTAGGGAGACCCTGACGTGTCCCCTCACCCCACCTAGGGAGACCGTGACATGTCCCCTCACCACACCTATGGAGACCCTGACGCGTCGCCTCACCCCACCTTGGGAGACCGAGACATGTCCCGTCCCTCCACCTAGGGAGACCAAGACATGTCCCCTCCCCCTCACCTAGGGAACCCGTGACATGTCCCCTCATCCCACCTAGGGAGACCGTGACATGTCCCCTCCCTGCACCTAGGGAGACCGAGACATTTCCCTGCCCCGCACCTAGGGAGACCGTGACGGGTCCCCTCACCCCACCTTTGGAGACCGTGACATGTCCCCGCCCCGCACCTAGGGAGACTGTGACATGTCCCCACCCCGCACCTAGGGAGACCGTGATATGTCCCCGCCCCGCACCTAGGGAGACCGTGACATGTCCCCGCCCCGCACCTAGGGAGAAGTGACATGTCCCCTCCCCCCACCTAGGGAGACTGAGGCATGTCCCCTCAACCCACCTAGGGAGACCGTGACATGTCCCCTCACCACACTTAGGGAGATCGTGACGTGTCCCCTCCCCGCACCTATGTACCCCGAGACATGTCCCCTCCCCCCACCTAGGGAGACCGTGACATGTTCCCTCAACGCACCTAGGGAGACCGAGACATGTCCCCTCCCCCCCACCTAGGGAGACCGAGACATGTCCCCTCTCTGCACCTAGAGAGACTGTGGCATGTCCCCTCCCCCCTGCACCTAGGGAGACCGAGACATGTCCCCTCACCCCACCTAGGGAGACCGAGACATGTCCCCTCCCCCCCACCCTGGGAGACCGAGACATGTCCCCTCCCCCCCACCTAGGGAGACCGAGACATGTCCCCTCCCCCCCACCTGGGGAGACCGAGACATGTCCCCTCCCCCCCACCTAGGGAGACCGTGACATGTCCCCTCCCTGCACCTAGGGAGACCGAGGCATGTCCCCTCACCCCACCTAGGGAGACCGTGACATGTCCCCTCCCTGCACCTAGGGAGACCGTGACATGTCCCCGCCCCGCACCTAGGGAGACCGTGACATGTCCCCTCCCTGCACCTAGGGAGACTGTGACATGTCCCCTCCCCGCACCTAGGGAGACCGTGACATGTCCCCTCCCCGCACCTAGGGAGATCGTGACATGTCCCCTCCCTGCACCTATGTACCCCGAGACATGTCCCCTCACCCCACCTAGGTAGCCCTGTGCCATGTCCACCCACTGCACCTATGTACCCTGTGGCATATCCTGTCACCTCTCCCAGGGAGCTCATGTCCCCTCACTGGAAGCTCTGTGCATGGACAGCCTCTCACTGCAGACTGTATTTATTATTACATGCATGACCCAACATCGTCCTGCTATGTTCTCATGTTGTGCACAGTACAATCTTCCTGGTGCAGAGATATTCTCTTATATTACACACATACTGTATACACAAATCCCTACAGTGACTCTGCAAGCTCCTTTACTGCAAATAAACACCATGGATACAGTGCAGCGCCACACTACAGATGCTACGTGTTACATAGAACAGTGCACTGCAGTATTTCTCACTACAGTTACAATACATTATCATCCCACTGCACCTCACTGCACTGGTCTCCTATTCCCATACAAGGCCCTCTCCAACTCCACTGCCTCCCGCCTGTGACGACCGCCTTTCCTCTACCCTAGTCACTGCCTCCCATGTGCAAATTCAAGATTTTGCCCGTGCTGCCCCAAAGTTCTAACGGGCACTGAGATCAATCTGTTCCTCAAACATACCCATACACTGCGTAGCCTAGTCTTCAGACCACTTCTCCCTAACCCCTGCCTTGGCCATTCCTGGTATCAGATCACCTTGCTTGCACCTCATGTTGCCTGTCTGTCGGCACTGAAGGTCCATACACACTGGGCGACTATGCCCAGCGTGTATGGACAGCGATAATGCCAATCATCGCTGCGGGGGAAACCGCTCAGTGCATACACACTGAGCGGCTTTCCCTCTGCCCGGCGCCGACGGAGGGGGGGAGGATGGCGTTGCAAAGGAGCGCTATGCAAAGCTTTCCAGCAGATGAACCGCTTTCCCGGCGATGCTGCGGGAGCGCACAGCAGCGATCGCTGCTCATCACCGGGCCATACACATTGGGCGGCTTTGAGCTGAAAGCCGCTCAAACCTGCTGTTTTGAGTGACTTTCAGCTCAAAGTCGCCCAGTGTGTATGGGCCTTTAAAAAAGGGGGGTTAGGCTGCGTGGCAAGAGAGTTAGGATTAGGTGACAGTGAATGGGGATTAGGGCCGGAGTATGTTAGGCTGCGGGGAGGGTTATGGTTAGGCAATTAGCAAGCGGCGTTAGACCGAGGGGCAGGAGAGTTAGACTTGGGCAGCAGAGTAGAGGGGTTAGGTACTAGCATGGAGGGCTAGGCTGCGGGAAGGGTGGGGCAGGGGGAGGGTATGTATACTTACCTGACCACTGCCAGGGACTATATGGGATGCCAGTGACGGTATGTGTCCCCTCTAGACTGGGCCATCTGCCAGCTGAGGTCTCCAGACATCTACCGAGAACCATTAATGAACTGAAGGCTGCTATACCCCAACTGGAAATAATCTGTATTCTATGTAATGTACTGTTAGGTTATGTCCTAACAATAGCATTTACCCACGTCTTTTTTGCCTGTTTGCTAGTTTACACGATCGCTGGGCAGCGGTCAGCTCCGAATCAGGCCCCATGTACCAAGCCTTAGAGAGAAGTGGAGAGATATAAAGCACCAACCACGCAGCCCCAAACTGTAAACTTTTCAAGCACAAGGATCCATTTAGCACGGCTCACATATTCATTGCGATCTAGGTGGGATCTTACCGGGGGGGATGCCGTCGTATCCCAAATGTCTCCAGAACACCGGAACTCTGAAAGAATCAGGATGCCGATGTCGGAATACCGACAGCCAATCAGGAATATAATTATGCCGGGGTGGGTTAGGGTCAGGCCGGGGAAGTGGGGTCAGGTATAGACACTAGTGGGGGACTTATAGACTGCAGGGGGAGTAGAAGGATAGGGGTTAGTTTTAGGCACATACAAAGGGGGGGGGGGGTTACGTTTAGGCTGCGGAGGGGGTGAGGTCTAGGCCACAGAGTATGGGGTAATGCTCTGCCAGCTGCTGCACATGTGCGGTCAGCCAGACACTGCTGCACAGGGTTCTGTTAGAACCTTCTGCCTAGGCGGCAATACAGCGTGTAGCCCAAATGGCAGGCAACAATGCTGGCACGTCGCACCCATTTCGGCAACACGTTTGAGGCTGCGACTGCAATCCCATGCACGACTGCGTTGTCTCCGACCCCTTACTTCCTGCCACCAGGCTTCGTTGATGACTATTCTGCCATAGTACCTACTAATACACTATATAAAGGCAAGGAGAAGCCGTGTGCACGTGAGTAGTGTCCGTTACACGTGGATCCCTTACACACGCACACCCTGCTACGGCTCTTCCTCAGGGCCTGTACTGCAGCTGCCTTGTACACACACAATACGTCGGGTATATTACATCACACCCCTACACCCGCGCTGCACACAATCTCTACCAACTGCAGGCAACACATATTTAATTCAGAGGTCCTCGCCAAAATGGCATCCAGTTTCCTCACAGACGTGCAAGCAGCACACGGAGTTAATGCAGCTGCCGGGCGAGCCACCTATGCCGACGATCCTCTGCAGCATAAACAATGAGAACCTCGGCCTCATTATGACAGTCCCACACCCACTCTCGCTGCAAGAGACAGAGGCAATCCTAACAACACGGAGGACTGATGCCAGCGTAACACCCCGTAGTACCCGCACGTAGTTATTGTGGCTGCAGCCCACAGCACCCTCCCCAGTGCTCCGTGTGCTGTGATATTAATATGGAACATTTCTAAGGTTCCCCCACATCCTAACACCTGGTACGCTGTGGCGGGAGGAGTGCATTGTGCACAGATGTGAGCACGATGCAGGATTATATATGCGTTGTGACCCCCCCCCCCCCAATATAACACAAGTATTAGCCATCTAAAGAGCGTCTGCATGAGGGGGAAATACAAGGGTTTCCAAATTCTACACCCATTTGGTGTGATGATGGATTGTGGGGCAGATGTTCTAAGCCTGTAGAAGCCATAAGTGGAAGGTGATAACTCAGCAGCCAATCAGTTCCCAACTGTCATTTTTCAAACCCAGCATGTAGCATGACAGTTAGGAGCCGCATGGCTGCTGCAGCATTATCACCCACCATTTTAGCACTCCACCAGGCTTAGTGGGTCTGCCCCTCACTAGCCTCTCCTAACAATGCTGATCATGTGCGGATGTTTCCGTGGGGTGTGGATCAGTGGATCCACAATGTCTAGGTCATTGGGTCACCAGCAAGTTGTTAGACAGTCATTAGGTCGACACCATTAGGTCGACATGTGCCTAGGTTGACATGCAGGAATGTCGACATGAGTCTATGTCGACATGGGCTAGGTCGTCAGGGTTATTGGGTCGACATGGGTGAGGTCGACAGTCAAAAGGTCGACGTGGGGTTTTTCACTGTTTTTTGAGCTGACATGTGCCGACAGGCGGTATTCCATGCCCTACCATCCACTAGGACGTGGTGGGAGAATAAAATAGTGTGGCGAGCGCAGCGAGTCACAGAGCCCGAAACATGGCGAGCACAGTGAGCCACGCGAGGGGACGCGGTGCACTTTAACTTGTGTCCATGTCGACATTCGGGTAAAAAAAACAGTAAAAAAAACCATGTCAACCTGCACTACAGCTGGCACTCCAAACATGGACGGAGTCTGCTGTACTGAGGTAAATTTACTAAGATGGGAGTGCTATTGAAGTTGGGATGTTGCCCATAGCAACCAATCCTATTCTACTGCTTGTTTATTTAGCACCTTCTAGATTCTGGACGATAAAAGATAGAATTTGATTGGTTGCAACATCCCAATAGAACTCCCATCACACCGCTCTTGGCCAGGAAAGTGATGTATAATACAGTATAAGTTATGTACAATACACAAGTAACGGTGACTTACCCCCCCCCCCCCACCCCACACTCACACACACACACCTTCTATGTGTTTGTATTTGTCCTTGAGCTTACAGTGTAGATACCGTCTCGCGCCGACACACACGAGAGCCCGTTTTACCCGGAGACATTTAACCCAGCAGGATATTTTTGGACTGTGAGGGAGGAAACTGGGGCACCAGGGGAAACCCACGCAAACGCAGGAGGGGAACAGGCACACTGCCCCCAGTCACACCCCACCCCCCCCCCCCACCCCCACACCCCCCCCCCCCCCCCCCCCAGCGCACAATGCCGGCAGATCTAAGAGGAAGAATCGAGTGCGTAGACAATGCTCTGGCTGCAGTCTGTGTCCATCACACGCACCCACTAATTACTGCAGGGATCACCGATTGTCTGCGCTCCCTGCCAGCTGTCTGTACCACAGCGAGAAATCTGCAGTCTCTCAGCCGCCTTCCTGCAGGAGCAACTGGGGATACAAAGCTGCAGACGCGCAGCACCCCATTCCTGGGCAGAGCGCCCCCCCCCCCTTTGTACAAGACCCACACATTATCCTGGTTAGGTTTATGCATATTTTGCGGCTTGCATGTAACTAGATGAATGCTGTATGTCATAGCTATAACCCTCCACACGGTCACCAGGGTGGTGTTAACCTGCCCTCTAGGCTCCAAACACATGCAGCAGGCGGGGCTAGGACCAAGTGCGCTCCTCGCAGTCTCCATCTGCGGACGCCAACTCCTTACTGCTTTATTGTCAGACGAGCTGTAGTACCGGCTCCACACGGGTGGAAGTGGGCGATAAAGCAAGTCAGTTACCTAGGGTGCCCCGATTTTGGTAATATATAGGGTGGGGTGGAGGGTTTAAGTAATAATTAACAACGAATATGTCTATCACAGTACACCTGTGCCGCACTGTTCTGATCCATCGCTATTGAGGCGCATACACCTGCCGCTGGTGACTTGCTGATAGCAGCCCCGCCCACAGCCCCCTGATGACCAATCGTGATGATGTTTAGCCTAAAACCCGTCTGAGAAAATTACCTACACAATAGTGACAACTGCAGCACAATCGGCTCAGTGGTCTCAAAGTTTAGCGCATACAGAGAGACGTTCTCATTGGATGGATGTGTTTGCTGTGGGATATAATCAGGATCCTGCCGCAAAAGAGGTACGACGGCCAGATAGTCAGGATTCCGACGGTCAGCATACCGACATCGGAATCTTGACTGCCAGTACTCCGACAGGGGGTCAAGCGCAAAGAAGCCCCATGCGGGCTTGCTGCGCTCACCACAGGTTCTGTTCACCCTCTATGGGGGTCGTAGACCCCCATGAGGGAAAACAGCCCGTCAGTTGGGATCCTGACAGTCGGGCTGTTATCTGGTACCTGTGAAATCCAACCCTGCGAGTCTGAGAAAATTATTTTCCCAGTGTGTGCGTAGCCCAGGACTTACTTAATGGCTGCAAAACAATCAGGCTGATCAGGGGTGGGGCTGACGTCACATGACTTCCCCTCACACACCTGGCCACGCCTGCGTATTCCCTGACACTCCCAGATAACAGCCGCTCACCATGTAATGATTCCCAGTGTGTGCAGTCTGTGCGTAGCCCAGGACTTACTCAGCGGCTGCGATAGAATCAGGCTAATCGGGGGCGGAGCTAACGTCACATGACTTTCTAAAGTCTGGGCACACCTGCTTTCCATGCCCAAACGACGGTTTCCTGTCAACCACCTTGCGCTTGGCCAGCGATCAAAAAATAGCTGGATTTTATCACAGGACGTCCTCGTACATGCGCACTATGATCTGTAAACATGCGCAGTCTATCGATAATCGCCTGGCCCGCGAATTTGCAGCTGTGCGACCAGCTCTGAATTATGCCCTCTGCACCTAAACACAAGGTTCCTGAGGTGGAGATAGAAGAAGGCGCACTGTACGCCGCTGCGTGAGTCAGCGTATATGACAGGCATGTCCAAACTATGCCCCTCCAGCTGTTGTGAAACCACAATTCCCATCATGCCTTGCCATAGTTTTGCTATTAGGGAATGCTAAAACTATGGCAAGGCATGCTGGGATGTGTAGTTTCACAACAGCTGGAGGGCCACAGTTTGGACACTGTTTCCCCCACCCCACCACCAGGTTGTAATCTGTAGGGCATTATTAAAGGTTTATTTATGTTACAATCATATGCCAGGGTGCCCACCCTCTCACTGTCCCACCCACCACTTCAGAGTTTTTATTTCTACATCGCCAACATATACCGGAGCGCTGTGCCACAATATTTTATTCATACTGATAATACAACCTCCTAGTGGAGCTTTTAATCAAATTTCCCTGACACCAGGGCCGGTTTTGGCGCCTGATTCTGGTTCACTCGCAAAGGCAAATTCTCTCTCTATTGGACAAAACCATGCTGCCCTGCAGGTGGGGCAGATGTAACATGTGCAGAGAGAGTTAAGGCCCCCATACACTAGGGCGACTTGTCCTTAGGACAAGTCGCCCCCGACTTCCCCCTGAGCTTCCCCGGCTGCTCCCCGGGGGAGCTTGATTAGATTGGCACTTGATGTGCCATTTTTTACATGTGATAAATCGTCTCGATTTATCACATGTAAAAAACCCGGGGAGCAGGGGGGGGGCGCTAAGAGGTGGGAGCTGGTGGGAGCAGGGGGGCTGGGGACGCTGCGGGGGACACGTCTGTGTCCCCCGCTGCTGGGGACGCTGCGGGGGACATCGTCTGAGCGGCGAGAAGGTAGAGGGAGCAGGGGGGGCTGGAGACGCTGCGGGGGACACGTCTGTGTCCCCCGCTGCTGGGGACGCTGCGGGGGACATCGTCTGAGCGGCGAGAAGGTAGAGGGAGCAGCGGGGGCTGGAGACGCTGCGGGGGACACAGGCTGCATAGAGCCGGGCAGGGGAAGCCGGCCGGGAGCTGTCAGTAATGAATAAAAAAAAAAAGCCCATACAATGAATGGGCAGCCTGTGATTGGCTGCTGAGCGCTCTCTCAGCCAATTGCTGACTGGCTGAGAGAGCGCTCAGCCAATCACAGGCTGCCCATTCATTGTATGGGCTTTTTTTTTTATTCATTACTGACCGCTCCCGGCCGGCTTCCCCTGCCCGGCTCTATGCAGCCTGTGTCCCCCGCAGCGTCTCCAGCCCCCCCTGCTCCCTCTACCTTCTCGCCGCTCAGACGATGTCCCCCGCAGCGTCCCCAGCAGCGGGGGACACAGACGTGTCCCCCGCAGCGTCCCCAGCCCCCCCTGCTCCCTCCACCGCCGCGCCGCCCCACTAGGTCCCAAGTCGGGTGGTCGGACGTGCAGCAGGTCCGACCACCCGACGCAGATCCGATGCGCACGGGACCGCGCATCGGATCTGAGGGGACATCAAAACTAGCCGATTTTGGTCCGATTTTGGCCAGATCCGACTGATCTGGCTGAAATCTGACCAAAATCGGCTAGTGTATGGGGGCCTTTAGATTTGCTTATTTTGTTTCTGTGCAGGGTAAATACTGGCTGCTTTATTTTACACTGCAATATAGATGTACAAACCCCACCCAAATCTAACTACATCTGCCCCACCTGCAGTGCAGTATGGTTTTGTCCATTAAAGAGAGAATTTGCCTCTGTGAGTGAACCAGAATCAAGGTTTTAATCTGTAGCCAATAAATTCACCCATATGTCTTTTGAGCATAGTAAAGTAAAGATAATAACGGAGAACATACAAACTGTACACAGATAGTGTGAACAATGATTTATGCTACCGTATTCCCTACTGCCAATTTCTCTCTCCTGAATTACCATCAGGGATAAAGCTTGCACGGCCTAGGGCAACATAGCCAAGAGGTGGCCAATGTGGTGTCCGACGGTAATCCAGTCTCAGGGGCTGTGGTAGAGGGAGGATGACAGCAGACAGAATGAATATCCAGACCAATGCTCACCCATAGATGTGCATGATACAGTCACTAACGCTCGTCTATGTCTGGATGGGTGGAACAGGCCAGGGTGCGGAGCTCTGCCGTACACCATGAACAGTAAATGTGTGCTTGCGTAGGTTGAGACACACACAGACCGTGATAAAAAAAAACACATTTGCTTGTGGTAAAGTTGTATCATGTGCAGCTGGTCAGATGCAGGAGCAAATATGGGATAATGATAATAGCCTATATTGGAGGACCGCTAGCAATTGGCCGGACGCTGACACCGAGTTTATGATTTGTGAGCATGTACGAGAGGCAGGGAGTCATTTTTGCTGATCAGAGACGTTCTCACCGCTGCAGCTAGATTTATCTTCCTCTCCCGTCTGCACCACATCTGCCAAACCAGGCACTGGCTCCCCTTCCCCTACAGAGCCCTCTGTAGGGGACCTCGCGTTCAAGGTCCTCTCCAACTCCACTGCCCCCTACATCTCCATACATACGTCCCTCCCTGCATTGTCTGTGGCTCTAGACCTGAGACAGGTCTCATCCTAAGCTAAAGATGATCCTTGCACCCCATGCTTCTAGCTGGATTGTGTCTTGACAATTGTAGTGGTTTGTACTGTATTGGCTGCTGTAATCTGTTGCCCTATGCATGACGCTGCGCACCTCTTGTGGTGCCCTATACTAAAGTACGCCATTACTGCATATGCTTTTGTGCCCATTATATGCCAATTCTGCACTGGCACCCAAAATGTCAGGGCGCGGAAGCTCAGAGAGGTTACAACCAGCTCAGGCTCAATGACGCCACCTCCTCCTACTGTGCATTGGTCTCCAGCTTCATGTTACTGAGGGACTGATTCAGAGTAATACGCTGTGCGATATTTACAGAGCCTAACGATTGACGGGTGCCCGCTCATACGCAGCGATAGCACGGTGCACGCATCAAAGTTCATTACAGCAGCTGCTCGCGGTGAGAACCCATTCACAAGTAACTGACAGGAAGCGGCCATTTTGTGTGAGGTAACTGGAAGTGGCAGAAAAGACGCAGGCCACCACCATTTTCGGGGCGCGTTTCTGAATGACACCGCGATCCTGTACACATAGATAAAAAGGGAGTCAATGTTTTCATAGGGCCCTATTCAGACCTGGTCGCACAGCAGCGATCAGGTAGACAACGTCACGCTTGAGTAAAACCCTGCATTGCGCGTCAGACTAGCTAAGAATTTGCAGCCAAGGGAATATCATTCGCAAGAGGCTCACCATCGATTGATTTTCCAACTGGTCACAAGCACTGCGTAGCCCTGAACTTGTTCGGTGGCTCCAATAAGATCAGCCTAATCAAGGCCAGAGCTGACGTCACACATGCCTGCGTTTATCCAGTCACGCCTGCGTTATCCTGGACACTCCCACCATTTACTCAGTCACGCCTCCGTTATCCCGGACACTCCCAGCGTTTATTCAGTCACGCCTGCGTTATCCCAGACAATCCCAGCATTTATCTAGTCAGGCCTGCGTCTTCCCAGACACTCCCAGTGTCTATTCAGTTAATCTTGCGTTATCCCAGACAATCCCAGCATTCATTCAGTCACACTTGCATCTTCCCAGACACTCCCAGCATTTATTCAGTCACACCTGCGTTTTCCCGGACACTCCCAGCATTTATTCAGTCACACCTGCATTTTCCCAGCCACTGCCAGCATTTATTCAGTCACGCCTGCATTTTCCCAGACACTCCCAGCATTTATTTAGTCACACCTGCGGTTTCCCGGACACTCCCAGCATTTATTCAGTCACACCTGCATTTTCCCAGCCACTCCCAGCATTTATTCAGTCACGCCTGCATTTTCCCAGACACTCCCAGCATTTATTCAGTCACACCTGCATTTTCCCGGACACTCCCAGCATTTATTCAGTCACGCTCGCGTTTTCCCAGACACTCCCAGCATTTATTCAGTCACGCCTGCGTTTTCCCAGACACTCACAGCATTTATTTAGTCATGTTGCATTTTCCCAGACACTCACAGCGTTTATTCAGACACGCCTGCATTTTCCTGGACACTCCCGGCGTTTATTCAGTCACGCTCGCATTTCCTGGACACTCCCAGCTTTTACTCAGTCCCGCCTGCGTTTTCCTGGACACTTTCAGCATTTATCCAGTCACGCTTGCATTTTCCCGGACACTCCCAGCGTTCATCCAGTCACGCCTGCGTTTTCCCGGACACTCACAGCATTTATTTACTCACACCTACATTATCCCGGACACTCCCAGCGTTTATTCAGTCACGCCTGCGTTTTCCCGGACACTCCCAGCGTTTATTCAGTCACGCCTGCGTTTTCCCGGACACTCCCAGCGTTTATTCAGTCACGCTCGCATTTCCTGGACACTCCCAGCTTTTACTCAGTCCCGCCTGCGTTTTCCTGGACACTTTCAGCATTTATCCAGTCACGCTTGCATTTTCCCGGACACTCCCAGCGTTCATCCAGTCACGCCTGCGTTTTCCCGGACACTCCCAGCGTTTATTCAGTCACGCCTGCGTTTTCCCGGACACTCCCAGCGTTTATTCAGTCACACCTGAGTTTTCCCGGCCACTCCCAGCATTTATTCAGCCACGCCTGTGTTTTCCTGGACACTCCTTGCATTTATTCAGTCACACCTGCGTTTTCCCGGACACTCCCAGTATTTTTTCAGTCACACCTGCGTTTTCCCGGACACTCCCAGCATTTATTTACTCACACCTGCGTTATCCCGGACACTCCCGGCGTTTATTCAGTCACACCTGCGTTTTCCAGGACACTCACATTTATTCAGTCACACTTGCATTTTCCCGGACACTCCCAGCATTTATTTACTCACACCTACATTATCCTGGACACTCCCAGCGTTTATACAGTCACGCCTGCGTTTTTCCTTGACACTCCCAGGGTTTATTCAGTCACGTCTGTGTTTTCCCGGACACTCCCAGCATTTATTCAGTCACACCTGCGTTTTCCCGGCCACTCCCAGCATTTATTCAGTCACACCTGCGTTTTCCCGGACACTCCCAGCATTTATTCAGTCACACCTGCATTTTCCCAGCCACTGCCAGCATTTATTCAGTCACGCCTGCATTTTCCCAGACACTCCCAGCATTTATTTAGTCACACCTGCGGTTTCCCGGACACTCCCAGCATTTATTCAGTCACACCTGCATTTTCCCAGCCACTCCCAGCATTTATTCAGTCACGCCTGCATTTTCCCAGACACTCCCAGCATTTATTCAGTCACACCTGCATTTTCCCGGACACTCCCAGCATTTATTCAGTCACGCTCGCGTTTTCCCAGACACTCCCAGCATTTATTCAGTCACGCCTGCGTTTTCCCAGACACTCACAGCATTTATTCAGTCATGTTGCATTTTCCCAGACACTCACAGCGTTTATTCAGACACGCCTGCATTTTCCTGGACACTCCCGGCGTTTATTCAGTCACGCTCGCATTTCCTGGACACTCCCAGCTTTTACTCAGTCCCGCCTGCGTTTTCCTGGACACTTTCAGCATTTATCCAGTTACGCTTGCATTTTCCCGGACACTCCCAGCGTTCATCCAGTCACGCCTGCGTTTTCCCGGACACTCACAGCATTTATTTACTCACACCTACATTATCCCGGACACTCCCAGCGTTTATTCAGTCACGCCTGCGTGTTCCCGGACACTCCCAGCGTTTATTCAGTCACGCCTGCGTTTTCCCGGACACTCCCAGCGTTTATTCAGTCACGCTCGCATTTCCTGGACACTCCCAGCTTTTACTCAGTCCCGCCTGCGTTTTCCCGGACACTCCCAGCGTTTATTCAGTCACGCCTGCGTTTTCCCGGACACTCCCAGCGTTTATTCAGTCACACCTGAGTTTTCCCGGCCACTCCCAGCATTTATTCAGCCACGCCTGTGTTTTCCTGGACACTCCTTGCATTTATTCAGTCACACCTGCGTTTTCCCGGACACTCCCAGTATTTTTTCAGTCACACCTGCGTTTTCCCGGACACTCCCAGCATTTATTTACTCACACCTGCGTTATCCCGGACACTCCCGGCGTTTATTCAGTCACACCTGCGTTTTCCAGGACACTCACATTTATTCAGTCACACTTGCATTTTCCCGGACACTCCCAGCATTTATTTACTCACACCTACATTATCCTGGACACTCCCAGCGTTTATACAGTCACGCCTGCGTTTTTCCTTGACACTCCCAGGGTTTATTCAGTCACGTCTGTGTTTTCCCGGACACTCCCAGCATTTATTCAGTCACACCTGCGTTTTCCCGGCCACTCCCAGCATTTATTCAGTCACACCTGCGTTATCCCGGACACTCCCAGCATTTATTTAGTCACGCCTGTGTTTTCATGGACACTCCCAGCATTTATTCAGTCACACCTGCATTTTCCCAGACACTCCCAGCGTTTATTCAGTCACACCTGCGTTTTCCCGGTCACTCCCAGCATTTATTCAGTCATGCTGCGTTTTCCCAGACACTCCCAGCGTTTATTCAGTCACGCCTGCGTTATCCCGGACACTCCCAGCATTTATTCACCCACGCCTGCGTTATCCCAGCCACTCCCATCAGTTACACCTGCGTTATCCCGGACACTCCCAGCGTTTATTCAATCACGCCTGCGTTATCCCGGACACTCCCAGCATTTATTCACCCACGCCTGCGTTATCCCGGACACTCCCAGCGTTTATTTAATCACGCCTGCGTTATCCCGGACACTCCCAGCGTTTATTCAGTCACACCTACGTTTTCCCGGACACTCCCAGCATTTATTTAGTCAAGCCTATGGTATATCGGACACTCCCAGCATTTACTCATTCCCGCCTGCGTTATCCCGGACAATCCCAGCATTTATTCACCCACGCCTGCGTTATCCCAGCCACTCCCATCAGTTACACCTGCGTTATCCCGGACACTCCCAGCGTTTATTCAATCACGCCTGCGTTATCCCGGACAGTCCCAGCATTTATTTACCCACGCCTGCGTTATCCCGGACACTCCCAGCGTTTATTCAGTCACACCTACGTTTTCCCGGACACTTACAGCATTTATTTAGTCAAGCCTATGGTATATCGGACACTCCCAGCATTTACTCATTCCCGCCTGTGTTATCCCGGACAATCCCAGCATTTATTCAGTCATGCCTGCGTTATCCCGGACACTCCCAGCGTTTATTCAATCACGCCTGCAGTTTTCCAGCCACGCCTGTGTTTTCCTGAACACGCCCAGTGTTTATTCAGTCACGACTACATTTTTCTTGGCCCTCCCTCTAAACAGCCGGTTACCACCGCTCAGCAGCAATCAGGTCTGAATCAGGCCCAATATGCCGCTCCTGATGGGCATCTTAATACATTGCCAGGCAGCTGTAGAAACAGAATATAATTTTCCCACATCCACTGCGTACGTAATTGCAGCTGCGATGGCATCCATCTCTCTGGGGCAGATTGCTAAGCCTTAGAGATAAAGCGGACGGAGAAGCGGTACCAGCCAATTAGCTCCTTGCTGTCATTTTCCAAACACAGCCTGTAACCTGGCAGTTAGGAGCCGACGGGCTTGTACTTTATCTCTCGTCGAGGCTTAGTACATAGACCCATTAGTCAGAGCTTCTCAGAGGTGTATAAGAAACACCAGTTTATACGACTGGTTTCTTTCCGCGTTGACTGTATACGTTCCTGGGAAACCCTAGAACTGATACATGAGACTTTATTTATAATCTTATAGGGATCACAAGCCGCAGGATTTATACGGTACAGACCTCGCAGCTCCCTAGCAGCCACAGGTCTCGGTGCTCTGCTGCAGAGCCTTCAGGGACGGCTTAGTGTGCACTAGCTCTCACACTACTTGCACGCCCGCCTGCACTAGGGTCTGGCCTGACGCTGCTTCCCGTGCTGTAAACAGCTCCCGTCACACAGCCCACAGTCACTGAGAGCTGCGTACGGCACAGCACAGCAGACACAGTAATGCACACGGCCATGTCCCCACCCGCAGCACCTGTCACACACAGCCCCGGCGCTGCAGCACCTGTCACGTACAGAGCCTTAAAACTGCAATTAGCATCCATCACATATGCTGCTCCCTCATCTCACGCCATGTGCCGGCAGCTGACATCGCAGAGCTTCTAACTTTGAGACTGACCTGTCACGTACACCAGGCTGCGTCCTGCGCAACCCCCGCTGCGTGCTGCAGAAAGTGTGCACCCCTGCTCCAGAACCAGGAGTGCATGCATATACTGTAACGTAGGGGGTAATAACGCCCGCCCTCAGGGTCGTACCACGAAGAGGCCTAAGCCTAATGCCCCGTGAGCCTGAATCTGCTCTGAGCGACCAGCGCCGCTGACTGAGCCCCAGTTCTACATCGGGGTCACTTCTGGCATGTCCCCCTTGTTTGGGGACTGGCCTCTGACTTCCTCTGTCTGCTCCTATTGGTGACGGCACCAGAACCTGCGTAATCATGCCCAGAAACTGCCACACTGCCCAGGATGCCGCCTGTCACTTTCCCCCCAGGTCTCCCGCCTCTCTCGCATCCTGATGCCAAAGACCTGCAACACTCACCAGGGATGCCCCCTCCCTCTGCAGCTCTCTCCCCCTCATCCCTCTGCTGTGGGCTCAGCGCTGGGCAGCCTCCTCCCAGCAGCTTCCCAAGAGCTGCCCCAGGCTGCAGAGTGAGGGAAGGAGAAGCAGCTGAGAGGAGGAGGTGCTGCCACTCGCAGCAATGTCACCTCCCTACATGGGGGACGGCACAGAGCTGTTATCTGTCAGGGTTTAGGTCCGTTCTGCCTGCTCGCTGTACATAGTACAGTGCATTCCACACTGCACCCTGCATACACACTGCATTCCACACTGCACCCTGCATACACACTGCACTCTACGTACCACACTGCACCCTACATTCCACTATGCACCCTGCGTACTGCACTTCACCCTGCATACACACTGCACCCTGCATACACACTGCATTCCACACTGCACTCTACGTACCACACTACACCCTACATTCCACTATGTACCCTGCGTACTGCACTGCGCCCTGCATACACCACACTGCGCTCTACGTACCACACTGTACCCTACATTCCACTATGCACCTGCGCACTGCACTCTACCCTGTATACACACTGCACTCTGCATTCCACTATGCACCCTGCGTACCGCACTACACTCTACCCTACATTCCACACTGCACCCTGCGTACACACTGCAGCCTACATACCATTCTGCACCTTATGTACACACTGCACTCTACGTACCACACTGTACCCTACATTCCACACTGCACCCTGCGTACACACTGCACTCTATGTACCACACTGTACCCTACATTCCACTATGCACCCTGCATACACACTGCATTCCACACTGCACCCTGCGTACTGCACTACACCCTGCATACACACTGCACCCTGCATACACACTGTACCCTACATTTCACTATCCACCCTGCGTACCGCACTGCACCCTGCATACACACTATGCTCTGCGTACCACACTGCACCCTACATACCATTCTGCACCTTATGTACACACTGCACCCTGCATACACACTGCACTCTACGTACCACACTGTACCCTATATTCCAATATGCACCCTGCGTACCGCACTGCACCCTGCATACACACTGCACCCCGCATACAACACTGTACCCTACATTCCACTATGCACCCTGTGTACTGCACTGCACTCTGCTTTCGTACACAGTGCACTCTACGTACCACACACTACATTGCACCCTACGTGCCACACTGTATTCTACATACCATACACCACACTGCAGCAGTGATCTATATGACCCCACAATCACAGAACCTTCCACCCTCCAGTGATTTATTATCAATAGGCAGCAATAGATCCCCAGTGACATCACACACCCATCAGTGCCTGAAAGGCCCCACTGAGGTAACAGGCAGGGGACGGAATCGGATGACCCGGCCTCATGGGATGCGCCCAGCTGGACTGTATCAGTGGCTACATTCAGCCATCTCATGTACTAACTCATGTGGTTCTTAGGTTTGTTTTTAGAGGCATCCCACAAAGTTATTGGTGATCACAGCAACAATTCCCAGGTTAGGATCGATGTAGCATTCAGGAACTAATCCAAAAAAACAACCAATATCAGATTCCAGTATGTTTGCAGCAGCACAGAGTATTCCAGGAGATGAGTGATTTGTCAGTGAGGTCAGGGCTGCATGTGACAGGGGAAGTGACATGATGTGAGGAGAAGAATGAAGGCAGCAGGAAGCCACAG
Organism: Crinia signifera; assembly: GCF_055691185.1. Classification (NCBI taxonomy): domain Eukaryota; kingdom Metazoa; phylum Chordata; class Amphibia; order Anura; family Myobatrachidae; genus Crinia; species Crinia signifera. The sequence continues at coordinate 153,607,354 of NC_139225.1, read as the reverse complement.
ACTGAGAGTTATATAGTGGGAGGAGCAGGGTCCCCAGCAGCACAGAGTATATCAGGAGATAAGGGATGTGTCAGTGAGGACAGGACTGCATGTGGCAGGGGCAGTGACATGATGTGAGGAGGGGGATGGAGACAGCAGGAAGCCACAGACTGAGAGTTATATAGTGGGAGGAGCAGGGTCCCCAGCAGCACAGAGTATATCAGGAGATGATGGATGTGTCAGTGAGGACAGGGCTGCATGTGACAGGGGAAGTGACATGATGTGAGGAGAAGAATGAAGGCAGCAGGAAGCCACAGACTGAGAGTTATATAGGGTGAGGAGCAGGGTCCCCAGCAGCACAGAGTATATCAGGAGATAAGGGATGTGTCAGTGAGGGCAGGGCTGCATGTGACAGGGGCAGTGACATGATGTGAGGAGGGGAATGAAGGTTGCAGGAAGCCACAGACTGAGAGTTATATAGTGGGAGGGGCAGGGTCCCCAGCAGCACAGAGTATATCAGGAGATGAGTGATGTGTCAGTGAGGACAGAGCTGCATGTGACAGGGGCAGTGACATGATGGGAGGAGGGGAATGGTGGCAGCAGGAAGCCACAGACTGAGAGTTATATAGTGGGAGGAGCAGGGTCCCCAGCAGCACAGAGTATATCAGGAGATAAGGGATGTGTCAGAGAGGGCAGGGCTACACGTGACAGGGGCAGTGACATGATGTGAGGAGGGGAATGAAGGCTGCAGAAAGCCACAGACTGAGAGTTATATAGGGGGGGAGCGGGGTCCCCAGCATCACAGAGTATATCAGGAGATGAGGGATGTGTCAGTGAGGACAGGGCTGCATGTGACAGGGGCAGTGACATGATGTGAGGAGGGGAATGGGGTCAGCAGGAAGCCACAGACTGAGTGTTATATAGTGGGAGGAGCAGGGTCCCCAGCAGCACAGAGTATATCAGGAGAAAATATGTGTTAGTGAGGACAGAGATGAATATTGAGTCTCATTTCATACTAACCATGGCAAACGGTGGAGTCAAATGCACCTCTATGTAAAACAGATCTTTATCCCATTTTGTTATAATTTTATAGAGACTTTGTCCAGCCCACTCTTGCCACACTCGTGTGTATATTATGTTGGGCTATCCTTAATTTAACCAGTATTATGAAAAATGGCGTACATGAGGTTCTATAAGACAGTGGCGTGTCACTAATGGGTGCACAGTGAGCGGTCCATGGGGGCCCACACCGCGCACTCAATACTCTTACCCCAGTGCAACAGCCGTGGCCACCTCAGAGCTCCAGGAAAATATCGCCGCTGCCATTTTCCCAGGGGACTGCGCATGGGGGGAGGGGCCTGCTCAGACACGGCGCACTGGGATGCTGCCCTCATAAGACGCCTCTGCTGCCAGACCCTTGTTTATAGAAGGTCTGCACATACCCAGGTTCCCTCTTCCGTATGACAGCTTTTGTCTTTTAGCTCCGGAAAGGTATTTGCAGCATGTGAAAGTACGTTCTGTGCTAGACACTGCAGGGCAAAGCAGATGCAACATTCCTAAGTGGCTCTTTCAGCACAGAAGATGGGAATGTTCTAGCTTACGGCCTTTCAGCCCCCTGTTGTCTTTCTGTCAGCGTCAGCGCACGTATCCGCTAATAAGACTCCTTGCGCACATTTCAACGGGCACAGCGCTGACAGGGAGCAGCATCACTATCGATGATGTATGTGGGGCAGCCAAGGTGAACCGGCGCCGCTGGACCACAGCATAACCCAACCACAGGGCGTAAATCCTGACTCAGATTTGTTAGCAGAAGAACAATGCTGCGCTGAAGGTGGGGCAGATGTAACATGTGCACAGATATTTAGATTTGGGTGGGGTATATTTTTTCCCTGCGCAGGGTCATTTAGATTTTAGTTTGAACACACTCCGCCCAAATCTAAATCTTTGCACACATTACATCTGCCCCACCTGCAGCGCAGTGTGGTTTTGCCCAGATGTGAGTACATTTGCTGTGCTAACGAACCCAAATCAGGCTAATTATCCCAATATGGCTGTCATGCCCCCCCCCCCCCCGCTGTCAAATGGCTCATGGAGGTGTGGCCATAGTCAGAATTCACTCAACTGCGCATGCGCACTCCAGTAGCCAATCGGAGGTGTGCCCTGGATGTAAATCATGGAAATGCGGAATTGGTGTGGAATGTAATAATGACTAACCAGGACAGACACAGACAATGGGCCGTTTATGTCACCTGCTTATATATATATATATAGCTGTAATCAGGTGTAACTGTGTAATGGCGGCAGCAGCTGCTGCAGCCACACCTGTATTCGTGAGTCACAACACAGAGCCCAGCGCTTACCTTGTATTACTTACGTTCCCCTGGAGAAGAGGCGCTCAGCTATTCTGCAAAGAGTTCTACAGGGTTTCTGGTGAATGAGGAAATCACCAAATCCCGGAGCAAGAGCACATGGACCGGGCTGAAACAATGAATGAAACGGTCACGTATTATTACCAGCCTTTAGTCAGAAATCCCTACAAGGGATCGCAGCGCCGCGTAAGGGAATGACCTCAGCAAAGATCGCTAATCAAAGAATTTGAAAATTAAGCGATTAATCGAACAACGACGCATGCGTACCATCTGCATTACTTATACATGAGGGGAAGTTACGATTAAAATGCGTATGGATGGTAAACGCAATGACGTCTCAGTTGACCGAGAGGAAGAGGGCGTTTGGGGCTGGTAGCCGGACGTTTTCTGGGTGAGTCAGGAGGGTCTGTGACATCAGCAATGCCCGTATCACTCACAGCCTCAGACCTACTTATATTCGCTCAGACGGCAAAGACTCTTCGATGTTCTGGGAGTTGCGTGTGGATGGCGATCTGAGATCCATACACAATTTTTACGCACAGGCATTTTTCTTTCTGTCTTGGCGCAGTCATATGCAACGCTTAAGATTAGTGATCCGAGCTGAATAAGGCCCAGAGTACAGAAACAAGACACAACATACTTACTAAAGTCAGATTCCAGCCATTATTTTATATTGATTTCAAATGGATGAAAATCGCATTTACACAGCTTTACTAATACTAGGGCTAATACACAGATTTGCTAACCCATCAATTTATTTATTCACATTTTTAGGTCTTAGTAAATGTGGGGTTTAGCCCCAGAAACCCAACATCTTTTACATTGTTTTTCATTCATTTAATAAGCAATAACGATGGAAACAGACGTTTAGTAATATAAACCCCTCTCAGTACATTGCAGGACATACTGTAGGCTACAGGAGTCGGTGCCGGCAGTGGGGAGGAGAGGATGGTACAAGGAGGCTACACCAGGCAGCGGTGCGTATTTCCAGGTGTGGCTGCATCGACGGGGGCAGATCTGAGGGCCAGATGTATCACTTCAAAAAGTGATAATGTGGAGAGTGATAAACAACCAGACAATCAGCTCCTAACTGTCATGTTACAGGCTGGGTGTAATAAAATGACAGGTAGGAGCTGATTGTTTGTTTATTACTCGCCACTTTTTCACTTTTTGAAGCTTGATACATCTGGCCCTAAAGGTGCCCATACACGTACCGATTTCAGTGCGCTGTGCGTTTTAAACTTTATTGCTGCTATGCGATATTGGCACTGGTAGGGGATACGATGCGATGTACTGTACTGTACTGTGCGATGTACTGTACTGTGCAATGCGATGTACTGTACTGTGCAATGTACTGTACTGTGCGATGCGATGTACTGTGCTGTACGATGCAATGTGATGTACTGTACTGTACAATGCGATGTACTGTGCGATGTACTGTACTGTGTGATGCGATGTACTGTACTGTACTGTGGGATGTACTGTACGATGCAATGCGATGTACTGTACTGTGCGATGCAATGTACTGTGCGAGGTACTGTACTGTATGATGCAGTGCAATGTACTGTACGATGCAATGTACTGTACGATGCAATGTACTGTACTGTGCAATGTACTGTACGATGCAATGTACTGTACTGTGCAATGTACTGTACTGTGTGAGGTACTGTACTGTACAATGCAATGTGATGTACTGTACGATGCAATGTAGTGTACGATGCAATGTACTGTACGATGCAATGTGATGTACTGTGTGAGGTACTGTACTGTGCGATGTACTGTACCGTGCGATGCAATGTACTGTGCGATGCGATATACTGTACTATGCGATGCGATATACTGTACAATGCGATGTACTGTACTGTGCGATGCACTGTACGATGCGATGTACTGTACAATGCAATGTACTATGCGATGTACTGTACTGTGCGATGCGATGTACTGTACTGTACTGTGGGATGTACTGTACGATGCAATGCGATGTACTGTACTGTGCGATGCAATGTACTGTACTGTGCGAGGTACTGTACTGTATGATGCAGTGCGATGTACTGTGCAATGCGATGTACTGTACGATGCAATGTACTGTACGATGCAATGTACTGTACTGTGCGATATACTGTACTGTGCGATGCAATGTACTGTGTGATGTGATGTACTGTACTGTGCGAGGTACTGTACGATGCAATGTGATGTACTGTACAATGCGATGTACTGTACGATGCAATGTACTGTACGGTGCAATGTACTGTACGATGCAATGTACTGTACTGTGCAATGTACTGTACTGTACGATGCAATGTGATGTACTGTACGATGCAATGTAGTGTACGATGCAATGTACTGTGCGATGCAATGTGATGTACTGTGTGAGGTACTGTACTGTGCGAGGTACTGTACTGTGCGATGCAATGTACTGTGCGATGCAATGTACTGTACTGTGCGATACGATATACTGTACAATGCGATGTACTGTACTGTGCGATGCACTGTACGATGCGATATACTGTACAATGCAATGTACTGTGCGATGTACTGTACTGTGCGATGCGATGTACTGTACTGTACGATGCAATGTAGTGTACGATGCAATGTACTGTACGATGCAATGTGATGTACTGTGTGAGGTACTGTACTGTGCGATGCAATGTACTGTGCGATGCAATGTACTGTACTGTGCGATGCGATATACTGTACAATGCGATGTACTGTACTGTGCGATGCACTGTACGATGCGATGTACTGTACGATGCAATGTGATGTACTGTGTGAGGTACTGTACTGTGCGATGTACTGTACTGTGCGATGCAATGTACTGTGCGATGCAATATACTGTACTGTGCGATGCGATATACTGTACAATGCGATGTACTGTACGATGCACTGTACGATGCGATGTACTGTACGATGCAATGTGATGTACTGTGTGAGGTACTGTACTGTGCGATGTACTGTACTGTGCGATGCAATGTACTGTGCGATGCAATATACTGTACTGTGCGATGCGATATACTGTACAATGCGATGTACTGTACGATGCACTGTACGATGCGATGTACTGTACGATGCAATGTGATGTACTGTGTGAGGTACTGTACTGTGCGATGTACTGTACTGTGCGATGCAATGTACTGTGCGATGCAATATACTGTACTGTGCGATGCGATATACTGTACAATGCGATGTACTGTACGATGCACTGTACGATGCGATGTACTGTACGATGCAATGTGATGTACTGTGTGAGGTACTGTACTGTGCGATGCAATGTACTGTGCAATGCAATATACTGTACTGTGCGATGCGATATACTGTACAATGCGATGTACTGTACGATGCAATCCGATTTTAGCCTTTTTTTTAAGTTTATAGTCACCTAATAGACTTCGCATCACATCGCACTGTACTGCAATAGTTATGCGATGTGATGTAGCACAGACAGTACTGCCTGCACATACAATATTGTATAGCACAAAAAGTATCACATCGCATCACATCCCTGCAGGTACACGGTGCGATTCTAACCAATTAAAAGTTCAAAACGCATGCGAGAATCGCGACGTGTATGGGCACCGTAAGGGGGTGGAGGGCCCGATTCAGAAGGAGCCCCCCATGTTTTAATGAGCATCAGTCATAGGTTCCTGTGCTAATATGCAGAGCGCTAAGATCCAGATATTGGCTCCATGGGCCGTAGGGTCGACACTATGAAAGCAGACACACATTAGGTTGACCACTAAAAGGTCGACATAGCTATGATCAACAGGGTCAGAAGGTCGACACAAGCATTAGTCAAAAGGTCGACATGAGTTTTTCAAGTTTTTTTGTCACAAATTTCGACTTGGTTGACATGGACACCATAACGGTATACCGTGTTCGCTCGCACGTCTCGCTGCGCTCGGCACACGATTATATACTCGATCCACGCACTAATGGATGGCAGGGTATGAAATACCGCCGGATTTGAAAAAAGAAAAACTCATGTCGCCCTTTTTGACTGTCGACCTTTCCATTGTAGACCTAATGCTTGTGTCGGCATTCCGACCCTATCAACCTTAACCTATTTCATGTGTCCAGCTAAGCACAGTTGATCTTTATTGGTGTCGACCTTCATGGTGTGTCGACTGCATCCCGGACACACAGCTACCGCCATCTGAAAATGGCGGTATCCTATTGGCTTCACACCGCATTGCCGTCCGGGAAGAGGGTTCCCTCTGAACCCTCTCCGGACGCAGATGGGATTGCATATTAAAATGTGATCATGGGCCCTAAGATCCCGCCCAGATCGCAGCGAATCGGTGATTCGTGAAAGGTAAAGGGTGGAGCCGGTCTCCAATAGTGACGACACGACAAGCAAGAGTGCAGCCGCTGCAGGAGACAAATGGCTATGCGGAATTCCAACCAAAGGGCCACTGAGCAGATGAAGGCTGTCATTGAAGTGCTAGAGAAGAGGGCTGTGAGAACAGGAGCGAGGAGGATCGCCCCGTACACATGGGGATATGGTCGCTTAGCGACCATATCCCCGGCGATGATGGCTAAAAATCGCACCATGTGTACAGGGCTTTAGAGATGGCCAAGGCAGAAGCAAACTGATGACAAGGTCATGTGGTGGAAGGGTATACTATGATGAACAGCTGGGATTTCAGTGCACGTTTAAAGCATTGCAAGGGCGGGGAGAGTCCGATAGAGTTCCAGTGAGGGGGGGGGGGGGGGGCACAGGCAAAACCTTGGACTCGCGCATAAGATGCAGCAATCAGGGCAGAGGAGAGTTGACGATCTTTGGCCGATCGGAGAGGGCAGGAGGGAGTATGTAGGGAGATGAGGTTGAAGATGTAGGAAGAAGTAGCATAAGAGAGGGTCTGTGAGGGTGAGGAGCGTGAAGAGGATTCGCCCGGGGAATTGGGGCCAGGGCAGGTTCTGGCGGAGGCCACTGGCAGATGTGGATCAGCGGGAGAGGAAGAGAAGACTAGCTGCAGCGGTGAGAACGGAACGTGGGGAAGCGAGATGGGAGCGTGGCGGCCGGTGAGGAGAAGCTTGCAGTAGTTGCGACGAGAAACGATTAGCGAGCGATGATCAGTTTGGTAGCATTCTGGGAGAGGAATGGCCCGAGGCAAGCGATGTAACATAGACGGAACGGACAGGATGGACTGAATGTAGGAGACGGAAGAGAGGGTGGAGTCATGGATGACGTCCTACGACCAGGCGGGTCGGAGGTCCAGTAATCGGCTGATCTGCTAGCGGCGCTGCCACTTTAATATCACCTTTGGTGAGGGTCCCAATACAAATCCAGGCGGCTGCAGCATTTGCAGCACAATCTGCTGTTATTACATATGCAATTCTAAACTACAAACGTGAGATCATGTATGTATTATTTTCTATCGGTGGTCCCGATATAAATGATTATATTATATCGCATATACGAGAGAGTGTGTGTGAGCCTAAGCTCCACTAAACGGTTCCATTGTGAGTGCTGCAGAGCAGGATCCCCCAGGCTGACCCTACTGTCAGCTGGTTACGCAGAGCCCTGTGCCTGTTGCAGAGCTCTGACCTTTACCGTCTCCAGTAGGTCACCAGAATGCGCGCTGTGCTGCACTGGGATCTGGTGTGTTAGCAGAGTCTGGAGTCAGACACTGGCCTGGTGTAAGCTCAGATCACTCCTCACCGCCTCCGTACACAGCGTAATGGGGAGACAAGCCCGAAACCTCCTGTCACCCAGGAGACTGCAGCGGCTCACAACAATGGCAGTCTACTGTTCCTGCAACTAGGCCCATGACATACAGAATGTGTGGCTAAATACACACATGTGCTCGTCCGCAGAGCTCGCATCCTGCGGTGTCCTGCAGTGGCCAGTCATGGCGTATTACAGAGAAGGATGAAATCAGATATTTTAGTTATCTGGTTACCATTTTGTTTTCATGTTCTTCAATTTTTGTTATAATCAAGCATAGCGGTTATTTGTGTAATTATTTACTGCATAGATTTTACCTCACAGACATGAGAAAACGATTCGTCGAGACCGCCTGAAACGCTCACCGCGCGCGCTAGCTTTACGTCTGACCCTTGAACTTGGCCATAGCAGGCCAATAATGCGCCATGGGCCTTCTGACCCTGTCAAACAGCAATGCTGACATATTTCAGTTGTCAACATAAGTCCTGGTCGACTTAATGTATGTCAATCTTCATGCAGTCGACCTCATACCCAGACTGACATCATGACATCACAAGCATGGTTGTTCCACGTTTACGTGGCATTAGCCATAGTCACTTAGACTTCATAGAGAGGGGTTTTGTAGGATCCCTCTCCGACAGCCCATACTTGCACCCGAGCGGCAAAATGGGGCCTTGCGCATGAGGTAAAATCAAATTCCCAGTGTCGGCCATCGCTTTCCTTATGACACTTTTCCACGGCGCAGCGAAAGATTCTTGTTCTATTGCCCCAAAATCTCTTCATGAGAAATATCAGTTCTGGGGGCAGAATCACAGGGGAGGGGGGATAACCTGAGGGCGGCACTAGTGAGTCACACAGGCTTTAAATCAGTGTGGTCCGTACTGACAGGAGGCTGTATTTGGAGGTGACCTTTGACGTGGTGAGACTCAGTCTCTGGGTAAACATCTGTGGACTAGGAGGGAGCGTTCTCTGGTGTCTGAGCATAGAGGGGGATATAGAAGGTGCCACACTCACAAGACTCGGTGTTAACAAACAAACATCTATTTAAACTTTGGCTTTTAGCAGCCGCCCCTCTCCCGCTTCCCAGAATACTTTTGGGTTAGTCTCCCCCTCGGAGAGTTCCGCCATCGCTGTACTTCATAGTCGCTTCTCTTGTCACTTACAGCAGCAGCTAGGTCGACATGAGTTTTTCACTTTTTTTTGGAGCTGACATGTGCCGACAGGCGGTATTTCATACCCTACCATCCGCTACGGCGTGGCAGGAGAACGGGATAATAAAATACTGCGCCTTGCGCAGCGACGAACCATGCCTTGCGAGGAGACACGGTACACTTAGACAGTGTCCATGTCGACTATGCCGACATTCGGGACAAAAAAAATTGAAAACCTCATGTTGACCTTTTTGACTGTCGACCTTTCGACCTTCCCATTGTAGACCTAATGATTTTGTCTGGCTGGGTCCGCCTATTTAAGGTATGGAACTAAGCCCTGTAAACCTTCACTGGCCAACCCGATGCATGTCAATCTTTATGCAGTCGACTCTATGACCTCTACATATATATTATGGGTGAGATCCACAGATTACTCACAGGGGTTTGCACAACCCAAACAGTGGGACTTGTACAGAAGCAGGAGCGGCTATGTGAAAGGAGAACAGGGCACGGCTGGCGTCGTAAATATGGAATATCGACGCACAGTGACATTTAGGTCTGTCAACCCTTTTTGGTTATTGCAGATGCGTCTAACTTAAATCGCTGCAGGATCCCTATGTTGGGAGATGTTTACTAAGGGGTGTAACACTATCAACTGTGGGGGAGGGGTCAATACGCAAACGGCCAATTAGAAGTGGCTATCCAGCGTAGAGGTCAGGTATATTTTGCCACACCCATAGTGTGGACATGGGAATGATGACATGGTTAGCATGTCGATATGTTCATTGTGTCGACATTGAGCACACTGAAGGAATGTCAACAAGCAGTTTTTGGCCAGACCTAACCCTAAAGCTATGCCTAACCCTCAGGTAGACAATTTCACTATGTCGACATCCTAGCCCTCCACATTTTGGTGTCAACATTATGAATGTCAACAGTCTGACGGCCTCCGTACCTGCGGTTGAGACAAAGTGATTTCATTGTGGGCGAATTACCATTGCGGTGGTCTAACGGCGGCAGCGTCAGACCAACTCACACCCTTGGCTTGGCCTGATTTGAATCCTTGCGTCTTAAATGCTTTCTACCCAATGGGCTAGCAAATGCTTCAGAGTGAGATCTCGCCACCATCAAGTGCGCTATGCCTTGTAGGAATTCTACCAGCGGCACAAGTGGATACACCCTCCAGTACAAGTGTATCTAACTGGCGGCTGTGACAGTCTGGTCTCTAGTCCTCAGCATACATCCAGCCGCCGCGGTACGGATTCGCCAGCGTAGGTTACTGCGCGCATATAGAGCGTTTACAGCAAAATTACAGTGAAGCAGAGGGTCCGAGGCGGCGTACGGAGCGTCTCTCCAAATCGGAGCCTGTCTATGCCATGGCGGGAGGTACTGAAATCAATCGCTTGCCAACCTGCTGCTAAAGAGGCATAACTAGGCTGTGGCGGCACATTGGGGGCGATTCAGTCCAGATCGCTCAGATTCGAATTCAACCCCGTCCACGATGGTGTGGGTTTGCACATGTGCACACCCCGGAAGTGAACGCCTTAGGTGAGTTTCACACATGCTGGGGCGTTCCCTTAATGGTGTGCGGAAAGGGGCGGACACACTTGCCCCCAAGTACAGCGCTGGCGCCCGTGTGCACGGATAACGACAGGCATCTACCGATCAAGGAACACACGCCGCACGATGCGTACAAGGCTAGGCATGAGTGAGCGCACACTCTCCTGGCTCACAATGCAAAAAAACACACAGAGGGCTAATTCACGTTCATCCTCCACATTCGTCCTGCCCACGATCGTTACTGGTGGTTATTACCGAGCATTGCTAAGGGAGATGTGAAGAAACAAGAAAACACAGCGTATGCAGAGCAGGCAGCAGCCAATAACAACTTACTCTGGTATTTCCTGGTTCACGCAACCGAACTGTAGCAGATGACAGCCCGAAACTGCAGCTCCCCCAGGCCTCTGCACCGACACACTCCCAGCTAATGACTGCAATGGGGAGGGGAAAGGGTTACTGGGAGCGCAATAATCAGATACCTCCCCAGATCGCTGAGATTATCTGCTGTCAGGAAAATCCCACACGCGCTCCCATCCACTCACCAGGGGGAGACCGCTCCGGCATACAGCAATACCTGCTATTCCGGCGTGATACAGGCTACAGACGTATCTGTAACTCGTATCCCCGGGATCACTGTGCGCGGCGTTCAGCTCTCCCGCTTATGTTACATGTAAGCTATTGGGGAATTGCACTAGTGCAGCAATCATTAGGAGTGTCCTTATCATAGGGTACAGTTATACTACTGACCTGGCACCGGACAAAGGGGGATGATCAGGGGCCCCGACAGAAGCGGTCCGTCCGGAGCCGGGCCGCTACCGGAATATCAATGATCTTTAAGGCCTGAAATATAGAATAAATCACCTGCGTCAGGCTTTCTGAACCCTAATTTGTCAGTCAATACATTCCCTGCCAGTCCCTTATATCAAGGATTAGGGAATCTATCGTTTGTTGTGGGACTACAAGTACAAGGATGCCATGCCTGTACTCCGAAGACAGGTAGACAGGTATGGAAGGAGCACTACTCCAGGATTACTCATTGTGCGCCATGGCTCAGACAGACAGGTTAGGGTTGTGCTGTGGCAGGCGGTGGGTTAATCCCAAGGCCACGGAAGGCAGAGCATTAGCTGCGAGCACAGAGCACGCAGGGAGATTGGACAGGCCTGGGTGTGTTAAAGCGTAATCTTAAATGCTCTGTGCAAAAGTGGTGATCACGGGAACAGGGTTTTATTCCTGGAGGATTTGTGGCACTGGCGTCACACGGACCACATTGCAGAGAGAAGGGAAGTACGGGCCCTCCTTTGTGACCCGCACTGCCCCCTCCCTTTTATGTGACATGACAATCTGCTGCGTGCAAGCTCAGGCAGGGTACGGACAGCCGCTCTCCTGCATCTGCGATACAGCTACTTAGCAGATCTGTTCCCAAATGAGAGCAGCCATAGCGCAACTCCCCAACCGTCCACAACACCATGCACTGGCCGGCGCACAGAAATAATCTCACACATCGGCTGCCAGACACCAGTTACCCTGCTGCTCACGTCTTTCCCAACTCTCGCATCCTTCCCCCCAAAGCTGCACTCCGCCGGCCTGCGGATGTCTCACAACTCCTATTCCCGTCAGAGAAGACGGCAGGGTCGGAGATTCACACAAATGTTCTGAAAAAAGACGAGAACATTGAAAACGGCTGATGCAAGGCTGATCGTATGTTGGCCTGCACAGAAATAAATGTGTGCGTTTGCCCATGTGTGCGCTTCCTGCCCCCCATCCTGATTGGTTTCATAACCGTCTTCGTGATCAATGTGCGCCGGTACAAACCATACGGCTAAACGCAGGAGCAATTGCATGCAAATGATTCAGACCTGAACGCACAATGACGATTTTGCAGCGGCCAACATTCAGTTTAGTCACCGCCCCGCTAGAAATCCCGCCATGTGAATCAGTGTGTACCCTGTGCATTTGGATGTGTACGGCGACGTATCCATTCACAGCCATACGAAATGTCCAAAACCCATCGTATTAGGCTCACCGTCGAATGATTTTTACACTGGGCTTATCCCAGGCGCCGCGTAACCCTGGACTTACTCGGCGATGCGATGGAAAGGCATATCCGGCCTGGAGCTGACGTCACACACCTGCTCAGACACTCCCAGCGTTTTCCCAGACACCCCCACGTTTTCCTTAACACTCCCACAAAGCGGCCGGTTACCACCGCCACACGCCTACTTCCTGTCAATCAGCTTGCAACTGCCGTGCATTTAGAAAAAGTTGCAGGACTTTGTCGCAGGATGCCCATGCATACTGAGAACTATACGCATGCACAGTGTATCGATAATTGGCCACTGTGCAAATTTGCAGCTGTGCGTTCAAGTCTGAATCAGACCCCTAAGCTGATGCGTCCTTTCTAAGCGTTTGCTATGTACACATACCCCTTATCCCTAATTACACCCTATCAGCCGCAAGTGGAGATGCATCCGAGCTGCCTACGCCTCAGCATCCTTAGTAACAGCGTACCTCCGGCTCTGCAGCTTGTGCCGCGCAATAATGTGCGAGATCTTCTCATTTCCGCACCTAGAAATCAGGTTATAGGCGGGATGTTGCTATGGGAAACCAATCAGATTCTATCTATCTATTATCTTCTAGAAGGTGCTCAATAAATAAGTAGAATCTGATTGGTTGCTATGGGCAACATCAAAACTTCAAAAGAACTCCCATCTTAGTAAACTTATTATTATTAATTGTTGAAGTTTAACCTCAAATGGAGGTGGACAGCTTTACCTAATGTTCCTCAAAATGATTTCATAGCTGCATACACTCTATAGGTGCAGACAGTTTTGGTGGGGGCCTTAGTGTACGATGCCCCCTCGCAGAGGGTGACACCAATATGCCGGCTTCTCCACAGTGACAGGAGCCAGCTGCTGCAGTGTGACCGTTTCCTGCAGCACCAGGTGTCTGTCCGAGAAGGAGCTGACTGGAACGCTGGGCTGCCTCCACATTCATTTAATTGGATTTCCCGCCTCATTTACCTTGGCCACACCCCTTTTGACGCACAAGTTGTTGTCACACCGAATTAAGCCTCAGGAATCCAGGAACACAGCCGCTGTCACTGACACATCTACGACACAACCAAGCGACTGGCTTTTTCTGCGTTCACGTCTTTCCACCTCCCAGTCACCGCCCGCCAGGAACGCTTATACGCCACATTACTGTTTGTCCCGTATGCAGGAAGTGGTGGTGGAGGAGGGTGATTGGCGATTTGAAAGCATAAGGCCTGGCTTTGACATGACAGTGATAGGATGTGTGAGGTGACCAATGACATGCACAGGGCCAGCCTGACGCCTAATCCTCCCCTCGCTGGACCCATCAGTGTAAAGCCCAGTAACGGACTGCTTGGGAACGCGGTAATGTTCCAGCTGGACACATCCAGTGATCGGAGCCAGAGTTGTGCTTACACATTGTGCAGAGCAAATTTGGTGCATACCATAAGCCCGGGAAACCTTCCAGCTGCCTGTGTCTCTAAGGGCTCCAGGCAGACACAAGACACTATTATACGAGCCTATGAGCCCTGGATTCATTTCTATCTCGCATCCAGATTACAATGGATCAGTGCTGGCCAGAGGAGAGACCCACTGCAGCCTGGGCCCAGTATTAACGAAGCCATCACCACAAATAGGATCATTATCAGGCAAGCGGCTAAATGTGATTGAAGATTGGCCATTACTTACCTCCGTGCGCGATCGTCTCCCTGCCTGTGGGTGATAACAGAGAGCGCCTGCCTGCATTCAGCTGCGTTACCGGTTCTGTAAAGAGTGAGCAGATTGGAGACTTAATACTGTCTTTGGTGCAGGTGGATACTGGTATAACATAACAAACATGGCTGACAGAAAAAAAGATGGCGTTATTACTGACTTAAAGCTGATTCCACAGCAGCGCACTAGTGACAAATATACTCAGAGACAGACAGAGCGGGGGGATACAGACTTGTTTCCTGGCTGCTTAGACCTGACATAATCGGCCTTGGTAAATTGTAGTGAGGGTTTATACCTGCTCCCCCCACTGTCCACCACCGCCACCACCACCACCCCAACTCCTACATGCTTTAGGCCGATTTCTACCCACAACCCAATAGTCCTTTATACCGGCGGCTGGAGGCTGACCGATTCCTACCAATACCGGTGGAATCACTGTGAAATGCACGTGTTTGCCGTCGGTACATAACAGATGTGCGGCTGGTCACATTTGCCGCGCCTGCACTGTCTATATCAGCGGGTGACAGTGACACTGTGCATCGATATCGCCCGCAGCTTACACACTGTCATGTGTGTACACAGCCGTATGTAAGTATGTGCAGCCTTTTAGAGGGAAGGAGAACAGCCCACGTGGACCCCAAAGTGGGTCATTAGATGTGATGTCTATTACATTAGGGAAAGCAAGGGAAATATCCATATAACAGTGACAGAGGGTGTTGTGATTACAGTGTATGTATGGGGTATATAGGTGCATATATGCATGTACGGGGTATATATGTGCATGTATGGGGTATATATATGCACATATGTGTGAATGTATGGTTGTATATGTGCATGTTTGTGGTATATATGCACATGTATGGGGTATATATGCATGTACGGGGTATAGATGTGCATGTATGGGGTATATATATGCACATATGTGTGAATTTATGGTTGTATATGTGCATGTTTGTGGTATATATGCACATGTATGGGGTATATGTGCATGTATGGGGTATATATGTGCATGCCTGGGTACTATATGTACATGTATAGGGATGCATCTGTACATGTATGGGGATGCATATGTACATGTATGGGGGTGCATATATAATTATAGGGTACATATCTCATGTGGGGGGGTATATGTGCATGTATGGGGTATATGTGCATGTATTGGCATGTGCATGTATGTGGTTTATATGCATGTATGGAGTGTATATGTACATGTATGGGGATGCATATGTACAAGTATAGGGTGTATATGTGCATGTATGGGGTATATGACATGTATTGGATATATGTGCACGTATGGGAGTGTATATGTGCATGTATGGGAGTGTATATGTACATGTATGGGGATGCATATGTACAAGTATAGGGTGTATATGTGCATGTATGGGGTATATGACATGTATTGGGTATATGTGCACGTATGGGAGTGTATATGTGCATGTATGGGAGTGTATATGTACATGTATGGGGGTGCTTATGTACAAGTATAGGGTAAATATCTCATGTGTGAGGGGTACCTATGTGCATGCATGGGGTGTATATGTGCATGTATGGAGTGTATATGTACATGTATGGGGGTGTATATGTACATGTATGGGGGTGCATATGTACATGTATGGGGGTGCATATGTACAAGTATAGGGTGTATGTGTGGATGTATGGGGGTATATGTTTATATATGGGGTGTATATGTGCATGTATGGGAGTGTAAATGTGCATGTATGCTGTATATGTGCACGTATGGAGTATATATGTGCATGTATGGGAGTGTATATGTGCATGTATGGGGTATATGTGCATGTATGGGAGTGTAAATGTGCATGTATGCTGTATATGTGCACGTATGGAGTATATATGTGCATGTATGGGAGTGTATATGTGCATGTATGGGGTATATGTGCATGTATGGGAGTGTATATGTGCATGTATGGGAGTGTATATGTACATGTATGGAGTATATATCTCATGTGTGGGGGTACATATGTGCATGTGTGGGGGTACATATATGCATGTGTGGGGGTATATATATGTGCATGTGGGGGGGGTATATATGTGCTTGTATGGAGCACGGGGAGGGGGTATATATGTGCATGTGGGGGGGGGGGGTGTCTATGTGCATGTATGGAGCACGGGGAGGGGGTATATAACCTGTGCAGCTACAGGGACCCCCCTGGGTGACGGTAATGAGGATGAGCCCCCCCTCTCCTCCCCCGTCAACACGGACACGGAGCAGCTGCGCGGCGGGCGGACTACAAGTGTCAGCATGCTCTCCCAGCCAGGGCCACAACCACCGCAGCGCTCTCCCCGCACTGACCTCCTGCGATGTCTCCGCATCCCGGAACCCCCGGCGGCGCTCAGACACCTTTATTCCCCAGCAGCAGCCGCTGCCGCCGCCCGCCCCCAGACCACACCCAGCGCCCGGGACCCGCCGGGAGATCTGCCCCCAGGACAGACGGGATACTCAGTGCCGTGCCCCCCGGCTCCCGCAGCCCCGGGCTCCCGTCCTGTGCTGCCCCCTGCTCCTGTGTCTCCCTTTCCTGTGCCTGACCCGGTACTCATACCACCACCTCCATCATCATCAGGGGCAGCCTATGTCACCCACCACACACACACAGTCCTGTCTTCCTGGGTCCTCACTGCCCCCCAATACACCATAGCCCCCTCCTGTGCCTGACCTGTCACCGGCAGCTGCCCCGGTACTCATACCACCACCTCCATCATCATCAGGGGCAGCCCCTGGTTACCCACAGTCCTGTCTGCCCGCTTCCTGGGTCCTCACTGCCCCCCAATACACCATAGCCCCCTCCTGTGCCTGACCTGTCACCGGCAGCTGCCCCGGTACTCATACCACCACCACCATCATCATCATCAGGGGCTGCCCCTGGTCACCCACCACACACACAGTCCTGTCTGCCCGCTTCCTGGGTCCTCACTGCCCCCCAATACACCATAGCCCCCTCCTGTGCCTGACCTGTCACCGGCAGCTGCCCCGGTACTCATACCACCACCATCATCATCATCAGGGGCTGCCCCTGGTCACCCACCACACAGTCCTGTCTGCCCGCTTCCTGTGTCCTCACTGCCCCCAATACACCATAGCCCCCTCCTGTGCCTGACCTGTCACCGGCAGCTGCCCCGGTACTCATACCACCACCACCATCATCATCATCAGGGGCAGCCCCTGGTCACCCACCACACACACACAGTCCTGTCTGCCCGCTTCCTGGGTCCTCACTGCCCCCCAATACACCATAGCCCCCTCCTGTGTATTACCTGCCGCTGGTACCCATACCACCACCATCATCATCAGGGGCTGCCCCCCAAATACACTATAGCCCCCTCCTGTGTATTACCTGCCACCGGCAGCTGCCCCGGTACTCATACCACCACCATCATCATCATCATCAGGGGCAGCCCCATGTCACCCACCACACACACACAGTTCTGTCTGCCCGCTTCCTGGGTCCTTACTGCCCCCCCATACATTATAGCCCCCTCCTGTGCCTGACCTGTCACCGGCAGCTGCCCCGGTACTCATACCACCACCA
The DNA here is from genome assembly GCF_055691185.1 of Crinia signifera. Classification (NCBI taxonomy): domain Eukaryota; kingdom Metazoa; phylum Chordata; class Amphibia; order Anura; family Myobatrachidae; genus Crinia; species Crinia signifera. The sequence continues at coordinate 153,589,342 of NC_139225.1, read as the reverse complement.
CCATCATCATCATCATCAGGGGCAGCCCCTGGTCACCCACCACACACACACACAGTCCTATCTGCCCGCTTCCTAGGGGCTCACTGCCCCCCCATACATTATAGCCCCCTCCTGTGCCTGACCTGTCACCAGCAGCTGCCCCGGTACTCATACCACCACCATCATCATCATCAGGGGCATCCCCTGGTCACCCACCACACACACACACAGTCCTATCTGCCCGCTTCCTGTTTCCTCACTGCCCCCAATACACTATAGCCCCCTTCTGTGTATTACCTGCCGCTGGTACCCATACCACCACCATCATCATCAGGGGCTGCCCCCCAAATACACTATAGCCCCCTCCTGTGTATTACCTGCCACCGGCAGCTGCCCCAGCTGGTACCCATACCACCATCATCATCATTAACAGGGGCAGCCCCTGGTTACCCACCACACACTCCTGTCTGCCCGCAGGATACACATCCCAGTACACTATAGCCCCCTCCTGTGTATTACCTGCCACCGGTACCCATTCCACCATCATCATCTGGGGTATCCCTGACTCCTACATTATGCATATGTTACCTTATACGGCACAGGACTGGGGTGTATTCTCTGCAGGGCATTGCTGTTATTAGTGTAGTACATTATCATGCCCATAGTGGGCATTGGGGACACAGTCGGGGGCTTGCTTAGCCAGAACACAGCTGTGCCACCTTCCTTATATAGAGAGGGTAGTCCCTGTGGCTCATACTGCTCTGTGGCGCTGCCCAGATTGCTGGCACCACACAGTGGCAGTGGGAGAAGGTAAACTGGTGGTATCGGGAACGTATTAGACCATGTAAGGCTGTAACTATGCTAATTAATAGTATATATGCCTGCACCGTTACTGCCCCACGGCCCTTTCAGAATGGCCCCCTATATCTCTGCTGCCACCCGCTCATCCTAAGACACTTTGGACAGGCCCCCTTCAGGATCTACAGCCTATAGGAGTGTCCTCATCGCTGCACTCGGCCCGCCCCCACTGCACGATTAAATTATGTCATGCAGGTGACATTGTGGTAGTGGGCACTCGGGTGGCAGCCGGCCTAGGCCTCATTGGAGCCCTGTTATGGTGCTAGGCCCATATTCACCCATGTGTGATGACATAGAGAAAACGAGAAGGGGGAGATGAATAACACAGCACTAGTCTGTGTACCGGGCAGTGACGTAACAAGGGGCGGACGCGCCATTTCCCATTTCAAAACTGCCGATCATATGAGGAATTGCGGGGACACAACACCGTCACCTGCTACTACTTGGTCCATGATGCCGAGTGCCTTGATACTGTTGGAGGCCCCATGAAGTGTGCGGCCCTTAGGCAACTGCCCATTGAGCTCATACATAAAGATGGCCCTGTATAGTGGCGAGACTCGGGAGATACTGTCTAAACCTAATGCGATTTATTATAGAGAAATTACATTGGTCAATCTCTCCTCCCAAATAGCCGGGGATCATGTGACACGGGAACAGGCCCTTCTGTAACATTTGTTTTACGTTGTGGTGCTCAAATCAAAACGCTTATAAGTTAATTAAATTTAGGTCCCTTTAATCTGAGTGTGAGTTTTATACCCCATGAAGAGCCCCCCCCCCCCCCCCCCCCGCGCCCCACGTATTCTGCTGCACTATTTTTGCATATCACAATTTACCATCCTTAAGGTGGGAGCGCGCTTTATTAGAACGATATGCGTGATAGCCTCGGACACATAAAGAGGGCCCCACACAGGGTCAGCCGGACCCTGCACCTTTCCTGGATGGGAGCTGTTGCGGCTCTGCGTTCTGCATGCAGAACAGAGGGGCCCCAAGTCGCTTTATCAGCGTCACGTGACAAGCGGCCATTTGTCTGTAGAGGCTCCCCAAAATGTAGTTGCACCGGGGGTCCCACAAGCCTTAGAGCCGATTCAGACCCACTCACCGGGCTGCGAATACACAGCCCGAACGATTATTGAATGACGGTACACTGTGCGCATGTGCGAGCCGTCCGTGCGAACGGGGCTACTAAAGGCTAGCCTTCGCTATTCGGCGGTTGTTTGTGGACGACGCCGTTTTTTTTCCTGGGAGTGCCCCACAGGCATCGCCCAGCCGCTGGGAGGGATAGCCACAAATAATAAGTACCGCTGGCATGTAGGCAGACGGGATCGCAGCAAGAATCTCCGAAAATCGAATTTTCACTATCGACCTTCTCATTGTTGACCTAATGCCTGTGTCGACCTTCCAACCCTATCTCCCTGCCATTTCGACCTATGCCATGTGTCAACCTTCAGTGGTTGTCAACCTAATATGAGTCAACCCAATGACCCATGCCCTCATAAATCCGCCCAATATGGCATCCTAGCAGCCGGCGATAGCGCAGCTTAATAATTAACGGCATTTTTAAAAGCGCTTCTCATTGGAATCAATACATTTTTATTGAAAATAAACGCAATGCGGTGAGAACAGATGAATCAATCGCAGAACAATTTCCAAGGAACAAGAAAGAAAACCTGGCATGCAAGGAATCTATGCTGCGAGTTATAACTAGTTCTTAGCGGCATGTAAAACAGAATAAGACTTCTATATGCATCGGTTGGGGGACAATAACAGCGTGGCTGGCTGATTACCAGATCGGGTAGGGTCCATGATGGTGGTCGGCGAGGGTCCGTGATGGTTACCAAGGTCAAACACCACACTCGGCAAATGTATAATGACAGTGTGCATGGTCTGTGATACAGGGCCAGCAGAAGCCTCCTGGGCGCCCCCTAGAGGGCAATGGCACACTTTCTGAGTTACACGCGACCCCCTGTCCGTTCTTGTCCTAGGCTGCGGCCTAGCTTGGCCTAACACTGGCAGCGGCCCTGCTGTGACATAGGGACTTGTATACACTGCCAGATGACTTTTGTGTTCCTTTGTGTTATCAGGGAGTATTGCCCTTGCTGCATCTTTGTCTAAATGTAAGTAATTGTGTGACAGAGCACCCAGCTCATTTACTATGGCAGATAACAAGGCAATAGGACGTGGGTCACAGTTCAACAACCAAAATGACAACACGAAATCACTAACATTCTTCTGCATGTGAGTAGGGGACAGTATATTCTCCCCGTGCTTGCATGTGTTTCCTCCGGTTTTCTCCCACAGTCCCAAAATATACTGGTAGGTTAATTGGCTTCCAACAAAAATGAACCCTAGTGTGAATGTATTGAGCAGGTCCATCCAGCTGTTGTTGAACTACATATCCCAGCATGCCTTGCTACAGTTTTAGCATGGCCACATAGCGAAACGGTAGCAGGGCATGCTGGGATGTGTAGTTTAACAACAGCTGGAGGACCAGATGCTCCAAATGCATTGAACATTTGGATTTAACTATGCTGTAGAACACAGGTGTGAAACTCGCGGCCCGTGGGCCGCATGTGGCCCCTGCCGCCTGCTTTTGCAGCCTGCATGCTCTGCGCCAACCTAAGTAGGGTGAAAGAGGACAGTTTTAATTAAGGCTCTGGTTCCTGAACCAATCAGAGCTCGCGGTAGGCTCTGATTCCTGAGCCAATCAGAGCTTGCCGAAGGCTCCAGTTCCTGAGCCAATCGCGGTCCGGCAGATGCCGGACCGCAAGCTTTCATTGTACTTGTCCCTGGGCATCATTGGAGTCTGTACAGCATTTTGCACCATTGCAGTTAATATCACAGGCAGTCTTTCCACCTGGTACCTTATCATGCAGTGTTATTGACCATTGTAAGCAATTGTATTATGGGGGTGATTCAGGTTGGTTTGCAAAAGCAAACTCCTTCTTTGATGGACAATACCATTCTGCACTGCAGGTGGGTCAGATGTAACATGTGCAGAGTGAGTTACATTTGGGGGAGTTATTTTGTTTCTGTGCAGGGTAAATACTGGATGCTTTATACTTACACTGCAATTTAGATTTCATTTTGAACACACCCCACCCAAATCTAACTCTCTCTGCACATGCAACATCTGCCCCACCTGCAGTGCACATGGTTTTGTCCATTAAAGGAGTTTGCTTTTGTAAACCAACCTGAATCACCCCTTATGTCTCCTTTGCAGTATTCCACAATTCTATAACAGCGGTTTTAAAATCCGCTGTATGAGTTTCAGCTTATATTTACTTGATGTTAAAACCCCTCAGGATACCATTTAGAAGTTGCTTGCTGAACACTGCCATACTTGTGTGAAAATTCCCCCCTGCTAGTCACATGGCCATGTAGGATTGTTCTACCACCTGTTTAGGACTAGGCTACATGGGCAAATTCAGCATTTTTGTGACTCCTTGTTTGCTACGTACCTTGGTGCGATAATCTCCTTTAGTCGCACAATGTCCCAATTTAACCACCCCGCGTGCACCTCAGGCAATTAATCTCCTCCGTAGAGCTCGATGGTATGAGCCACTATTCGCTGGTTCAGGGGAACGTCGCCAATTGCAGGCAGCAAACGCTCACAGAAAGAGAGATCAGAGGGAGGCGTTATTTTTCCTCTGGGTGATTAGCCCCATTGTGAGATTTCATTGCCGAGACTGGAATCGCCCGCGTAGCCCTAAACCTATCATTAACATTTCATCTGTAATAAAGGACAAAATAAGCAACGAGTTCTCTTCCAGGAATGTTTTCTTAGCCTCTCGTATACCTAGCGCAATACTGCCCGGAGTCTACGTGGCAACTCAGCAAAGTGTAATATTGTATAAATGAATGGATAAAGGCAGAGGATGGAACGGAGCCGCTTCCTCTGTTGGTGGTCACCCATCCGCGATTTTATGCAGATGCCTCTCTCAGAGTCATTCTTAACTTTGTGATAGTCGGACTCAATGACCCCCCCCCCCAGATTCTGCACCCCCTAGGCAGCTGCCTAATGGTGGAGTTGGCTCTTTCTGGGAGTATAGGGGTATCACACAGATCCTGCAGAGTGAAGCGGTTATGCCACCAGGATACTACAGCAGCACCAATTGCCTCCATCGCTGGCTGGAGACACCATCCCTCCTCCAGGCTTTGGCGGCATGGTCAGAAGGACACTGACAAACGGGAACACGTCATCCGGTCCTGTCGTCACTCGTATGTACTATCTCCTCTGTCCCCAGTCATTGTCAGATGCATCATCAGAGTGCAGTTCCTCTCTCCCTTATCGGTCCCTGAGCTGACAAAGTGTGGAAACCCAGATAAGCCGGAGATTCATATTTATATTGGACACTCTCAGTCATTTTCATAGTATCTGATTATTTTCTGCCTTGTTTCAGTCCTGTCTATGCAACTTCCACCCATAAACTCTGCAGACCAGGACAGTCGCCCGTTCTGCTGTATGCGTAATATTGGCACATGCGCATACCCATGACTTTTATGGGCTGCATCAGCTGCAGCCTATAGAAGCCAGCTAGGGATACACGGCAAGGCAAAGAGCAGCTTCCTACAGGAAACCAACTCTCTGCCTATCGCAGCCTGGACTGGCAGTCCTGGAGGGAGGTAACACCTCCCAATGGACTGACTTACTGTAGGTGACTGGCAGGTCAGACTTCCAATAAGAAGTCACAGCTAGTCACCTTGCTTCTCTGAGGCGGAGCTGGGTGGCGGAGTTTACCTGGGGAGGGGGGGGGGGGGGGTTGGGCCTTGCAGTCCTGCCGTATATGTGTGCACTATACAAATGACTAGTAAGAAATATGCAATACATGAACCAAGTGCCCTTCCTGTAATCACTACAGGCTGCCGGCAATCCAAAATATCACAGAACAGGGGAACTCGCGGTGGGACAGTAACTCTGTAACCTGCGGCATATTATCAGGTTTAGGCCTCTGTTGTGTGCGTTTAAGCCCATACAAGGGTTACCACCACCCATCCGGGATTACTCCAGACAGTCCACTAACCAAAATCAGAGCCACCCCGCCCCATTCTTGTACACACTAGACGATATAGTAAAATATATCGCTCAGAAGGGCCCTGGTGTCTATGGCGCTTTAGTCTTTGCAAAGAAGTAATATGACGATGACATCCAGGTTACACAGGTGTGTGGTGCAGTTGGGTTGAGTACACTGAAGACCACATTACACGTATGAAGCGACATGAGTCAAATATACAGTGGAATCGTTTGGAAAACTTCCTTTAATCTCTGCTGCCATGCCCACAGGGGTGGAACTGCACCAGCCAATAGGGAGCTGCAAGGAGTTTCCAGCTTTCTATTGGTCTAATGGGTCACATCCTGTTCTAGAATACTGTGTTCAGTTCTGGAGGCCATGTCTCCAGAAGGATATTAATACATTACAGACGGGACAAAAAGGGCAACAATAATGGTGCATGGCCTACATCACAAACGTACCTTAAATCTCAATATGTATAGTTTGGAGCAGAGCAGGGTCAAATCAGTTGGGATTGGGAGCAGATTGCGCGTGTCATTAGATGGCTCATACAACCAGGGTCATGTGACACTCCCTCCCTGGCTAGCGGAGTAGAGAGGTCAGAGTGACACTTCTGAAGTTGGAAGAGTGTCAGCTCTTGAGAACACCTGCATAGTGGCTACTCAACTACCCTTATAAGTAAGGGGTCTATTTTATTATTCTTATTAGCCCATCACTGTGATAAGACTTTTTTTTTTTTTTTTTTACGTAGCAATAAAAAAATCACTTCTTGGCTGAATTCATCATAAGCAATTTCCCATAAAACCCTGCGAAACAGGCCGCGAGTGGTAGCTGCACATGTATGACCGTCTTGCGCGCACATTGTAGTATATGGAGCTCAGATTTGGGTCAGTTACATTACATTTTGAAAATAGAAATATTATAATTAAATAAAGGGCCTCCGCTGTGTGGACCGACCTACTCTGTGTGGGCTGGCCTGCGCTGTGTGGGCTGGCCTCCTATCTGTGGGCTAGCCTCTGCTGTATGGACCATCCTCCGCTGTGTGGGCTGTCCTCCGCTGTGCGGGCCGGCCTCCGCTGTGTGGACCGAATTCTGCTGTGTGGGCAGGCCTCCTATCTGTGGGCTAGCCTCTGCTGTGCGGGCCGGCCTCTGCTGTGTGGGCCGTCCTTCGCTGTGTGGGCTGTCCTCCGCTGTGTGGGCCATCATCCGCTATGTGGGCCCTCCTCCGCTGTGTAGGCCATCCTCCTCTATGTGGGCCATCCACCGCTGTGTGGGCCGTTCTCCGCTGTGTGGGCCATCCTCCGCTGTGTGGGCCGTCCTTCGCTGTGTGGGCCATCCTCCGCTGTGTGGGCCGTCCTCCGCTGTGTGGGCCCTCCTCCGCTGTGTGGGCCGTCCTCCGCTGTGTGGGCCATCCTCCGCTGTGTGGGCCGCCCTCTGCTGTGTGGGCCGTCCTCCGCTGTGTGGGCCAATAAGTATTAAAACAAATTATGGCAAATTATAACATACATTGAAACATAATTACATAATAATTCCATAGATTTCCCATGTGATAAACGGTATTACCAGAGCTGAGGTCATCGGGATGGCCATCGGTGCAGACGCCATCGATGGTTGCCATTGATGGTGATTCTGTACCCAGCCATTGATAGTGGCAAACTATTTGGTGGATAACCATCGATAGTTTTAGCTATCGATGGTCATCCATTATATTTGACTGAATGGCCCATGGGCCAATAAGAACACGGAGACGGGACTTCCAGGTGTCAGGGGGCGGAGCTATGCTCCGTGTCCCGGTACCTTGAAAAAAATAAAGGAAACATCGCTTCTCCTTTGCCATCAATGTAGGGAAACCATCTGGTACTCCCACATCGATGGCAAAAGTATTTGACATCGGCCACAAACCATCGATAATTTTAAATCATCGATGGTCGATGGCCATCCCTAGCTCAGTGTCCTAGCACCTTGAAAGAATAAAAAAGAAACATCAGTTCTCCTTTTCCATTAATGTAGGGAAACCATCTGGTACTCTAACATCGATTGCAAAAGTATTCAACATCGGCCATAAACCATCGATGATTTCAAATCCTCTGTAAAGTGGACAGAGATAAAGCACCAGCCAATTAGCTCCTAGCTGCCATGTTACAGACTGCGTTCGATAGTTCGATATATAACAGTTAGGAGCTGTTTGCTGCTTTATATCTCTCCGTTGTATCACTCTCCACGGCATAGTACATGTGTCCCTGAGTGAGAACTGAAGCGCTTTATCCTCCGCGAGGAACAGGCAGCGGTAATGCAACACACGCAGTCCTAGACATCCTGCATATAATAAATGAGTCAGATTTCCTAGCAGCGAGGACAGAGCCTGTGTGCGGCCCCTCCTCCTCCTCCCACCGAGCTGCACGGTGTCATTTACACACTGGTTCCTGCAAACTACAGCCTGTGTGTGTGTGCGTGTGTGCGTGTGACGTGTCGGTGCACTAATAGCAGCCTGACACTCTAATAGATGCTTACATTACCACAGAGGACCACACCTGTATGTAACACGGAATGTGCACCATGCACAGGCCGGAATAGCTGGCCTCAATAACACGCCTGCAGCTGGCACAATCCGCTTCCCCTGGCATGTGCACCTATGGGTATAGGGGTGGGGATCAGTTATTAGGCAATAGGACAACACATCAATAAGGTCCAAAGGCTTAGGGTCGGCATTGCCAAAAGATCGACACAATAAAAATGTTGACATGAAAATGGTCGACGCAGGAAAATATAGACTTTTTCTTCATTTTTTGGGGTGTCTATGTCAAAATCCGCGGGCATGGACACTGTATAAATGTACCAGGCACCATTATAATCTAATCCTGTGTTTTGCAAAACGAATCATGAAAAACTAATGTTGACTTTTTCATATGTCGACTTTTTCATATAGATGGGTATCAGTCACTGGGTTGACTCATATTAGGTCAACATGCATTGGGTCTACCACTGAATGTTGACATGGCTTAGGTCAAACCATGAAAATGGTCGATATGGCTAAGGTCGACAGGGCTGGAAGGTCAAAACAAGCATTAGGTTGACAATGGAAAGTCAACAGTCGGCAGTCAAAAAGGTTGAAATGAATTTTTCTCTTTTTTGTCAATATGGACACCGTCAAAGTGTACCACGTCCCCTCGCAGCTCTCGCTGCGCTCGGCACACTATTCTCGACGCCCTAGTAGATGGTAGAGCATGGAATCCCGCCTGTCAGCACATGTCGGCTCATAGAAACCTTGAAAAATGAATGTCGACCTTTTAAATGTTGACCTTACCATTGTCGACCTAATGCTACTGTCAACCTTCCAACCCTGTCGATCTTAGCCATGTCTACTTATTCCATGTGTCGACCAAAGCAATGTTGACCTCCAGTGGTCAATCCAATGTATGTCGACCATATCCCCATTGATAAACACATCTCATAAAGCAAGATCAAAATGTCTATTTTCTTAATTCATGTTGCCCCACACCCTGTGTAAGTAACTTCACCCCCGTGTTGGTAACTTTCAGCGCAATTCTCTGTACGCCATCCCACCCAACATGACCCCTTCCACAAGGTACTCCCGCAGTCCATCTAAGTTTATGTTTCTGTATTCATTATGTTAAATTTTCTCTCAGAAAGATGTGAAAATGAGATGAAAGTGGCCCCTTTATTATCATTTCCACTATGTAATCTGTTCATTTTGTCAATAAGGCGGCACAGTCTGTATATTGCGTGACCAGTGGGAATATGTCCGTACAGCACCATCACGGAGATGATCGGCAATGCACATTCCGCTAGCAGCACATTGTTTTCAAAGTGCACCTGTTGCTAGGCACCACCACACGTGGAGGCGGCCATCTTGTGACAGCAGCCTATTCATCCTCCAGGAGCCAGGGACGTCCGTTTGACACGACAACCACTAGCAGGAAAGGAACAACAGGAAAGAGAATTTGGTGCTACATGTTTAGATACGCCCCTGCATTATTTATGCCGGGAACCTCACTTGCAGCAGCCTCAGTACATTTTATTACCTTGTTCGTAGATTGGCGCTTATTTTTTTTAGTATTTTGTGGATAAGGGGATTTAAAGACGGATTCGCACCTGATCGCATGGCTGCGGTATCGCACAGCGGCAAATTATCAATGTGCATGGGCTGCAATACGATCATGTCCTGCAAATGTTTCTGTTCGCACAGTGATTGACAGGGAATGGGCGTGTGGGGGGGGGGTGGGAACCGACCATTTCATGGGAGTGTAAAGAAAAAATGCTGGGAGTGTCAGGGAAACACCGGCGCGCCAAAGGCTGTTAGGGGATGGTGCGTGCCATCGGAAGCAGGCCTGGGCTACGCGGCGGCTGCGATGACTGAATCAGGCCCTTAAGGTCACCCCCCCCCCCCATAACTTTAGTAAAGGTCATTTATACGGTATATTGGTGCCCAGAACCCTCAGTAAAACCACTTTCATACAAACTTCTGGTAATTGTCATGGTCAACCCGGGTCCTTCTTCTGTGTGAAAGTGCCAACCCGGGTCACAGTTCCTGGGACTTCAACCTGGTTGCAAACAGGGTGGAAGTCCGGGGAATTGAGACCCGGATTGACCCCTTCACACAGAAGCAGGACTCAGGTTGAGCCAGCAAATGACCGGGTCCAAATGCTTGACCCAGCTGGAACAGGTGTTCCAAATGCCAGGTATATGCCAGGTCTGATGGGAGAGCAGCAGTAGATAGTAGCGCTACTGAGCATTGCGGCACTACAGTATATACATGTTAATAAATCCTGTTTAACCTGTTTAGCTGCCTGTAGAGACCCACGAGCGCCTCGGTTTTCCTCTTCTGTCAAGTACAATTCTGTATGCTTCCACCGGGGCAAATCTACAGGGTAACTACATCCGTGGCTGCGTGGGTGTTATAGATAAGTGGCCACAGAATGTCTCCGGCCACACAAACCACATACAACAGAACACCCGCACATTCTGGGGTTCTGGTATAAATGGTAGACAATGGGGGAATTTACTAAGCTGTGTATTCTACTTCACATGTGATGTTGCTATGGGTAACCAATCAGAATCTACTTCTTATTTATTTAGCATCCTCTAGAACAGGGCTGGGCAATAGTGGCCCTCCAGCTGTTGATGAACTACACATCCCAGGATGCTTTGCATCAGTTTTGCTATGTGGCCATGCTGAAACTGATGCAAGGCATGCTGGTATGTGTAGTTCATCAACATCTGGAGGGCCGCTATTGCCCAGCCCTGCTCTAGAAGATAGTAGACAGGATCTGATTGGTTGCCCAGAGCAATATCACATGTGAAGTACAATACACAACTTAGTAAATTTTCCCCAAGTCGACAATCACTAGGTGGACCACTAATGGTCAACAGTGAGTAGGTCAGGGTTGCCGACCCTCCCGGAATTCCCGGGAGTCTCCCGAAAATCGGGGAGGGCAACAACCCTCCCGGAATCTGGGGGACCCCCCTGAACCCCCCGAATCGCGGCATATAAATGCCGCAATCCACGGGTCTCAGAGGAGGGGGCGGAGCTAAGATGGCACAATCGTGTCATTTTAGCCCAGCCCCCTCCATGGAGAGCAGTAATTTCTCCTATTTCCCGTAATGGGGGCGGGGCTTAATGATGTCACAGTCAAGCTCCGCCCCCGATCGGGTAAGGAAAGTCTCCTCTCCGGGCTTCTCCCGGAGAGGAGCATTTACAAGTCGGCAACTCTGGAGTAGGTCAACACCTAAAAATGGTCGACATACTCTAGTTCAACAGTGACTGAAGGTCGACACAAGCAAATGGTTAACATGAAAAGGTCAACACGAGATTTCAAATTTTTTTTTGTCTCTATGTCAACAGATTTTGGGCATGGTGCCTTATGTGCTTGGCACACTTTTATATCCACTGGTAAGATAGGTATGAGCAACGCTGTAAAAAAGAAAGAAAAAAATCATGAAAACTTGTGTCTACCTTTTTAAGCGCAGATCATGTGCATGTCGTGTGTCGACCTTCTGTCAATGTGGACCTACAGTATGTCGACCATTGTTAGGTGTCGGCCTACTCACTTTTGACCATTAGACCCATTGACCGGATACTAGATTCATCACAGCCACATGCGGACAAAGGGCCTTATTCAGATCTGAGCTCAGTACAAATTTGTTTGGAAAATGGGCAAAACCATGTTCACTGCAGGTGGGGCAGAGAGAGTTAGATTTGTGTGAGTTATTTTGTTTCTGTGCAGGGTAAATACTGGCTGCATTATTTTTACACTGCAATTTAGATTTCAGTTTCAGCACACCCCACCCAATTTTAACTCTCTCTATACATGTTACATCTGCCCCACCTGCAGTGCACCTGATTTTGCCCATTCTCCAAACAAATTTGTATTGAGCTCAGATCTGAATAAGGCCCAAAGCCCATATACGTTTCTGAAAATGTCAGCGCCTGAGTTACCCCGAGTGTGCGTGCAAAACGCACTGTGTGACTCAAACTAAAAAGTAGTGGGGGTTCCTGGGTGGTGGCTGGCGATGTGCACAAAAGTGGTCAGCGGGAGTGTCAACGCAAGCGACAGTGTTCCTCGGCGCATAGACGCAGGGCCATGTTGGACAGAGACACTGCACCTCCCACTTTTAGAACCTTTAGTAAGTTTACTCTATGCTGCTCCTTATATTTAGATTGCGAGGCTAATGCATAAGCTTATATGACGTGATGAGACGTCTGCCATTAGTGCCATGTATGAGACGTATAATTCCATTAAACACAGAAAGACGTACGGCCTGGCTGCCGCTGGGGAATAATGATTACAGAAGATCCTTCTTCCCCCATGACAATGCCGCTATGTAGGGCCTGGATGGCTCTGTGTGAGGGGTGACCTGGGATACCTCTCCGCATTCGTGTTAATTTATGCGCTGGAGTCTCTAAAAAACATTTCAGTCCCCGAGAAGCCTGCTGGGCCTCAGACAGAAGGGACACAAGCAAGACCCCGAAGCCAGCAGAGGGGTCTGGTCCCCCCCACCGCCCTTTGTTAATGCGAGATACTCAGCTGTCTCTGCGATACAGGCAGCGGAGCTTTGAGAGTTGCGTTACCACCTCGCCGGCTGATATGCGCAATCCGGTAGCCTCAGAGTCCTGGACGGTCACATTCACCAAATAATAATACATAGGAAAAAAGGACAAGGAAAAAAGAGATAACAAATATTACAAATATAATAATAAATATATAATGAAAATTCTGCATATCATTTATAATAATGGAAATATAATAGATGGTATAAATATTTGAACATTGTATAAGGGGCCCATTTACTATAGGATCGCATATACAATGCGATATGGGTGGGATCTACCGCCCCGGATCACATTGGGAGCCCACATCTACAGTATGGGGTCTATGTATTTATGCGGCATAAAAACGGGGCGATATGAGGGCTATTTCTAAGCGATCTGACTAGAAATGAAGCATGATCGCCCCATGTGTATGGCACCTGGGGAGTTGTGCAGTACCATGCGTCACCATCGCAGGCTAGATTTATTCTGCTTGCAGGATAAATCTAGTCATCGCCAGTGTTCTCTCACCAGTGAACACTGGCCATGACAGGTCGCTCAGCACACCTCGCTGGTACATCACTGGTACATAGCTCGTACATCACTGGTACATAGCTCGTACATCGCTGGTACTTCGCTCGTACATCGCTGGTGCTTCGCTCGTACATCGCTGGTTCATAGCTGGTGCATCCCTGGTGCTTCGCTCGTACATCGCTGGTCCATAGCTGGTGCATCGCTGGTGCATCCCTGGTGCTTTGTTCGAACATCGCTGGTGCATTGCTGGTACATCGCTGGTGCATCGCTGGTGCTTCGCTCGTACATCGCTGGTGCATTGCTGGTACATCGCTGGTGCTTCGCTCGTACATCGCTGGTACTTCGCTCGTACATCGCTGGTGCTTCGCTCGTACATCGCTGGTACATAGCTGGTGCATCACTGGTGCTTCGCTCGTACATCGCTGGTACTTCGCTCGTACATCGCTGGTTCATAGCTGGTGCATCACTGGTGCTTCGCTCGTACATCGCTGGTACTTCGCTCGTACATCGCTGGTGCTTCGCTCGTACATCGCTGGTACATAGCTGGCGCATCGCTGGTGCATCCCTGGTGCTTTGCTCGTACATCGCTGGTTCATAGCTGGTGCATCGCTGGTGCATCCCTGGTGCTTTGCTCGTACACTGCTGGTACATCGCTGGTGCATCGCTGGTGCTTCGCTCGTACATTGCTGGTCCATAGCTGGTGCATCGCTGGTGCATCCCTGGTGCTTTGTTCGTACATCGCTGGTGCATTGCTGGTACATCGCTGGTGCATCGCTGGTTCTTCGCTCGTACATCGCTGGTGCATTGCTGGTACATCGCTGGTGCATCGCTGGTGCTTCGCTCGTACATCGCTGGTACTTCGCTCGTACATCGCTGGTTCATAGCTGGTGCATCACTGGTGCTTCGCTCGTACATCGCTGGTACTTCGCTCATACATCGCTGGTGCTTCGCTCGTACATCGCTGGTACATAGCTGGCGCATCGCTGGTGCATCCCTGGTGCTTTGCTCGTACATCGCTGGTTCATAGCTGGTGCATCGCTGGTGCATCCCTGGTGCTTTGCTCGTACACTGCTGGTACATCGCTGGTGCATCGCTGGTGCTTCGCTCGTACATTGCTGGTCCATAGCTGGTGCATCACTGGTGCATCCCTGGTGCTTTGTTCGTACATCGCTGGTGCATTGCTGGTACATCGCTGGTGCATCGCTGGTTCTTCGCTCGTACATCGCTGGTGCATTGCTGGTACATCGCTGGTGCATCGCTGGTGCTTCGCTCGTACATCGCTGGTACTTCGCTCGTACATCGCTGGTGCTTCGCTCGTACATCGCTGGTGCTTTGCTCGTACATCGCTGGTACATAGCTGGCGCATCGCTGGTGCATCCCTGGTGCTTTGCTCGTACATCGCTGGTTCATAGCTGGTGCATCACTGGTGCTTCGCTCGTACATCGCTGGTACTTCGCTCGTACATCGCTGGTGCTTCGCTCGTACATCGCTGGTACATAGCTGGCGCATCGCTGGTGCATCCCTGGTGCATCCCTGGTGCTTTGCTCGTACATCGCTGGTTCATAGCTGGTGCATCGCTGGTGCTTTGCTCGTACATCGCTGATGCATTGCTGGTACATCGCTGGTGCATCGCTGGTGCTTCGCTCGTACATCGCTGGTGCATTGCTGGTACATCGCTGGTGCATTGCTGGTACATCGCTGGTGCTTCGCTCGTACATCGCTGGCTCATAGCTGGTGCATCACTTGTGCATCGCTGGTGCTTCGCTCGTACATCGCTGGTGCTTCGCTCGTACATCGCTGGTTCATAGCTGGTGCATCGCTGGTGCATCCCTGGTGCTTTGCTCGTACATCGCTGGTACATAGCTGGTGCATCGCTGTGTGCTGAGCGATCTGTGCTTAACTGAGTCACTCAGCATGGAGGCTCACTCGCCCCTTTGTGTATGGGGCATAAGCCTTGAAGAAAGATAAAGGTACCAACCAATCAGCTTATGACATTTTTCAAACACAGCCTGTAACATGGGAGCTAGGAGCTTATTGGTCGGCAGCTAGAGGCAGATTAAACTGACATAAAGCAGCCTATAAGTGATCTTCCCTATGGAATGGCTGATTAATGAGTTACTGGGGACGTTTTTGTTATAATATGAACTGGAGGTACTGGGTGAAATAATGTGGACTGGAGGCACTTTGGGGGATAATGTGTCTTGGGGACACAATATGAACTGGGAGCACTACTATGTGGCATAGCATTAACTGGAAGCACTACTATGGGGCATAGAATTCAATGGGAGCACTACTATGGGGCATATAATTCAATGGTATCACTACTATGGGGCATAGAATTCAATGGGAGCATTACTATGGGGCATAGAATTAACTAGGAGCACTACTATGGGGCATAGAATTAACTAGGAGCACTACTATGGGGCATAGAATTAACTAGGAGCACTACTATGGGGCATATAATTAACTGGGAGCACTGCTATTTGGCATATAATTAACTGGGGGCACTACTATGGGGCACGGAATTAACGGGAAGCACTACTGTGGGCATGGAATTAACTGGGAGCACTACTATGGGGCATATAATTAACTGGGAGCACTGCTATTTGGCATATATTTAACTGGGGGCACTACTATGGGGCACGAAATTAACTGGAAGCACTACTGTGGGCATGGATTTAACTGGGAGCACTACTGTGGGGCATGGAATTAACTGGAAGCACTACTATGGGGCATGGAAATAACTGGAAGCACTACTATGGGGCATGGAATTAACTGGAAGCACTACTATGGGGCATGGAAATAACTGGAAGCACTACTATGGGGCATGGAATTAACTGGAAGCACTACTGTGGGTCAGAAAATGAACAACCACTGTGTGTGAGAGATGATTCTACAGAAGCTTTATTAGGGAACCCTTCAAAATGTTTCTATTATTACTACATTTTATCTATAAGGCGCCACAGGTGGTTAGCAGCGCCGTACATAGGGCACACATTAAAACAATACAGGGAACACAGGACTAAACATAACAGTAACTGAAAAACTAAAGAATTAGCAGCACAATTCTCAGTACACAATACAGCGGAGATGTAGGGAAGCAGAGGAGATGTCCGTATGCTAACAGGGACGGGCCGCCATTGGTAGTGAATGAACACAGGTGAGAAGAGACACAGGTATAGATTGTAGGTGAGTAAGGGGCCCATTTATCAAACCATATTTGCGGCTAAATCCCCGAAAACACCAGTTTTCGGGGTTTAGCCGCAAATATTAATTATCACGTAAATGTATCAAAGGGGGACGGCAGCAGGAATCTCCGATCCCTGCTGCGATCCCCCTGCACCGCCGCATAGGTTTCTATGGGGGATGCAAAGCTGCCCGATGTATTAACTTCAGGAAGCCCGGCTTCACATCCCTGGGCTATCGCCATTCTGGGATGGCGATAGCCCATTGTAGCCTATGGCTGCGGGATCACACTGCCGAGCGGGGCAGTGCGGTCAGAGGGGTCGGCGGGGGTCAGCACATTACCGCCATTACCCCCCGGCTTCCGGGTCAGGAGCCCTGTCCCTGCGCCCTTCTAATAATACATCCAGGCGGTATTTCACAATACCGCAATGCGATGTCCGGCGATGTCACCGCGCCGGCATCGCTCTAGGTTGATAAATGCACCCCTAAGAGAGCTGTAATTGAAATGCAAGAAGAGGGCTGTGAGAACAGGAGGGAAGAGGGCCCTGCTCCAAAGAGCTTACAGTCTAGAGGAAGGAGGAGACAGACAGGCGACATGAGGTGCAGGTAAGGAGACCTGAAGGTAAGAAGTGAGCATGGCAGGGATGGACAGGACAGGAAGCTGTGGGTAGGGAGAGCGGCTTTGGTGCCAGGTTATTCAGGAGATTATGCTGTACTGAACAGGGGGGGGGGGCTTTCAGTGAACATTTGAAGCAGTGCAAGGTCAGGGAGAGTCTGATAAAGCGAGAGAGCTCATTCCAGTGAACGGGGCAGTGCGGTCAAAATGGCCCCACAATGTTCTAGCCACGCCCCTGCTCCGCGGTGCAACATTCATCTCATTTTTCTACCTCTCTATATAATATTTACCGCAAGAAATAGTTTGCATTATTTTTCGCCATAACAACGTGCTAATGCCAAATGTGTCATTTGTGTCCCCCCCCCCCCTCTTCCTTTTTAACGTTTGCAGCGGCGTAGACCATAGTGATCTGCAGTACTGCGCGTTGGGGTGCCAGACACCGCAGCACTGAAAGGGTTCGCCGTCAGCGCACATGACTGGGACACCAGGCTCAGAATAGACTTCGAAATCCAGATCCTAGCTCTGTTCCGCCACCTGTTGGCGGATTTGTGAAGTAGAGCAGACATTACGGCATTTCCATGTCTCCTCCAAGCTGCATGGGGGACGTAGGCCTCCGGCGGAGACGGGCGGCTTATGTTCCCTGGTCATTTATTTTCCTTAGTGTCACGTCCAGCAGCGTGGGAAATGAGGCGGTGGTCATTTTCCGCCCCAGTACCTGCCATATACAGGTATCAAAATAATGCTTACAGCTGCAAAAAAATATGTTTGCACCCAGTGTATCTGAATCAAATTGGTTCAGATACACTGTGGGCAGCCTAAATAGTACCCTGTGGGCGCGCTGATCCGGATTAAAGACACGTGAGCGACCAGCAGGTGCTGTGTCCACACTTGTGTCACACGCTGGCTATGGTGCCACACGGGCCTCCCTGCCCACGGATACAGGGCACTGTGCGGGCATAATCCTGCAGCAACGTGGCATGACATGAGCCTGTTAGCCGGCATTGCTGCCCCGGATTATGAATGCACATCTCCTGGGCTGGCTGGTGCACATGGATGAGGCACAATTCGCCATCTGCTGTGGTGGATCCCCCCGTTTGCAGGCTGCTGGCTTCTGCAAAACTCAGGCCGTTTCCTGTGTGAGTCATTATTCTGCCTGCGATGGGAAGGAACAGAAGAGCCAGTCAGGGGAGATCGAGAGACAATGTACAATGGGGGGAATAGGAGGAAGTGTGACGGCAGATACGGGGACAAGAAGACGGGGCAGTGACTGAGCCACCACGAGCGTTACACATGGGGACACCTATTGTCATGTCACACACACACACACACACACCTGTCTGCTAATGCAGGGATGAGCACGCCTTAACCCTTTGGGTGCCAAGTGAATTTGTCAAAATAGATGTGAATATTGCCAAGCAAACATTTTTATTCATCATAATGTCCTGTGATGTTTACCTGTGTCCAACGATCAGAATCCCGACGGTAAGTCTTGGGGATAGGGTCAGGCACTAGGGCGAGGGTTAGGAATTAAGGAAAGGGTTCATTTTGGGGTCAGACACTAGGTGGGACGGATAGAGTTAAGTTGTGGGAAGGTGGGTTAGGTTGCAGGAGGGGACTGTAAGGGTTAGGTTGCAGGAGGGGACTGTAAGGGTTAGGTTGCAGGAGGGGACTGTAAGGGTTAGGTTGCAGGAGGGGACTGTAAGGGTTAGGTTGCAGGAGGGGACTGTTAGGGTCAGATTGTGAGAAGAAATGGTTAGGCTGCAGGAGGGGTGGTTATGATTAGGCCTCAGTATGGGTGGGTTAGGGTCAGGCTGCAGTGAGGTGAGGACTGTTTAGGTTCGGCTGCAGAAAGGGACTGTTAGGGTTAGGCTGCAGGAGGGACTGTTAGGGTTAGGTTGTGAGAAGCAACGGTTAGGCTGCAGGAGGGGTGGTTACGGTTAGACCTCAGTTTGGGTGGGTTAGGGTTAGGCTGCGGTGAGGTGAGGACTGTTAGGGTTAGGCTGCAGTGAGGTGAGGACTGTTAGGGTTAGGCTGCGGTGAGGTGAGGACTGTTAGGGTTAGGCTGCGGTGAGGACTGTTAGGGTTAGGCTGCGGTGAGGTGAGTACTGTTAGGGTTAGGCTGCGGTGAGGTGAGGACTGTTAGGGTTAGGCTGCGGTGAGGTGAGGACTGTTAGGGTTAGGCTGCGGAGGGGACCATTAAGATTAGGTTGCAAGAAGGAACGGTTAGGCTGCAGGAATGGGTGGTTACGGTTAGGCCTAAGTATGGGTAAGTTAGGGTTACGCTGCAGAATGGGACTGTTAGGGTTAGGTTGCGAGAAGGAACAGCAAGGGTGCAGGAGGGGGCATTCAGGGTTATGGCTGCAGTAAGGTGCCCATACATGCTGCGAGAATCGCATGCGTTATGGGCTAGATCACATCGCATCGCACAGCATGTGTTTTGCATGCAATGTGCGTGCGATGCAATCCGAAAGCTCCCTCAGGAGCGCGCATCCCTGTCGCAGCGTGTATGGGCACCATTAGGGTTACAATACTTGTCAAAATCTGTTTGAACGTCAGAATTCCACCGCCGAGTCGATGAGCACCGGTAAATCGTACCCAACCTGTATAAGTGTGTGTAATGTCACATGCAATTTTTAGGCTCCCTTTTGAGACCACACAAGAGAGGGCACAGATGGATCACTTATTTGCCAAACTAGGCTCCTGCCTAGGGACCACTGGCCACTAAGGGGCCTGGATAACCAGAACCTGTTTTTTGGGGGTTTTGTTTTGTAGGACTAATACAGGGACATAAACAAGTAGACAAGGAACTGCCAGAGTGTTCCGATCCTGCCTGATTGAGCACCAATTGTATGATTATGTATTGTGATTTCCTGAGCATGTGTATAGACTATCCAATCACATGCCCTGTTCTCCAGACTGCCCTGTGTCTCACACTGAACGCTGCTGTGCCAGATCTATCCCCAGCCGCTTGAGTCATGGGTGAGACAATATGCAAATGTTAAGGGGCATACACATGGAGTGATTTTGTGCTCTTTTCTAAGCAATCTGACTAGATTGCTTAGAAAGTAAGCACATATCTCCCCATGTGTATGCCCCTAGAGATTATTTATCTCCTGCTAAATCAATGCATGCAGTCAAAATCTAGTCAAATTGCTTAGCAGGTGATTGCAAATCTCTCTTTGTGTACAGAATAAAAGATAAGGATCGAGATCTCTCATTCTGAACCACTACCCGGCCTATTTTTTTTTGCTTAGGGAAAATTGCTTAGCAAAATCGCTTAGCACAAATCTCTACATGTGTATGTGCTCTCCATGGGAGATCTGGACACAGGAAATCGTCTACCCTAAACAGCTTAGCAAAATTGCTTAGCACACATCTCTATGTGTGTATGCCCGTTTACGTTTGGTGAAAAGTCTGGCTGAGTACCTTCACCTCTGCCATGTGGTAGGTGGTGTTGTTTCCGTAAACCCACTGGTAGGAGGGGGGAGAAACACTGGGCCTAGTAGTTTGGCTCTCTTGACGGGGTTCGTAGCCACCGAAGGATGAGACAGCGAAAGGGAGCGAAGAAAGGCTGGGACTGAGAAGATGGCTCCTGTTCCAGAGGTTCTTAGCCTCTGATGGGGAGACCGCGAAAAGCCTAGTTTAGTACCTTAACCTTGGGATCGGAAAAACACTGAGACTGAGTAGTTTGCTCTTCCGGGGGGGCCTAAGGGAGTCAGTCAAAAAGCCCAGTGGAGTACCCATTCCCATGCCAGGGGCTGGAAAGTGCACTACGATGGGAGCAGAGAAATACTTGGTCGGACGCTGATCGGTCGGCTGCCTGGAGTCTGAGGCTGCACTGTGCCCCCGGGGAAACTCGGGGGTGCCAAACATGCACGGGTGATCCCAAAATCACCTTGCACTGCGCACTTCCCCTCTAGGTTAGGCTGCACATACTTACCTCGTCCTTTTGGATGGGGTAGGACAATTTTTCACACCCCCACCCCGGCCCTCTGGCTGGGGTTCTCTTTATTATTTATTTCTCTTCCTTCTTCACGTTTGTGCACTTTTTCACATTTTCTGTAGTGTGTCACTTGTTTTTTTGGGTTGTGTGGTTGACCCTTATGGGCCTACCATTCCCCAATGTACCGAAGCTCTCTTCCTTTTGGGGAGAGCTTCTGTCGAGGGCGACCCCGAGATGCAAGGCGGAGGGAAGCCTTATGCGGGTCTCTCCAAACCTTTGGGTGCGGAGGACCCACCATCCTGACCCTTCCGGGGGTTGAGGAAAGCAGGTCTCTCTAAGCTTCGGTTAAGAGGACCCACTGATCCCTTTTTTCCCCTCTTCGGCCTTATGGCTGAGAGGGGTTAGGGGAAAAATGGGGCCCTTCTCCTTTGGGAGAGGGTCCATCGATCGCACGACCCCCTATGCACGTGTTTAGGCACAGCACTGATGTTGGGAGCACACCTCGGGCTCCCTGAGTTTCTTCAAACTCATGCCCCTTACGTTTGAGCACCTTATGGTGGAATGCTTCTCGGCCTTTTGGCTAAGATCAAGTGTAATATCTGTACTTATTAGAGATGGGCGCCGGGGCCAAAGATTTGGATTTGGATTCGTTGCCGGGATTTTGATTTGGCTTTGTCGAGCGGCGGTGAAATTCTTTGTATCAAAAATGGTAAAAAAAAATTTTTGCGGTTTTTGTCCCTAGAGTAATATTGACCTGAATAACATTAATTTCCAGCCCTTTCCAGACTATTTTGACCACTTTCCAGCTCACAATGTTGTTTTCATTCAATTTAGGCCAAGATCTGCAGCAAGCTGGCTGGTTATTATCACACGGAACTTCTGACAGCATCAGTATGGTGTATTGGGATGCAGTACACACAAACAATAAAGAAGAGCAAAATTATTTTTTGGTTTTATTTTATTTTTTTATGCACAGCTTGTATAACACTGTGTGGAGGCAGAACAATCACACACTGAACTTCTGACAGTAGTATATGGTGTATTGGATTGCAGTGCAGCACACACCACAATAAAAAAAAAAAATGAAAAACTGACTGACAGCCTGCCTGTGTACTGTACCCCACTACACTGACTGACAGCCTGCCTGTGTACTGTACCCCACCACACTGACTGACAGCCTGCCTGTGTACTGTACCCCACTACACTGACTGACAGCCTGCCTGTGTACTGTACCCCACTACACTGACTGACAGCCTTCCTGTGTACTGTACCCCACTACACTGACTGACAGCCTGCCTGTGTACTGTACCCCACTACACTGACTGACAGCCTGCCTGTGTACTGTACCCCACTACACTGACTGACAGCCTGCCTGTGTACTGTACCCCACTACACTGACTGTCAGCCTGCCTGTGTACTGTACCCCACTACACTGACTGACAGCCTCTGCCCTCTGCGCACTGACACAGCCTGCCTAACACACAACCAGTACAATAGCCAGCACAAACCCCTCTGCTCTGCACTGCACAACACCCCTCTGAGTTTGCACAGCCCCCTCTGCCACAGACCCCTCTGCCACACAGAGTGAGTGACCCCTTAGCAGTCAGCACACCACTGCCAGTAATAAACACCCCACAGAGACTACACTCAGCAGAGCTGTGTGCAGCTTTTGGAAGCGTGTAAGAAATGGCGCCAAATTTTTGGGACGCCGCGCCTTTAAAGACTCAGCGACTCGCGAGAATCCGACACGAGATTACCGCATTCGGCCACGCTCAAGTTTCCGAACAAGGCCAGAAACTCGCGAGCGCGTCTCGCGGACGGCTTGGGGCCTATGTTCGGAGCGGTTCAGATTCCACGGAATCCGAACCGCTCATATCTAGTTTTTATCAGTGGGTGCGGACCAGCCCCTGGCAGAAGAATAGAGAAAGGCCAAACTGAGTAACAGCTTCAATCGGTGGAGGGTGTGGGACCCCTCATGCTCGGGGCAGGAAAAAATCTGGCTGAGTACCTTCACCCTTGCCAGATGGTGGGAGGTGTTGTTTCCATAATCCACTGGTAAGAGGGAGGGGAGAAACACTGGGCCCAGTAGTTGGCTCTCTTGATGGGGGATGAGACAGCGAAAAGTCCAGTATAGTATCCATTCCCAAGGAGCGGGAAAACACAGGGACTGAGTAGATTGTTCCCATTCCAAAGGTTCTTAGCCTTTGATGGGGAGTCAGCTAAAAAGCCCAGCTTAGTACCTTAACCTTGGGAGGCGAGAAACATTGGGACTGAGTAGAGTGGTCTTCCCTCACCCCCCAAGGGAGTCAATGGAAAAGCCAGATAGAGTACCCATCAGAGCAGGGGTGGCCAAACCCGCGGCTCGCGAGCCGCATGCGGCTCTTCATTTCCTGATGTGCGGCTCGGGCTGTCGGGCAGCAATCACATGGATCGCAGCAGCGCCGGTATCTGGGACGCGGCTTCACTTGTATGTAGTGAACCGGCCGGCCCCCAGCGCATACACTGTCACACTCCGGCACCATTTACAGGCTACTGCTGCGCAAGCAGTAGAACTGGAGCCGCTATCAGCCCAAGCACCGCAGCGCAACCACCCTCCCCATGGAAATGTCAGTCCCCTGCCTCTCCCCTCACGCAGCCCAGCCGGAACCTCCCTTCTCCAGCAGCCACGCCTGCCCTGCACTGACCATGAGGGAAAGCCGTCCTCTCCCCCCGCCCAGCAGAGCAGACACCGACCTCCTCCAGCAACCATGCCTGCCTGCACCGAATATGAAGGGAAGCTGCATTAGGCCTGCCACCTGCTCCCGCACAGGGATGAGTTCGATGAGCCTCCAGCCAGTGCCATCCAGAAGTGCAGTCGTCCACTCTGTGTTCCCTTTTTGCTGTCCTCCCCTTCGCCCTGTGAAGAGATCCGCGGGCCTCATTGTACTGACACTCTTCAGGCTGTAGCTTCTGGTAAGTGCCCGGAGAGCCACCTACCCCCTTGTGTGCATATGTGTGTAACTATATCACCCCTACCTTCTTCATCTGTGTGTAACCCAGCCCCCCCTACCATCCTAATCCCCTGTTACCCCGTGTAACCCTTCTCATGTGTGCATGTGTGTGTGGCTCCTTGTACCCCACAACCCCTGTGTGTCAAACCTTCCCAATATCCTTCCTCTGTGTGTAACCCCCCCTCATCCCTGTGTGTGAGACACCTTCTCCCCCTATCACCTTATACCCATTGTGTGACCCCTTGCACCCCATTCCTGTGTGTGACCCTCCTGTAGCCTGCTACCAATGTGTGAGACACTCTGCCCCCCTGTATGAATTGTGAACACATACAAGTTTAAATGACTACTTGCCAACAAAAAAATAAGTCCAAATAATTTAGTAGCGTTCAAATCTCAAGTAAAAAATAAACAACGTTACTAATTTATTTGGACTTATTTTTTTGTTGACAAGTAGTCATTTAAGCTGGTAAAATATCTAAAAAGTGTTTAGAAGTCATCACTACTAAACCTAATGCCACACAAGGTCATTCTCCTACAAATGTGCTAAAGGCGTGAACACAAAAATCCATTTAAAAATGGGGCGTGGCCTTTCAGTATCTAGGCCACGCCCATTTTGCCCGGACTCGGCTCTTAATCTTACCATACCATATTTTTGGGCTCTTTGCCTCTGACTGGTTGGCCACCCCTGCATTAGAGAGACCATTATTACCCTGGTACCAGTTCTTGTTTACACCCATTTGTGGACATTTAACATCCCTGACTGCCTTGAACACCAAATGGATACTGAACTTTATCGGCAATAAGGAGGTAGCATCTTTCCTGTTACTCAGGTGGCCACCTCTATACCCACTCAATTCTGTGGAAAAAAAGGAAAAACATCACTGCTTGAAGTGAGGGGTCGGTAAATATACCTACATTCTTGATCAAATTGCCTACTAACCCTATTCTTAATCCACTGCATGGGACTGTTATATTAACCAAAATCCAGTTCTATCACAGTTACTAAAATGGACTAACAAACATCTCCAACACTCTGAAATGCATGCTCCAAGTTAACCCTGCTAACTAGCAGTTTTTACCGGTATATATAATTTGGTGTATTTTTTTTTTTCGTATATTTTATATAATTGTTGTACTGTTTTTTTACATATATTTTATTATTTAGGATTAAAATTATTATTTACTTTTAACAGACTAGTGTGCATATATGGTCCTAAATAAGAACCTTGCTTCAAAAATCCCATATTGTGGTTTTCAAACTCTGCGACAGGTGTATCTGTCATATAGAGGGACCCGAGTCTCAGTGCAGTCCTCCCCCCTATTTCCTTTTTATTACATTTGCTGAGGTTAAGTACCCACAGCTTGACTGCTGCTCAGATTTGAGTTCTCTCAATATAATAGATCCAATAGTGTGGAGCATGGGTCTTCAAACTCTGGCCCTCCAGATGTTGTGGAACTAGATGTCCCAGCATGCCCTGACAGTTTTGGCATGCTCTTATAGGAAAAAAATGTGGCAATGCATGCTGGGACATGTAGTTTCACAACATCTGGAGGGCCGCAGTTTGAAGACCCATGGTGTGGAGGGTCTGATAGATCCATATCTTAAGAGAAACTGATTAATAGAATCAACTTTTTATTTTTAAGAGTGTAAACTAGCGCACAGCCACATTTTTTTCTGTTGTCCTTCTAGCAGAGTACCCATTCCCATGCCAGGGGCTGGAAAACACCCTAAGTAGGAGCAGAGAAACACTTGGTCGGACGCTGATTGGCCGGCTGCATAGAGCTCGAGGAGTAGCGTGCCTCCGGGGAAATTTGGAGGTGCCTTAACATTCACTGGTGTCCCCACCAGCAAGTTTTTGGCACTAGCAATGCGCACTTTCCTTTAAGCTAGCATTGCACATCCTCACCCTGGGCCTTTTGGCTAGGGTAGGATAATTTTTTTTTACACCCTCACCCCGGCCTTCTGGCTGAAGTCTCTTTTTATATTTATTTCTCTTCACCCCTCTCGCGTTTGTCACTTTTTCACATTTTTCATTTTTCGTTTGTTTGGTCACGTTTTTGGGCTGCCTGTACTCCCCATGTACCAAAGCTGCGGCCCCCGAGGACAACCCCAAGCCCCAAGACGAAGGGAATCCTACCAAGGGTCTCTCCAAGCTTTGGCGCGGTGGAACCACCCGCCCCAACCCTTCCGGGGTTGAGGGAAGAGGGTCTCTCTGAGCTTCGGGGAGGAGGACCCACCAATCCCTATTTTCCCTTCTTGGCATTTTTGCTGAGAAGGGTTAGGGGAGTAACGGGGCCCTTCTCCTTTGGGAGAGGGTCCATACGTACGTATGCACGATTTAGGTCACTGCACTGGGTGTTTGTAGCACCACCTCGGGCTCCAAAAAAAAATGTTTTTCCCACTTTTTTTTTTTTTTTACTGGGTGGCAATGGGACAGCAATTTGTGCCCAAATGTAGTGTTATAGGTATATACACAGGGCTATCTGATTTCTGATCCACTGTAACAATAGGACTGGTATAGATGTGGTCAATTCCGAATAAAGGGGGCTGAAGTCAGACGGCTTATTGATAATCTGTTTAAACCCGTGGGCCGCAGCGGCTGTCCCGGAAAATTTCCGGGTATAATACTTTACATTAGGTGCGCGCAGGTCCGGCGCCACCACTAGGCAGCTCTAGGCATTTGCCTAGGGCGCCGGCACCTGGAGGGTGGCAGTTCGCCCCTCACCCCCAGCATAAAGCTGGCGGTGTCGGCGTCCCTGCAGTGCTGGAGTGGGCAGGAGTGTCCGTGCCGCGGGGGTACCTGCGGTGCTGTCACTGTATAAAGCTGCTGGCGGCAGCGGGGTCCCTGCAGTGAATAGAAAATAACTAGCGCTATGTGCGCGACGGCGCGGGAAGCGCTTCCGGGTTTGAAAACACTTGCCGCACGCTGATTGGCTGAGATTCAGCCAATCAGCGTGCGGCTAGTGTTTTCAAAATCAGAAGCGCTTCCCGCGCCGTCGCGCTCATAGCGCTAGTTATTCTCTATTCACTGCAGGGACCCCGCTGCCGCCAGCTTTATACACAGTGACAGCGCCGCAGGTACCCCCGCGGCACGGACACCCCTGCCCGCTCCAGCACTGCAGGGACGCCGACAGCTTTATAATACAGGTACCACCACCACCCCCGGGCACCCCCAGCCCGACTCGCCTCCAGCGGTCTCCCCCCTCCTGTCGTCTCCCCCCCCTCCGCTCTGGCGATCGTATGCCGGAGCTCACCTGCCGCCAGCCGCCATTCACTCACTGTTTGCATCAGTGACGTAGGCGGCAGGCTCGGGATTATCGAGGGGACTCGGGAGAGTTCAGGCACCCGAGTCCTCCCGAGCCTGCCGTCTGTGTGATGACTGACAGGCGGCAGGGGAAATCGGCGGCAGGGGAGGGGGGAGCAGGCGATGAGGGGAGGGGGCGGCGGCTTCCTAGTATCTGTGGTGGGTTTTGCTGGGGCAGGACAAACCTGCCCTAGTAGGTTTGTCCTGCCCCAGCAAAACCCACCACTCAAGGGGTTAAAAGCCCGTTGACGGTTTCTGCAATTTACTTTCACTTTGAGCTGTGGCAGTTTTTATCGCACAAACTCTCCACTTCCCGTTATGACATCTTTTAGCACACAAAGGAGTAATTTCGTATATTTGGGTATATTTAATGAGCGGAAGCTCTGCTCGCAGGATTTAAAAGGGCAGTAACATTAAACGCACAACAAGCCAGGTTTTCTGTTTACTGTTATTGCCGATTTAAATCCCACGACCAGAACCGCCGGTTGGATTTGAATAGCCGGCTCTTACTAATTATACTGCTGCATTAGAAAACTCCGATGATATCATCGCTACGAGCGCTACGAGAATCCAGATTGTGAGCTCTGCTGGGCCAGGCAGTGATGTAAATGAGCAATTGTTTCTCTGCATGAACAGCCCTGTATATAACGAGTTACAGCTAACAGATAATGAGCCATACAGTATATTGGTTTTTTTGCTCTCGCCCGCTTGTGTTTTGCAGACTGGCTGCGCCGTGCTCCGTGTTACTGTAGATGAATGCCTTGTTTCCTGCTCTCCCCGCACTCTCTGTGTGGGAGTGGGAGACCCCTGTGGGGAGCTCGCTTGCATTTGCATGTGTGCTGTTCAGCGAGCGGGTTCAGGAGCTGGGTGGAGATGCAGAGTGTGATGGAAATAGGCACGCTCGCGCTACGATCAGCAAGGAGCTAGCTGCCATTAGCATATTACAGACATGGGCTTCCCTTTGCCCGTTCTTCCCAGCTGCCCCCAGGGAAAGGCCGTGACTTAGGGCATAATTCATCCTTGTACGCAAAGCTGACACTCCTGTGACAGAGAGATTATGGTCAGAATGTGCATGTGCTGCGATCTTAGGCCCTTATTCTGGTTCACTCACAAAGGCAAATTCCTTCTCAAATGGAGAAAACCATGCTGCACTGCAGGGGGGCAGATGCAACATGTACAATAAGATTAGATTTGGGTGAGTTATGTTGTTTCTGTGCAGGCTAAATACTGGCTGCTTTATTTTTACACTGCAATATAGATCTCACTTTGATGTAAAACCCCACCCAAATCTAATCCTCTCTGCACATGTTACATCTGCCCCACCTGCAGTACAGCATGGTTTTGTCCATTTGAGAAGGAATTTGCCTTTGCAAGTGAACCAGAATAAGGGCCTAAGTTGCAGCACATGCTCAGTCTGACCATAATCTTTCCGTCTTAGGCTGTGTACACATGGGGGCGATTTTGTCTAATATCGCGGGCAATATGTCCACCTTACTCTGTAGGAGACCTCACAGGCTCAGCACTGCCTCTGATTAAAAACCCTCCTATGACGAGGCCGCTGTTGCTTCTATCCTCCATGGGCCTGAGAAGCATGTGATGAGCTCCCCCAATCAGAGCTCAGCACAAACCTCTCAGCCTCTGACCTCTTGTGCAGTCTCATGGGACTAAGTGAACTCTCAGTAATGCACTGCAGTGTGCCACAGCTCCCTATGCTCAGCACCATTAGTCATTGTCACATTGGCAAAGAGGTGAAGCAGCAGCACCACCCCTCTCCCATGCACACAACCTTTTTTTTATACATGCCCACCACAGGGGGGCCTAGATAGAGGGGGGGGGGGGGTACTGAGCCCCCTCTTAATCCAGGGCCCTGGGTTAATGCAGTGGTGGCATGGCGCTGGGCACTGTGGAATGTAGAATTGAGCAGCGTGGTGTGGCACTGGGACCTTCGACAGTGTGGGATAAATATTCTGGCAGCTGGGGCATGGCGCTAGGCGCTGGGGCTCTATTCGGGCAGCTGGAGCTTGGCGCTGGGAACTGTGGTACTGTAGATAGATTCGGGCAGCTGCGGCGTGGTGCTGGGAACTACTTGCCTACCTGACCCTCTCCATGAGGGAGACAATGCTCTGTTCCTGGACTTCCCTGGTAATGTAGAATTGCCATCACCTGTGGGGAACTAGGTAATTGATAACAAAGGCATTCCCTCCAAATGTACCGAATTTTCAGTACCGTTTTTTAACAGTCTGTACCGGCAAATATAGATTGTACCGGATGTTCCCTTTTTTTTCAAGATTGCGGCTGTCAGTCACTCTGCGCATAATTTCCCTCCTGGCTCCCCGGGCTCAGCTCCATTTTTGTAGCTCGGTGCGCAGGCTCTCCCCCGTTCCCAAGAGTGCATTGCGGCAGGTCCTGTGCGCCATGACGTCAAGCGCTGGGACAGCGCACCCTGGGAAAGCAGGAAGTCTCTGCCCTTATTCTCAGCATGCCCAATTGTGGGCGCGAAGGGCTGAGTGGGGTGCGGTGGCCTGCCAGCCCCGGCGCATGTGATGGGGGGATCCTGTTGCCTGCCTGAACTTCACAGCACATCCGTGCAGCAAGTAGGTGGCTGGGCTCAGGCTGCACTTTGAATAATAAATCATGTGAAATGTGCACCTGCTGCAGCTGATGTCAGATGGGGGCTTGGTGGGCTGCTGGCATAAATAAGTATATTTAATATACTTATTTATTAAAGAAGTATATTAAATATACTTATTTAATATGCCACCAGCCCACCAAGCCACCATGTTACATGAGCTGCATCAGGCGCTGGGCCGGGCGCCTGGGGGTGTGACCACGCCCACTTTTCACAAGGCCACACACACTTTACCCCATGGCCACGCCCCTTCCTATAGGTGTACCGATTTCTGGCCTTCAAATGTTGGACGGTATGCAAAGGTGTCACCACAGGCGATGGCAATCCTACATTACCAGGGAAGTCCAGGAACAGAGCATTTTCTCCCTGACGGAGAGGGTCAGGTAGGCAAGTATGCTGTGGCACAGTGGCTATAATCACCCACTGACTGTAGCTGCAAGGGATCCTTCATTTCCAGATCAGCATCAGGTGCTAGAGATTTGTCCCTGAAAATGTCCCAGTGTTTCAGTATTACACAATAAAAATGGTTTCTGCATATAAAATACAACTGCAATAGTCACTGCCAGTCAGAGCTATAACAGGGGGAGGGGCAGCTGTTGCTATGGGAGAAAGCATGTGATTGGCTGTGAGCAACTCAACTTTTAAAGTAAGTGTTCCAGGAATATTCTGTCCTGTTATTCAGCAGTGGCCAATTAAGGATTACAGTCCCTCCCGGGTCCTGCTGCAAATAGATGACTTTCAGCTTGCTGAGAAACAGCTTCGTACACCCACATACTGTACCTCCCAACATGACCCCCTCCAGGAGGGACACAATGCTCTATTCCTGGGCTTCCCTGGTAATGTATGATTGCCATCACCTGTTGGGAGCTAGGCAATTGATAAGAAAGGTGTCACAACAGGTGCTGGCAATCATACATTACCAGGGAAGTCCAGGAACAGAGCATTGTGTCCCTCCTGGAGTATGTACCCATGTTTAAAGCCCCATACACCCTACAATAGGGCCCTTGAGTGATACCTAGATGCTCAAGGTCGCTAATGACCCCCCTCCCCGCCACCTGTCTTCTGAACATGAATGATGAAGGTCAACTTTGGCTATGTAGCCAACAACCTGCTTGAAGAGCCGGGGCAGGTGACGTCACACATATATGTCTAGTGTCTCTGTATAACTGAAACACTGCCATCTGCTGGCAGCGGGTGAAACTACATCTCTTTCACACATACAGAAACACAGAGGCAATCACAAGTTAGCAGACTAGCTTTCAAAGCTTTTGTTTCAAGCAGGCTTAGCTAGTATAGTATACAGTATGGGTGTTTATAAAAACCTCTTCTGGTTTGTATGTTCTCTTATGTTCCAGAGTGCCGCACTTACTATAAGTTATAAAGTTATATACTATCTGTATCCTTACTATTCTTTGCTTGGATGTGGGGGCGCTGGCCAAGGCATCCCTAGAACTGGAGGAGGGTGGGGGACAGTATGCAGCTCCCGGCAGTGGGTGAGCGTCTCCTCCCACTGGGAGGGGGTGAGCGTGCATGAGAGCAGGAGGCTGTATAATAGTGGTATGTGGGCAAGACATTGATAAAAGTTGTGGCGCTGGTGCAGAGGCAGTGGGGAAACCTGCAGCGCGGCAACCAGGGCCGGATTTCCCACCCAGGGGCAGCACCTGCTTGTGGCGGTATAGGATCCCCCATTGTCACGGGGGTACGTGAAATGCGGGAGCGGGGGTCCGCTGGGGGGTGGAATTGCCAGAAGGGGGTCTGCAAATTGTGGCAGAGGGGCGGGGGGGGGGTTGTGCGGGGTACTTGTGTATTATAGCGGCGCCCATCGCATCGCATACCATAAGGCATGCGATGGTATGCGATGCGATGCGATATCGAGCGATGTTGTACAATTTTTAAATTGCATGACATTGTGTATGGCATACAATACGATGCGATGAAAAATTGTATAAGCACCCTAATGGGTGCTTACAATGTGAAATGCACCCCCACGCCACCCCCCCACTATAAACGTCAACCCGAAGCGTGGCGAGCGCAGCGAGCCTGGGAGGGGTGGCGGTACGCTTCCTCCGACCTTTTCATACCCCCACTATCCACGTCGGCGTGGAGTTGAGAATAGATAGTGTGGCGAGTGCAGCGAGTCACCGAGCCCGTAGCGTGGCGAGCGCAGAGAGCCCCACGAGGGGACGCGGATACCTTCACAGGTATCGGCGTCCCCTCGCGGGCTTCACAGGTATCCGTATCCCCTCACGGGGCTCACTGCGCTCGCCATGCTTCGGGCTCGCCACACTTTCTATTCTCAACTCCACGCCGACGTGGATAGTGGGGGTATGAAAAGGTCGGAGGACGCGTACAGCCGCCCCTCGCGGGCTCGCTGCGCTCGCCACGCTTTGGGTTCACGTTTATAGTGGGGGGGTGGCATGGGGGTGCATTTAACATTGTAAGCACCCATTTGGGTGCTTAAAAGCACCCTGTAGGGTGCTTATACAATGTTTCATCGCATAGGGGGCAAAAATCGTGTCGCATCGCATGCCATCGGGTGCATGGCATGCGATGCGATAAAAACATCGCTCGATGTACATCGGGGCGCCGCTATAATACACAAGTACCGCGCGCGGGGGTCTGCAAATTGCGGGAGGGTGCAAGAGTCCGCAAATTGTGGGAGGGGAGTGTGGGGAGTGCCGCGAATCGCGGGTGGGGACCACAAATCGCGGGAGGGGGGCACGGGGGTGCCGCGAATCGTGGGTGGGGGGGTTGCGGGGGTCCGGGGTGGGGTGCTGGCAGAGGGGGAGGGGGGTTGTGCGGGCAGACCTGCCGCTCACCTGATGGCTGTGGAGTAGCAGTGTCTTTGCCTGGCAGCATGGGGAGACAGAGGGTGTCTGGCACTGTGGGCTGGTTCTCTGTCACTATGTGAGTGTGTGTGGGCGGAGTCAGAGTCAGAGGCTCTGATAGGCTATTAGCCTATATGACTCCACCCAGCGTTACAGACACACTCACACATTGAGTGACAGATGTAGCCAAATATTTAATATATATATATATATATATATATATATATATATATATATATATATATACGGTATATATGTATTTATAAATAGTTGTTTGCCCGGTGCCCGGTGCCTTCCGTAATCATTCTGGCTGGTGGCATGCGTATATACGTGTTATCAGCGGTGGCACTCTCAGACATACAATAAATGCCAAAAAATGCCAGTCGCTTTGCCAACGTTTCAGTGCTCGTGCACTTTTATCAAGAACAGAAGAATGATAGAATTCTGTTCAGCTGGCGGCGTTTAACTGTTCGCTAGACAGCAAATATACACTGCCTGGCGAACATGCCCGAATTAGGCCCAAGCATCTAACTTCTCCTGGCATCCAGTTGGCAGCTACTTTTCAGTTCCCTCCACCCCTGTATCTCCCTCCATCCTGTGCCAGGCTGGGTGACTCCGAGAGAGAGACAGTGATGCATTTGCATTTCGATACTGGGCACAGGCTGCCCGGCAGTGACATCATGAAACAGTGCCCCCTCACACCAACCTACTCCCTTTATCCATGAACAAATGCATCTTCCGCGTCTCGTCTCCCGGAGCCCCCCCCGCTCAGCAGCCCATCCGCCCTAATAGCTTCATCACCCCTACAGATCCTGGCTTTCCTGTACCACGCACGGCTATCCGTCACCAGCCTTACATGGCAAATAGCAGCTGACGGCGGAGAGAAATAACCTGGCTGCCTAATTGCCAGCTCTTTCCCCAGACTGTGATTGCTGTTTGGTTGCAGGCGGCTGTGTTCCTGTATTGATGTAACCTAGTTTCCTGCCAGCGCCGGCAGTTAAAGGATTACTTATACGAGGACACAGAAAGTGACGGCGGCGAGCGGTGCCTGTCCCCACCAGTCAGCTGCAGCTTCAGAGCCTTGTAGGGCTCCTGATATAGTTATCACTGCGCCCGGCGTATATGTGTTTAACCCTTAGTTACTGGTGCACACACACCGCGGATATCTGTGCGTCGTCCCTGATGTGCCCACTCGCTGCGCTTGGCACACTATTCTCACTCCACGCCCTAGTGGATGGTAGGGCATGAAATACCGCCTTTCGGCACATGTCAGCTCAAAAAAAGAAAAAGGTGAAAAATCCATGTCGACCTTTTGACTGTTGACCTAGACACTAGACACTGTCCACCATAAGCATGTCAACCTAAGCCCTTGATGGCTAACCTTGACACTCCAGCTGTAGAACTACACACCCCAGCATGCTCTGCTTCTGTTTTGCTATTTGGACATGCTAAAAATGATGCAGAGCATGCTGGGATGTGTAGTTCAACAACAGCTGGAGTGTCAAGGTTAGCCATCAAGGACCTAAGCTGTGTCAAACTTTAGTGTGTCGGCACAACAACCGTATACCAAAAATCAATAGGTTGACACCAAAAGGTCAACATTGACAACGTGTCGACATGCTCACTTGGCTCCCCATGCTACCCACTTTACAGTGCCCAATTTCAGTCCACATGGAGGGTAAATCATGAAAAAGTCTAAAAATTGGTACGCACTTACCAATCGATAGGCAGTTCGGCGGATTGGTGGACCCGTCAGCCATATGTGAACACAACTCTGCAGCGATGATCCCAGGTTACAGTGATGGCAATGTACAGCCATTACCGTAAGGGGCTCTGGTATAACTGATAGTTATTTAGGTCTTTCGTTGTCTTTGTCGACATATATCAACATCGACATCGTATAAGTGTACTGCGTCCCCATTGGTGGCGAGTACAGGGCCTTGCTGCACCTGGCAAACTATTTATTAACAGTTTCTTATAAAGCGCACACATATTCCGCAGCGCTGTACAGAGAATATTTGAACATTCACATCAGTCCCTGCCCCAGTGGAGCTTACAATCTATATTCCCTACCACATGTACACGCACACACAGACATTCTAGGGTTAATTTGTTGGAAACCAATTGACCTACCAGGATATTTTTGGATTGTGGGAGGAAACCAGAGTACCCGGAGGAAACCCACGCAAGTACGGGGAGAATATACAAACTCCGCACAGTTAGGGCCATGGTGGGAATGAATCCACTCATTTGCTTATGTATTTAGCACCTTCTAGAAGATAATAGATATAATCTGATTGGTTGCTATGGGCAACTCCCATCTTCCATAGAATGTCCATCTTATTGAATAAAGCCCAATGGGTATTATTGTGCCTGTATTAGTTCCCATTAGTACGATGCCTGTTAGGTGCACGGGAAGCAGCTTGTATGAACACAGAGCTCAATCACGAAGCCCGGAACCCCGAGCAGTCACCTCCCTTCTGTAATTACCAGCTGCTGAGAGCCCTGTTCTCCATCTTGCAGACGTATCCGTGAGCTTGCCGCGTACTAATGACAGACGCAGGGCTGCATTAATGCTGCAACATTAAATTTTCATAGCCTCCATTAATTAGAGGGAGGCTGTGATCCCGGCTGTGCTTTCTGCTGGCGTAGCCCAAATCCTGTCGCTCGCTGCGGAAGAGTGTGCCCCAAATATGTCCCGGACACACAGACAATGCCGACATACAGGCGGGAACCAGTGACAATGATAGAAAAACACAATTCTGAAGAGTATTATAACAATGGCGCATTTCTGTGTGTCCTTTATTTATTAAATCTTTCATTATTATTATTATATTATCTGTAGTGGTACTTGTGGTTCTGCTTTACTGTGTGAACTACAACTCGCATCTTCCTTTTGCCTGTTGGGAAATGCTCCCAGCACCACAAATGTGTAAGACACACTGTATTGCCCCCAGTTCACATTATACCACACATAAACAACACTACGGCGACGCAGATATGTGTGGGGGGCCCTGGGGGACACCGTGACCCTGCGGTTAGCCCAGCAGTGACAGAGGTGACCGTTGTCAGTAAATCCTCTGGCAGGGAACGGTGACCTCTGTGCGGAATGTGAAATATCTCAGAGATTAGTGTTGGGGATCTGCCTGTCCTTAGGTGACATTTGTAGCTATAAGCTACACCTAATATCAGTCATACAGGGGGAAGCAGCGTAATACTGGTATGTCCTATTACTGGGACACAATGCACAGCATGGGGTGTGCTGAGGACGTCAGTGCTGGGAGACCATTGTGTAGTAATGCAGGAGAAGCACAGGGGCGGGCTGTGCTGTGATATAGCTGTGACTCCAGCTCCTTCCTCAGCTGGTTCCATAGTGTAGTGGTTATCACGTCTGCTTTACACGCAGAAGGTCCTGGGTTCGAGCCCCAGTGGAACCAAGTTTTTTTTTTTTTTTTTTATACTTGTAAGCTCAGAAGACTAATTGCATTTATTCCTGACTGACGCTGTAGCACATTCATTTCACTGGCTCACAAGTGACAGCCGGTGACGCTGACGGCTGCCTAGGCGCTGTGCAGCTACACGGATATGTGTTATGTGTTCCCTTTGTGATAACTGGATTGTCTCTGCTTATATTGTTACCTACCTGGCTGCTGCAACAACCAGTGGCATACCTCCCAACAGTCCCGATTTCAGCGGGACAGTCCCGATTATCAGGGCTTGTCCCTCCCGCGGCCGGCAGTGTCCCGTGGTGAGGGGGGCTGTTGGGAGTCCCCCCTGTTGGCTGCTAAGCAGCGGGAATAAACGCTGTGCGCATGCGCACAGTGTCTATTCCAGCAGCCAGGGGGCTGGGGGCATGGCTAGAGGCGCACAGAGCCTCTGGGTCATGCCCCCATAGCGTCAAATGGGGGCATGGCCTTGTGGGAGAGCCGCGAGTATAAGCCATGCCCCCGGAATTAGGCCACGCCCCCCGCAGCAGCTACGTCCCGCCTCCGGCACATCAAAAGTTGGGTATGCAGTGGTGCTGCTGATGGCTGCCTAGGCGCTGTGCAGCTTGGCGGGTATGCTTTCCCTGTGTGATAACTGTACTGTCCAGTGGTGCGGCTAATAGCTGCCTAGGTGCTGTGCAGGTTGGGGGGTATGCGTTCCCTATGTGCTAATCACTGTACTGTCCAGTGGTGCGGCAGATGGCTGCCTAGGTGCTGTGCAGCTTGGCGGGTATGTGTTCCCTGTGTGCTAATAACTGTACTGCTCCTGCTTATATTGTTACCTACCAGGCTGCTGCAATGACCAGTGGTGGCGCTGATAGCTGCCTAGGTGCTGTGCAGCTCGGCGGGTATGTGTTCCCTGTGTGCTGTACTGTCCAGTGTCCATAGAGCCTCTGATTCGTGTTCAGCCCCCACCAGCCGCAATGCTGGGGCAATGGGGGGGAAGAAGGTTCCAGTGTTCTCCGCTGCTCAGCTTTCAGAAAGGTGACTAGTAAGTGTACATTTCCCAAGCAGGGCCCCAACATTCCAGGGCCGGCCTACTAGCAACAGAGTGAGATGGAGCCATCGGCGGAAGATTGTCAGAGCTGCAAGAACTGAAAGAAGGAAAAAGCAGTGTGTGACCGCAGGCCCCACAAGTCGTCCCCCCCCGGTCCCCCGTCTAGCAAGATAGTCCCAAACAGTCCTGCATCATGCTTCCGCACGTCCCCTACCAGCTAGGGATGGCCATTGACTATCAATGTTCGAAAAACATTGATGGCCGGGACCTAGTGCTCAATGTTTTGGGCATCAATGGGTGAGTGTCGAATAGTTTTATGCCATCGATGGATGGCATCCGATGGCGAATATTTTTTTTTTCCCCTGCTGGCTGCTGCACGGCTATACTACCACTCGTCGTCTCCTCAGTCTGTCTGATTCGCTCACTGAGCTGACTGCAAGGCCAGCGATGATGATGATGATGCGGGAGCGGCACTGGGACTGGACTGTGTGGCCTTGTTGTGTGCGCGTGCGCAGTCGCTGTGCACTTGGCTGGCTGCCTGGTCTGCATTGAGACTGTGACGGGTGATACCCGTCGGCGCCGCGGCACGTGCGGCCTCCTCCTCTCCTCGGCCTTGGAGGTGGTGGAAAACCTTATCTAGCGCGATAGTTAGGTACAGTTCTACTGCGCATGAGCGCACCTCCCAGCGGCGGCGCCTGCCCCGTATCTCTGTGCATGCGTGAGTTAGCGATGGTGGGAACCATCGATGGCAGGCGATAGAATGGTTTATAGCCATCGATGGTTCCTGCCTTTAATGCCATCAATGGCAACCATCGATGGGGGATGCGTCGATGGCCATCCCTACTACCAGCATCTCCTTACCTTGCTGCAGTGTCCAGTGACTAAAGAATGGTTGCTATGGGCAACATTACATCTTCAGCATGGAACCTGTTGGGGGCGGGGCCTGAACTGGGTGAGATGGGGGGGGGGGGGGATTTGTGACTAGGGGCCAGATTCTCTAAGCTTCAAAAGTGATAAAATGGAGAGTGATAAACATCCCGCCAATCAGCTCCTACCTGCCATGTAACAGACTGTTTTTGAAAAATGTCAGCCAGGTGCTGATTGGCTGGCTGTTTATCACTCTCCATTTTATCACTTTTGAAGCTTAGAGAATCTGGCCCTAGGGGAGAAGGCATGTGTTACATGGATTAGGCTGTGGGAGGTGGAGACCAGAGTTAGGCTGCAGGAGGGGGGTGGTTAGGGACAGGTGGTGGTGGTGGTGCGGGGGGGGGGGGGGGGGGTTAGGGTGTGGGAGGTGGAGGCCAGAGTTAGGCTACAGGAGCAGGATGGTTAGGGATTGGTGGTGGGGGTTAGGATTAGGATGCTGGAGGTGGAGTCTAAATGTAGGGCCAGATGCACTGAGCTTCAAAAGTGATAAAATGGAGAGTGATAAACAACCACCCAATCAGCTACTGCCTGACATTACGCAAACACAGTCCATGCAATGTCAGGCAGGAGCGGATTGGCTGTCTGTTTATCACTCTCCATTGCATCACTTTGGAAGCTTAGCGCTTCTGGCTCATAGGCTGCAGGAACGAGGCGATTAGGAATATGTGGCGGGGAGGGGGGTTAGGATTAGGACGTGGAAGGAGGAAGCAGAGGGGGGAGGGGTTCAGGTTGTCTGGAAAGCCCCCTCTTCTTGGCAAGTGCCTTAAATTATGACAATAGCACTGGTATATAAT
The DNA here is from genome assembly GCF_055691185.1 of Crinia signifera. Lineage (NCBI taxonomy): Eukaryota > Metazoa > Chordata > Amphibia > Anura > Myobatrachidae > Crinia > Crinia signifera. Next base: position 153,550,214 of record NC_139225.1, on the reverse strand, counting down.
ATGATCAGTAGAGCTGCCACCACATCATGCAGTGTAAAGGCCCCCATACACTAGCCGATTTTGGTCAGATTTCAGCCAGATCAGTCGGATCTGGCCGAAATCGGACCAAAATCGGCTAGTTTTGATGTCCCCTCAGATCCGATGCGCGGTCCCGTGCGCATCGGATCTGCGTCGGGTGGTCGGACCTGCTGCACGTCCGACCACCCGACTTGGGACCTAGCGGGGCGGCGAGGCGGTAGAGGGAGCAGGGGGGGCTGGGGACGCTGCAGGGGACACAGGCGGCATAGAGCCGCGCAGGGGGAGCCGGCGGGAGCTGTCAGTATTGAATAAAAAAAAAAAGCCCATACAATGCATGGGCGGCCTGTGATTGGCTGAGCGCTCTCTCAGCCAGTCAGCAATTGGCTGAGAGAGCGCTCAGCCAATCACAGGCTGCCCATTCATTGTATAGGCTTTTTTTTTCTAGCACTGACAGCTCCCGCCGGCTCCCCCTGCCCGGCTCTATGCCGCCTGTGTCCCCCGCAGCGTCCCCAGCAGCGGGGGACACAGACGCTGTCCCCGCAGCGTTACCAGCAGCGGGGGACACAGACGCTGTCCCCGCAGCGTTACCAGCAGCGGGGGACACAGACGCTGTCCCCGCAGCGTCCCCAGCAGCGGGGGACACAGACGCTGTCCCCGCAGCGTTACCAGCAGCGGGGGACACAGACGCTGTCCCCGCAGCGTCCCCAGCCCCCCTGCTCCCACCTCTGTAGCCCCCCCCTGCTCCCCGGGTTTTTTACATGTGATAAATCGAGACGATTTATCACATGTAAAAAATGGCACATCAAGTGCCAATCTAATCAAGCTCCCCCGGGGAGCAGCCGGGGAAGCTCAGGGGGAAGTCGGGGGCGACTTGTCCTAAGGACAAGTCGCCCTAGTGTATGGGGGCCTTAAGGGACAGAGCAGAGCTGCTGCACATGCCAAGTGTACCAGCTTATTCTGCCACATTTACTGTATGTGTGGCTCTGAGCCAGCCCACAAACATCGCAATGGACCAGAGAGCAGCTGCCAGGAGGCAGAGACAGGAGCCATACAATGAAGTGGGAGATTGTGAGCTTAGAAAGTGCAGTACTGGTTCTATTATGTTTGTGTATTTATTTATTATATGTTTAACCTTTTCATGACAACTGCTTTAGACCATCTGTACTGTTATTTATTAATACTGTATTCCATACAGTATCCAGTGTATAACAAGACTTTTTCGGGCTGTCAACGATCCCCATACTCCCGTACTTACTCCAATGCGCTGCAGAGTGGGAGATTATGGCTTACATTTGGAAACCCCCCCTCTAAATATCCTGTATTTTTCACTCGGAAGTGAGGATTATGCTGGGGGGGTAGTTAGGCATAGTTGGTGGTGGTGACGGGGGTTAGGAATAGGCTGTGGGGGGTGGAGGCACACTCCACCCAAATCTCTCTGCACTTGTTACATCTGCCCCATCTGCAGTGCAGCATGATTTTGTAAATTTGCACACAAAATGTGCCCTGTGATCAGATATGTATTATGCTCATTGGAGATACTCATGTATGTGTGTCTCTGTGGCGCAATCGGTTAGCGCGTTCGGCTGTTAACCGAAAGGTTGGTGGTTCAAGCCCACCCAGGGACGTGCAAGGTTTTTCTTTTACAAATTTGGATGATATCGGTTCCTACGTCAAACAATAAGCCACTTAGCGTTTCTTTATTATTTCTGCGAGAAACCTTTAAAATGACGCCGTAACTTGGTCAGGTCTTTGCCCCGATGATATATTGCAGCGCTTTTCCAGAAGAAAAAAAATGTACCTGGAGAATGCGGGCATCGATCCCGCTACCTCTCGCATGCTAAGCGAGCGCTCTACCATCTGAGCTAATTCCCCACTGCAGAGCTGCCCTATCACATGGTGAGGCAGGGAAGTGTATGAGGGCCAGGGCAGCCTTAACAGGGGACATGGAGAAGACATCAGCATGTTTTTTTTCCACCATACAGTGACACTGGCCCATCTGAGAAACAGCGGAGAGAAAAAGTCATCCAACGTAGGGGCCAATGATCATGAATCCAATATATCAATGTAAATTGGATAGGATAGTCATCATACTTGTCCGAAACATTGGTTCCAACGATTGCACCACGGCATCCCCAGCATAGAAGACATCAGTGTGCCAACTTCGGTTGTGAGTCGCCTTTCACCCAGGTGCTTCTTCAATGGTCCAAAGGGATAGAGATCACTCGATGCCAGGTCCACCCAATGGTAGCTCCGTAGCATGGAATCTGCTGAAAATGGCCCTCCAAAAATGGCCACCGCCTTGGAGGAGACAGATGCTAGAGAATTGCAGCATGTATAACTCTACACAGAAGTGCCTGTGAGCAAAAAAAACCTGGCAACGAGCATGAAAACCATGGCAATGAGCAGGAAACCCCTGGCAATGAGCAGAATACCCATGGCAACATGCAAGAAACCCCTGGCAATGAGCACGAATCACCTTGCAACAAGCTTGTAGGTAAACAAAATTATAATTAATGCATGAGGGGGGGGGTCTTTTTTTGTCAGGGGGATGCATGTGTATGGGCGTTAGGCAGTCGGTGAGAGAAAAGGGGCGGGGCATCACTCCAGCTCTCACTGGCTTGCACTAGATGGACACTTAACCCAATTATATATGACATTGTCTGGTTGAGGATCATCTTGGCTAGCTGTCTCCAGATCATACGGTGGAGAGAAATAAGGGAAGGCATTGGACAACTCTTCCGGCTGACAGTATACGGCTATTTACATCGGTATCCGGACTCTAGGTCGGCAGTCGGCATTCACTAGGTTGACACTCAATGGTCGACAGTGAGTACCCATGGTCGAAAGGTCAACACAAGCAACGAAGCATGGCGAGCGCAGCGACCCACCCAGGGGGACGCGGTGCACTTTCTTGGTGTCCATGTTGACTGTGTCGACATTTGAGACAAAAAAACATGAAAAACTTGTGTCAACGTTTTGACCTTCCCAAGTTTCTGTCGACAATGTGTATGTTGACCATTCATAGGTGTCAACCTACTCACTGTCAACCATTGGGTGTCAACCTAATATACCATAACCATTCGTAGAGACGAGCGCACCGGCCCATTAGAGGTACTGGGATACAACACGTGATCTGGGGAACACTGCACCTGGTGGTGACCTGGAATCCCGCTGAGGGAACTTTACCCTCCAGCGCACTTATCTGTTCTGTCAGGGAGAGGGGGGGGCTGTCACTGGGGTTACTATCGCAGCAGCAGCAGCGTCCTCATCTTTAATGCTGCTGAGGGTTTTGTTTCTGCACTGAAAAATACAACTGAAGCTAATGGCTTTGGCGGGTGCGGGAATAATAGGCCGCTGCATAACAGCTTCTTTTATTAGCCGCTGCTGTGCGACACCCAGCCTTGAACTGGTTCAGAACAGGAAGCACGAGGTGAAAATAAACACAGGATAAGATGAGCTGTGTCATGTGCGAGCAAGTGGCGGCAACGCTGTAGTAACCCAGCTCCCTCAGACACTGCCCCCTGCTGACCGCATACATGCACAGCACCACCCCATCACTGACTCAGTTAACCCCATCATGGCCGTCCGATGCGGATCTATCGGGCTTATTTATAAATAGGTCCCATAGGGCACAATGTATGAAAAATGATTTGCTGGGTTACCCGAGCAATACTCAGTTTTGGAGCGGGGAGGTAAAAGGTCACTTGCGGCTTTGCGGCGCCAGTCTCCGCAGATATGCGCCTATACCGCTGTTAATTATACTTGCCCAGGAGAAAGTGGGAAAAAAAATGTTGCCCAGCGAAAACAATCGTCAGCAGGAATTGTGGGGCCCGCGCTGATTAAATAGGCAGCGCCCCCCTGTGGCGGCTCCTGATTGGCTGCCGGCCCACAAGCTCCAACCGTCTAACTGACAGATTTCATTTCAAAATGCTGTCAGTGCTCGCAGCCTGGCACCAATCCAAGAATGGAAGAATGGGGCCCCTTGCAGCCTGGGGCCCAGGACTGAGGTCCCGGCAGTCGCCCCCTGATGGCAGCCGCGGTGAATGCATCCGATACTTACGTACAGAAGTTACTGTTGCCATGTGTGTATTGGACCTATTCACCTCCATAGCGCGCTCGGGTGGGGATCATTAGGTCGACAGTAATAAAGTCTACTGTCAATAGGTCGACCACTATTGGTCGACACGATCACCACATGAATCTGACGGCATGCCCACTTGGATCATGAGGTAAGAAGCAGTTGGTTTAAAAAATAAATCATGAAAAACTCATGTCATCCCTTTCCTGTGTTGACTATTTTCGCTTAGCCCTTTTGTCTATGACAACTGTCCTAAAGCATGTCAACCTTTTCCATGTGTCAACCTATTGCTTGTTGACCAAGAGTGCTCAACCTATTGACTGTCGACCAATACTGTCGACCATTCGGCCAGATCCATGGCACTCTCTTGCCCTATTCCTTACATGGGGGAAATATACTAACATGGGGGTTCTACTAAAGATGGGCTGTTGCCAATAGCAACCAATCAGATTGTACTTTTATTTATTTAGCACCTTCTAGAACAGGCATGTCCAAACTGTGGCCCTCCAGTTGTTGTGAGACTACATATCCCATCATGCCTTGCCACAGTTTCAGCATTCCCTAATAGCAAAATTGTAGCAAGGCATGATGGGACTTGTAGTTTCACAACAGCTGGGGGCCATAGTTTGGACATGCCTGTTCTAGAAGATAATAGATATAATTGATTGGTTGCTATGGGCAACATCCCATCTTTAGCAGATCTCCAATCTTAGCAAATTGACCTCTATCTGTTATCTTCTAGAAGGTGCTAAATAAATAAGTAGGTTCTGATTGGTTGCTGTGAGCAACACCCCATGTGAAATAGACCTCCCATCTTAGTAAATTCCCTCCTGTGACTTAGGGCCTTATTCTAGTTCACTCTTTCTGACAAAATCCTTCTTAAACCATGTGCACTGCAGGTGGGGCAGATGTTACTTGTGCATAGAGAATTAGATTTGGGTGGGGTTTTACTTTACAAAATAACTCACCCAAATCTAATTCTCTATGCACCTGTTACATCTGCCCCCCTGCAGTGCAGCATGGTTTTGTCCATCTAAGAAGGATTTGGTCAGAAAGAGTGAACTAGAATAAGGCCCTTAATAACAATCTAAGTATATATTTCCCATAAGGTGTAAAACCATTTAGAAAACTTGCACAGCGCGTAGTGGATGTCCCCGTCTCCTGCTCCCCTCCCGCATTGTACTCGCCATTTGTTCGAGTGTCACAAGTCCCCAGCTCACAGAACATGACACCGGATGTTTTCTGGGTAATTGCAGTGTTCCGTGCGAATAGGGGACTATCTGATTGTGTAGAGTCTGGCGGCAGCAGGGCCTGGCAGTCATGTGACCAATAAATGTCGCTTGTGTTTCCTTCCTGTCATGTTATACCCGGAGTAACTATAGACACATGTATTATACACATGTGAGCACTGCGGCTCAGCGCCAACATCTTATTCATTACAAGTAGGTTAAGGTGCTCATAAACCCTCCGTTACCACCTCCAATCGGTCACTCCTCCATGTAATCCGCACCGTCGGCGAAATCGCAATGGCCCCTTCTCACGCTGCGATCGCAGCACATGCACAGTCTGACGATAATCGCCCGAATTAGACACACTATTATTTATTTATTACCCGTTATTTATATAGCGCACACATATTCCGCAGAGCTTTACAGAGAATATTTTTCCATTCCCTCCCGCCCCTTCCCCAGTGGAGCTTACACTCTATCGGGCAGATGGTATTAAGCGGGGAGAAGGCATAAAATCGAAGGTGATAATGCAGCAGCCAATCAGCTCCTGACAAGTTACAGGGTGGGTTTGAAAAATGACAGTGAGGGGCTGATCCAGGCTTAATACATATGCCCCATGTTCCTGACTACATGTACAAACACATTTTTGTCAGTAGCGAAGTAACCGACCCATATATTTTTGGATTGTGGGAGGAAACCCAAACCCAGGTGAGTACATACAAACTCCACACAGTTAAAGCTGTAGTACAAATCAAACCAACTATTTGCCTACTTCTACAGTCCCCTGTAGGAGACGGTCAGCAGAGCTGCGGGGGGTGGGGCCTGATATGGGCATCATCAAGCCCCCTCCCCATAGTTACCTCCCCTCCTGCATTCTGCAGGAGACTCCCTGACATATCAGACATCTCCCTCTCTCCCTCATTAGTCTAGCAATATCCCTCATGTCACCTAGCCCACATTACACTGTTACATCATAGTTACCTCCCCTCCTGCATTCTGCAGGATACTCCCTGACATATCAGCAATCTCCCTCTCTCCCTCATTAGTCTAGCAATCTCCCTCATGTCACCTAGCCCACATTACACTGTTACATCATAGTTACCTCCCCTCCTGCATTCTGCAGGATACTCCCTGACATAGCAGCAATCTCCCTCTCTCCTTCATTAGTCTAACAATCTCCCTCATTTCCCCTAGCCCACATTTCCCCTCCTGCATTCTGCAGGAGACTCCCTGACATAGCAGCAATCTCCCTCTCTCCCTCATTAGTCTAGCAATCTCCCTCATGTCACCTAGCCCACATTACACTGTTACATCATAGTTACCTCCCCTCCTGCATTCTGCAGGAGACTCCCTGACATAGTAGCAATCTCCCTCTCTCCCGCATTAGTCTAGCAATCTCCCTCATGTCACCTAGCCCACATTACACTGTTACATCATAGTTACCTCCCCCTGCATTCTGCAGGAGACTCCCTGAAATAGCAGCAATCTCCATCTCTCCCTCATTAGTCTAGCAATCTCCCTCATTTCCCCTAGCCCACATTACACTGTTACATCATAGTTACCTACCCTCCGGCATTCTGCAGGATACTCCCTGACATATCAGCAATCTCCCTCTATCCCTCATTAGTCTAACAATCTCCCTCATTTCCCCTAGCCCACATTACACTGTTACATTTTTTGGGAAAAAAGGAATGAGAGATAGATACATTTACATTGAATCATCAGCACCATTTCCCAGCACTTTACCAAGTACAGTAGCTCTTACTAACTGCTCTGAGGCTCATCTACATTTGGATATAAGTAATTTTACAAGATTCCTCTCAGATGTAGCAGTACACACCCACGCTTCTAGGTGCCACGTTCACAACGTTCTTTTCACAGTCTCTCTACATATGGAACAAAGAAATAAGGATTAAAAAGGGTTGAGATTACCTGAAGGGTAAAAAAAGGGGCAGACTAGATGGGCCAAATGGTTCTTATCTGCCGTCAAATTCTATGTTTCTATGTAACTAGACACGCCCTTTGGGTGGAGCATGACACGCCCCATCAATGGACCGCTGGGCAAAATTCTATTACCAACTATAATCTCCCTGAATCTTGTTTTCAAAAGTAGGAAAGTATGCCCCTCCCCAACCCTGCAAATACCGGAAGTTGCTGGTCTCCGGAAGGGGCGGAGCTAAATTGATGTAATTTTTATCCCCGCCCCTCCCAAAAAGCCGTGGATCCTGGTATTCAAACACTGCGTTTTGGTATTTAAATAGCAGGACCGCGGGTGAATGGGTGGGCACCTCGGAATGCGGGAGGTTTGGCCACCTTTCTGGGGGGAGGGAGGGGGACCCGATTTCCGGGACCCTCCCGGCCAATCCGGGAGGGTAGGCAACCTTGGCTTAGCACTGTGAGGCAGTAATAATGCTAGCCATCACACCAAGGGTCTGATTCAGGTTTCATCGGTCCCTGGCGTATTCGCATTGGGGACCTACGGTGTCTTGCACAGTCCATGAGACGTTCCCACAGGGGAGGAGGTACATGGGAACACCCAGACTATTATGGGCCTTCCCAATGAAACCGCTAGGTGATCCCATGAGCTTGCGGGTGGGCCGATGCCTGCCAGCGGCGGGGAGGCTGACGTCACAGGACGTGAGCCGCCCATCCCTTTCTCAGTCATTCATTGGTCGGCGACCATTGAATGATTTAATCCCGGTACGTTCCTTTGAGAATGGATGCTATGCTAAATATTCATTTGCAATGCAGCAGGATTTACGCTGCTTAGTGAGCCAGCGTGAATCAGGCCCCAACTGTGCTGTAACTAAGCGGCATATTACCATTATCCGTGAACTGGTCCAGAGAACTATCATTTCTGATTACAGCATATCATAGCAATAAGTCTATGTACTAAGCTTTGGCGAGAGATCAGGTACCAACCAGCTCCTAACTGGCATATTTCAAACAGAATACATAGGGATGGTCGGCAGGCAGAAGACCGTCGGACTCACAGCCGCGTGATCCATCATCCAGGAGTCAGGCAGCGGCTGCACAGATCAACGCAAATTCAGCGTGGGCGCCGACGTCAAAGTCATCAGCCTTCCCCGAGCAGGTAGGGACACACCTAAGTTTCTATTGGCCAGCCCACTTAGAAACGCCCCCTGCCTGTCACTCAGCATGCGAGTTCCAATCCTCAGCGATGACAGCTTTGCCGAAGGCGCTCCCTGCGGGGGTCGACACGTTGTTTTATTACTTTTTTGTTCCCAGATAAAAATGAAAAAAAAACGAAACAGAGTATGCTGACGTCATATAGATTAATACGATAATAATCACCATAAATGACCTTTTTCTTTTTTTATATATTTATGTATTTCTTTCTTGCACCAGCAGGGGGCGCTAACACACAGCAACGTAAATGTCTCCCCAGTTTCTTCTCAGAAAGGATGAAAGTTCTCCTGCTCTGTGATTGGTCCCTATTTTTACATCTTTTGTCATTTCTCAGACGTGACATTCCCATGAGAACTTTTACTTGCAGGATTGGCCCTCAATCTCCAGGACAGAACAACATCTTATACATGAGCCCCGAGGATCACACGGTGCCTCCGCCTAAAATACACCTCACCCCCCTCACATTCTAGTATTGTCAGGTAATGGTCAACGGCACAAATCCGTACTCAAACCTCAGCCACCAATAGGACATTAGCTTTTATGTGTCCGTTGCCAGTTAAAATTAAATCAGATGTCTGGGTGGTGGCTCTTATTTAAAGTTACCCCTTGGAACAATGCTAGTAAATGACCCAGGTGGGGCGTAGCCAATCAGGCGTGGGGCTAAGCTACGGAACCATACTGACCATACAAAGAGGCTTATTCTGGTTCATACACAGCCTTGCGTGTCCACCAGCCGCCACCCTGCGAATGCCGAAACGCTCCCTCCCACATGGCGTTTGTACGCACAGGCTGCAAATGGATGTTTAACATAAAGATCCATTCACAGGCAGTGGGGGGGAACACCCACATCATTCGATGGTCGCCAACCATCGAATGATGTGGAAGGCCCACGCACATCTAAGATTACACTCAGGTAAGATCTGCGTAGACATTCGGAAGGAAGTGGGCGGGCAGCTGACATCCGGTGATGTCAGTTGCCCACCCTCAGCACCCACGTCACTGCTGCACGTCCCCATGGGCGCGGTTATCTGCCATCGCCCCACACCCCCTGCTCACAATCTTGGGTGCATGCAGTTGGAGAACAGTCTGTTCACCATGAACATGCGCCAAACAACAGTCCCTGTGCAACCGGACCAGAATAAGGGCCAAAGTCCGTTAATAAGCTATTACACACTATACATCCTATGTACACACTGAGGCCACTCCCCCTTTACTGTCATTACCTTCTCAATCGGAAAGGGTTGTGGTATATTGTAGTGACATTTATAATGCTGACATGAGAATGTCGACATGCATGTAATGTCAAAATGGCAAACACATCAATTATGCCGACACTGATGAAATGTTGGTATCACAATGTCGAAGAAAGGATCCTTTAGGTCTATTGGTAATTTAACTGATGCAGGGGTCTGGTGGCTTCTGTCATGTGTCCTGAGCCTGGTATTGGCGTCCTGATAACCAGTATAACTAAGCGTAACCTCCCCTCCTATAGTCTAACCCAGGCATTCCCAACCACGGTCCTCAAGGCACACCAACAGTGCAGGTTTTAGTGATATCCAGGCTTCAGCACAGATGGTTTAATCAGAATCCCTCAGATACTAATTAAGTCACCTGTGCTCAAGCCTGGATATCTACAAAACCTGCACTGTTGGTGTGCCTTGAGGACCGTGGTTGGGAATGCCTGGTCTAACCTGACCCTCACCATAGTGCCTAACCCTAATCCCCCACTGCCATAACCTGACCCTCACCATAATGCCTAACCCTAATCCCCCACTGCCGTACCCTAACCTGACCCTCACCATAGTGCCTAACCCTAATCCCCCACTGCCGTACCCTAACCTGACCCTCACCATAGTGCCTAACCCTAATCCCCCACTGCCGTACCCTAACCTGACCCTCACCATAGGGCCTAACCCTAATCCCCTACTGCCGTTACCTAACCTGACCCTCACCATAGTGCCTAGCCCTAATCCCCCACTGCCATAACCTAATCCTCACCATAGGGCCTAACCCTAATCCCACACTGCCGTACCCTAACCTGACTCTCACCATAGTGCCTAGCCCTAATCCCCCACTGCCGTACCCTAACCTGACCCTCACCATAGTGCCTAACCCTAATCCCCCACTGCCGTACCCTAACCTGACCCTCACCATAGGGCCTAACCCTAATCCCCTACTGCCGTTACCTAACCTGACCCTCACCATAGTGCCTAGCCCTAATCCCCCACTGCCATAACCTAATCCTCACCATAGGGCCTAACCCTAATCCCACACTGCCGTACCCTAACCTGACTCTCACCATAGTGCCTAGCCCTAATCCCCCACTGCCATAACCTAACCTGACCCTCACCATAGTGCCTAACCCTAATCCCCCACTGCCATAACCTAACCTGACCCTCACCATAGTGCCTAACCCTAATCCCCCACTGCCGTACCCTAACCTGACCCTAACCATAGTGCCTAACCCTAATCCCCCACCGCCATAATCTAACCCTCACCATAGTGCCTAACCCTAATCCCCCACTGCCGTAACCTAACCTGACCCTCGCCATAGTGCCTAACCCTAATCCCCCACTGCCGTAACCTAACCTGACTCTCACCATAGTGCCTAACCCTAATCCCCCACTGCCGTACCCTAACCTGACCCTCACCATAGTGCCTAACCCTAATCCCCCACTGCCGTAACCTGACCCTCACCATAGTGCCTAACCCTAATCCCCCACTGCCGTACCCTAACCCTCACCATAGTGCCTAGCCCTAATCCCCCACTGCCATACCCTAACCTGACCCTCACCATAGTGCCTAGCCCTAATCCCCCACTGCCATAACCTAACCTGACCCTCACCATAGGGCCTAACCCTAATCCCCCACTGCCGTACCCTAACCTGACCCTCACCATAGTGCCTAGCACTAATCCCCCACTGCCGTAACCTAACCTGACCCTCACCATAGGTCCTAACCCTAATCCCCCACTGCCATAACCTAACCTGACCCTCACCATAGTGCCTAACCCTAATCCCCCACTGCCATAACCTAACCTGACCCTCACCATAGTGCCTAACCCTAATCCCCCACTGCCGTACCCTAACCTGACCCTCACCATAGTGCCTAACCCTAATCCCCCACTGCTGTAACCTAACCTGACCCTCACCATAGTGCCTAACCCTAATCCCCCACTGCCGTACCCTAACCTGACCCTAACCATAGTGCCTAACCATAATCCCCCCACCGCCATAATCTAACCCTCACCATAGTGCCTAACCCTAATCCCCCACTGCCGTAACCTAACCTGACCCTCACCATAGTGCCTAACCCTAATCCCCCACTGCCGTAACCTAACCTGACTCTCACCATAGTGCCTAACCCTAATCCCCCACTGCCGTAACCTGACTCTCACCATAGTGCCTAACCCTAATCCCCCACTGCCGTAACCTAACCCTCACCATAGTGCCTAGCCCTAATCCCCCACTGCCATACCCTAACCTGACCCTCACCATAGTGCCTAACCCTAATCCCCCACTGCCGTAACCTGACCCTCACCATAGTGCCTAGCCCTAATCCCCCACTGCCATAACCTAACCTGACCCTCACCATAGGGCCTAACCCTAATCCCCCACTGCCGTAACCTGACCCTCACCATAGTGCCTAGCCCTAATCCCCCACTGCCATAACCTCACCCTCACTATAGGGCCTAACCCTAATCCCCCACTGCCATAACCTAACCTGACTCTCACCATAGTGCCTAGCCCTAATCCCCCACTGCCATAACCTAACCTGACCCTCACCATAGTGCCTAACCCTAATCCCCCACTGCCATAACCTAACCTGACCCTCACCATAGTGCCTAACTCTAATCCCCCACTGCCGTAACCTAACCTGACCCTCACCATAGTGCCTAACCCTAATCCCCCACTGCCGTACCCTAACCTGACCCTCACCATAGTGCCTTACCCTAATCCCACACTGCCGTACCCTAACCTAACCCTCACCATAGTGCCTAACCCTAATCCCCCACTGCCATAACCTAATCCTCACCATAGTGCCTAACCCTAATCCCCCACTGCCGTAACCTAACCTGACCCTCACCATAGTGCCTAACCCTAATCCCCCACTGCCATAACCTAATCCTCACCATAGTGCCTAACCCTAATCCCACACTGCCATAACCTAATCCTCACCATAGTGCCTAACCCTAATCCCACACTGCCATAACCTAATCCTCACCATAGTGCCTAACCCTAATCCCCCACTGCCGTAACCTAACCTGACCCTCACCATAGTGCCTAACCCTAATCCCCCACTGCCATAACCTAATCCTCACCATAGTGCCTAACCCTAATCCCACACTGCCATAACCTAATCCTCACCATAGTGCCTAACCCTAATCCCCCACTGCCGTACCCTAACCTGACCCTCACCATAGTGCCTAACCTTAATCCCCCACTGCCATAACCTCACCCTCACTATAGGGCCTAACCCTAATCCCCCACTGCCGTACCCTAACCTGAATCTCACCATAGAGCAGGCATTTCCAACCACGGTCCTCAAGGCACACCAACAGGTGCAGGTTTTAGTTATATCCAGGCTTGAACACAGGTGACTGAATTAGTACCTGAGTGATTCTGATTAAACCATCTGTGCTGAAGCCTGAATATAACTAAAACATGCACTGTTGGTGTGCCTTGAGGACCGTGGTTGGGAATGCCTGCCTGGGGCCTAACCCCCCACTGCCATAGCCCTAATCTTCCACTGCCGTAGCCTAACCTAACTGTCACCATAATGCCTAACCCTCCACCGCCATAACCTTACTCTGACTTTCGCCATAGTGCCTAACCCTTTACTGCTGTAGCCCCTAACTTCCCATCCGGCTGCCTAATCCTAACCCTCCGCTACCGGTCGGATGTTTGCCACAAGCATGTAGATAGAATTACAGTCTATTCAGGGGTGAGCAAACGCAAAGATCCGGCAGCGCCAGGCACCTTACACCCAGCACAGAGCTGTTGCACATGAACATGTTCAGTAGTTCCGGCTCCCACAGGACAGGAGCAGTACAGTCACAAAGCTCCAGTTTACTGAATGCAGGCAGAACGCAGCTGTTTTTAAGCAGTCAACACAATTATTATTTATTTCCAGTTTCTTATATAGCGGAGCAGATTCCGATGCGCTTTACAGACACAACAATAAGAATTGAATTTGGCGACGCACCCTTTATACTAACAGTGCTAAGGGAACACTGGGGAAGTATGGCCCCAATGTGACAGACAGAGACCTGCAACGTTCTGGGATTCAGCATCACGATCGGAAGCATGATACCATAATGCTGCTTTCTATGTGAGTGCTAAGTGCCTGGAATCTGGGCACTCTGCACATCTCGCGCTCTATTACACGTGAGCCTTTAGCTAATGAGGCTTGCAGCCGCCTACCTCTAACACGTTAAACCGTTTTCCTTAAGAAAGGTCAGCGGAGATGGCGCTGGTTCTATCCAGGCCTGATAGATAGTTGTCGTAGCAACGGTGCTCAGTGCTAAGAGTCCTCTAAATCCTGCAGAGCGGGCCCGGCCAACCTGTCAGGAAATGCTGGGACTTGTAGTTTCACAACAGCTGGAGCGCCGCAGGTTGGTTAGGCCTGCTCTACAGATGCTCGGTCCCTGTGGGACCATTACCAGAATGGCCCTGACTAGGTTACAAGGAAAGTAGTCATTAACCATATGTTCTAAGTAGGGCCTAATGTTCGCGACTAAAGGTCAGTTCCAAAGACAATAAGACAGGTCATCCGGGGGGAGTTAAAGCCCTCGGCCTAACCACGATGTGGCATATATATATATATATATATATATATATATGGTGTATGAAATAGATTTAACCAGTTCACCGCTGAAGGTTCGCAGTCCGCAACCCATCCAGTTTTTCGACATTTGCGCACTTCACTTTACGGCGTCAATATCGCGAATGTATAATCCACACAGGTTATATCATCTGCTACAATTAGGCCCGATTCAGACCGGTTTGCTAGCCTGCGTATATATCTGCAGCGCCACCCACCGCACGGGAGAGAAATCATTAGATGGTCGCTCAAAATTAAATTATTTTATTTACCCTTTGCTAATGAAGGTCGTAGAAGGCAGAATTCAGGGCACGTGCCCAAACATCGGCCGGGGTACAGCAGGATTCTACCCGTGGGCATTCTGCACAGATGATAATGTGTTTTTACCATGGGCATAGCTAAGGATGCCAACCCCTTGGCATTTTTCAAGCCCTGGGTTTGGCAGTTGAGTGCAGAGGAGCAGCCTGCGCAGCGTGAACTGTGACATCACGTCGCACTGCGCAGAACCACACGCCGGGTTGGGAACGTGTGCAGACTACTCTAGAAATCATGGTATTGGAAACTCCAATCCCTGGAATCCTGGTGATTTTGTGGCCATATCCCAAAATCCCGCCGATCCCAGGATTGGCCTTCTTAGGCGCATCCGTTACGGATACAGGTTGCGCGCATGGCCCCTGCACGCCACACAGCATACCCTGCATTCCTGTAATGGTATGGACCTCTCCGGAGTCCTGCGTCGGCTGGTGCTGCAGACAGAAGCCGACGGGAGAAATGGATCAGCAGCCAGAGATTTACATACTGTCAGTAGAAAATTCTCTGGGAATGCAGCACAGGCGCCATGTTTCCGGAGACCTACACATACGCAGGATTCTCTGACACACAGGGGGAAATTCTGTTCTTTCCTTGTTGCTGATTATCCCCTCACACCACTGCAGACTGCGAGAGGAAATGTGACTGCTGACAGTAACGTGCGTGTGATCAGAGCAGCATTTCAATTGCTCTGATAGACGTCTATTAGCATAGGCGCCCAGTAGGAGGCGCAGGAAAGTACTGAATCCCCCCCATAAAAGGAGTCTACGGACTATTTACTCTACAAGGCAGCAGAATCACAATGTTACTAGGTCAGGAAGTGATGTAACCACTGAAGCGGCCGCATCACTATCCTGAGGTAATCTATCTTATGTTCTGCAAGGTTCTAAGAAATTGCCTTATGGTAGGGAGGTTATTGAGAAACTAGTACCCCCCCCCCCTTGAAAACTAGTGCCCCCCCTGCCCCCCCTTCCCCCTGAAAACTTGTACATTTCTAGGAATGCCCATCAACGCTATTGCCATCAATGGCGATAGTCCGAACAATCATCGATGGTAGCATACTAAGGGCGGGATGCTATATAGCAGAAATGCGGTAAAAACCCAGTTTTCGGGGTTTCTACCGCATCTCTATATGCTATATGGCGCCTCCGCAGTGTCAGCGCTGCGGAGGGAATCGCCAGCTAAAGCTGGCGAATCCCTGCAGAAGCCTATGGGCTTCTTACCGCAGCGCTGTTTGAGGGATCCGTCACGGATCCCTCCCAGCCTGCCCTGCGGCCGGCGCCGGGGTCTTCGCATGCGCAGATGGACTCCCGGGTCATAGACCCGGAAGTCCAGCGCCGGCACCGCATCGCAAGGGACAGCTCTTACCGCAAGAGCTGTCCCTTGCATGAATAACGGCATATGTTATAGCATATGCCGTTACTAATAATGCGATGTCCGGCGAAGGGGGGCCGCGGATGTTATAACATCCCGCCCTATGTAATGTAGGACCATCAATGGTTTTTACTATCAATGTCTGACTGGCCGATGGGCCAATGAGAAAATGGGGCGGGGCTTTATGGGTGTCAGGTGCAGGTCTATGCTCCATGTCCTGGTCCCTCGGGTTCTCTCCATCAATGTCAAAACTATTCTACATCAATCATAAACCATCGATGATTTTGAATCATCGATGGTCAATAGCCATCCCTATTCAGTTCCACTTCCCTGCTGTGGTTCTTCTAGCCAAGTGTGGTCTGTATTTCAGCACTGATGTGCAGACCAGACATTGTAATTATGCCACTCTATAAAGCGCTGGTTAGGACTCACCTAGATTTCGGTGTGCAAAGCTCGACCCCACATTACAATATAGGCATTGTACAACTGGAACCGGTTCAGCAAGAGCAACCAAGTTCATTTAGGGGGATGAGGCCTTGAGCTCCGAAAACAGAACAGCCATATTAGGAATGTTTACGCTGGAAAAAAATACATTTAGGAGGAGACCTGCTCAACATGTACAAATAGATCGGGGGCAATAGAAGGAACTACCAGGCACCCTCTGTACATTGAGTTCCGTGAACAGGACACAGGGGCATCGCCTGGGACATTAGGAGAGGCAATTTGGTACCTGTCTTAAGGGAAGGGTTCCTTTATAGTGAGGGCAATTAAGGTTTGGAACTCTGCCAGAGGAGGTAGCGCTGGCTGACACAGGTAAGATATTTAAGAAAGCGTTGGACAAATTCCTAACGGAGAACAACATCCAGGGTTACAACAATCTCATGGTTTAGTAGGGGTAGCATTATACATCAAATTACCATATAACCAATCTCAGTTTGGGAATATCACATCTAGACTTAACTTTTTTTTTTTAAAACAGGGCGAACTTGATGGATGAACGTCTTTAATTAACCTGCAGTTCGGACAGACACATCGCGGGTGCTAAAAAGCACCCATGCTGTGCTACTGATGGGCCTGATCCAATACATTTAACGTGTAGCCTGTCTGACCTCCCCACTCCAACCCAATGTGCACGGGACCGAGCATCGGGTCTGAGGTGATGTCAGACACAGCTGATTTCGCGGCCCGATACATCTGGTTCGGGGGAAAATTGGCCAAGTGTATGGGCACCTTTACTCCTTGGTCCCCTATAAGGACACCTGAAGCACTATGATGTATACCAGACATCATGAGACTGGTAACATGGATGGGTGACAATGAGCACCCCAATATGTCACCGGTAGGTTGGGAGTCACATTTTTTAGACTGTATTTTATAGGCACCGATAACGCCGCCTGAGCTGTACCATGGTTACCGTCTGCAAGGCCATGATGTCACCATTGGGGACAGATGCAGGAATTAGTAGTCCTTGTCACCACTGTAATTCTCACCTCGGAACACGCGTGTACACAGACACACGGATCCATAAAGAGTCACTTATAGAGCACTCCACCAACTGTTACAGCAATCACTACAATAGTTCTAAGCACTGGCCAGAGATAAAGTGGACAGGGGTCAAGAACCAGACAGCTCCTGACTCATTTTTCATTGCCTAATGTGGGGAAGCAATTAATTAGGCGGCAGTGGGCAATGAGCTCCAGCACCTCTCCAGGACCATTTTAAGCCCAGACTTTACCACTCCCCAAGTTTTAGTACATAGACCCCTATTTCTTTTAAACCAAAGATCTTTACTTCATAAGCTCCGTTCTGATGTTATCAGGTTGTAAAACAGGCTTCCTGCAGTATAAACAGACGGAGCTGCGACAGTTTCACTTCCTGCGGCTCGCAGCAGATTCCCAACATGGTAAACAGCCCAGATTGTTACGCGTAAGGGTCAATGTGCGCATTCTGTACTACAGGCTGATGTCATAGGAAGCAGAAGCGAAGAGACACCACATTCCTAAATACTCAGTAATCTTATTGTAGTTCTGTCATGCTCCCTTTAAATAATACAATTAGATACTGGTTTCCTAGCAGGGTGCCCACTAAGCAAATAGTTTCGTGGGCGATTCTGCGTAAGATTTTCCTATGTAATTGATTCACTGCTGCTCCCCCCTCTCCGGGCGGTGCGATCGCATTGCACCGCAAAATCGCCTGTGATTGTATAGGGTGCGATGCAATTTACTTACTATACAGTTGTATCCACGCCACCCCTGAAGGATGGCGAGCCCTGCGGAACACGTCCTACCAACCTTTTCATACCCCCACTATCCACGTCGGCGTGGAGTTGATTTTATGCAGTGTGGCAAGCGCAGAGAGCCACCAAGCCCGAAGCGTGGCGAGCGCAGCGAGGGGACGCGGTTTACGTTACATGTATTCCGTGTAAGCTCGCCACACTATTTAAAATCAACTCCAAGCCGACATAGATAGTGGGGTATCAAAAGGTCAAGATGATGCATTCCACCACTCACCATGCTTCGGGGTGGAGTGGATACTGGGGGGGTGCCTGAATCTCAACTGGGGGGGGGGGGGTAGCAGTGAATAAATAACATAGGAAAATCGCATCGCACGCAAAAACACGCATTCAATGCGTTTTCACTACGGTATCGTATGTAGTGAAACTGGGTGCCCTGCTAGGAAACAAGTACCTAAAATTAATATATTGGGTCCAGTTTTCGTTGTTGAGAAGTTTCTCCTCCCATCCTTCCCCGCTCATCGCAGTCATCCACTTCCCTCTCTTACAGGGACAATTGTTGGTGGGTAGAGGAGGAAGGGACAGCGCCGCCGGTTTACACCACGCATGCTTGGCGTAGGACAGACGATGTAGGATTATTATATAGATGTTACACAGCAATTATCCAACTAACCAGAAAGTTTTTGGGTAATGGAAAGATTACATTTATAGAAAGGTCAAAGCTACGTAAATCGTAGCATTGTTGCACAGTGGTTAGCATTTCTGAATCGTTCCGCTGTAGGGTAATTTTTATACGTGCTCCTTAAAAGGGAGTTACATAAAACGGTTTTCATGCTTAATACTATGGAGTAAATTAACTAAAACTTCTAAAAATGGAGGTGATGTTGACCATAGCAACCAGAGGATATCATTTCTCTAATACATCATAGGAAATAATAGCAATCAAATTATCGAGGATGTAATAGAGAAATTATATTCCATTTACTCCTAGCTCACATATTGAAAGCTGCTCTACAGGCAACTATGGAAAATGGAATCTCCCATAGCAACTAGACATTTAATTTCATACCCACGCTTTAAGCAAGAAGTTAAATCTGATTGGTCGTGACACGTGATGGACAAACCTAATGTTTGTGCTGTTAAAAGTGTTCTCATGTAACGGGACCATGCCTTATACGGGTGCTATAATAGGACTTGGTAAGAACAGCAGTTTCTGTGGGAACTGACCCCATCTTCCACACTGAGGAACCAATGTTACACGGGATCAGCCTGGCGGCCATCTTGTCTCACTACTTCTTACACAAGCAAAGGGCTGCACAGTCATGAATACAGATACCGTAAAATGGCTGCCTTCATTGTGCAAAAGTGACAGGCAATCAAGTTAAATCATGTAGAATGGACGGATGCAGGTAATTTTTTGAATCCCTCAGTTGTTTTCGTTAGACAGATCGAAAAAAAAAAAACCTCCGCCCCAAAAAACAAGAGAAGTTCTGGAAACAACCCTGAAATTTTAAAGAGAAGTCAATGCTAAACGTGCACAGTAACAAGTTCCAATGGAGTATTGAGACTGTAAACAAGTGGCGTGGCCGCAGCTGATAAGAGAAGGGCAACACTTTGCCAACCAACCAGATGGGCGTTACCAGGAAAGCCCTCATCATACTGATTTCCTGAGCAGAGACAGGCCTGTTAGTGCTAAGATGCAGCTGTTGCTGGGCGTGGATCCGGCCTGTATGTTTATATTACTTCCTCTGCACAACAACAGGACTCAGACTCCAGCAGAGCAGCAGATACAGAGAGGGGCCTGCAAACAGTACAGTATAGGGAAGGAGACATGACGGTCTTAGGTAATGTTTTGTCAGGTGCATTCATAGTTCTGGCTGCATTCTGATTTTCACCCTCCAAGAATACTGTTGGTACATGAAAACTGGATGAAATGCAGCTGGCAAGCCCAACAGTGATTATTTTGGCACCAGTTGCCTAAGTTATAGGGGTATGAATTGGGCAGACACGACCGGTTAAAAAAAAAAAAAAAAAAGTCCAGAATATAAGTGGACATGTACCATATCCACTCATTGCGCTTGGCACACTTATGTTCGCCCTCCATGCCCTATCGTATGGTAAGATATGAAATACCGCCTATCAGCACAAGTCGCAAAAAAAAAGGGGGGGTGGGAAAACCTCATGTCAACCTTTTGACTGTGGATCTTCTGAAACGGTTAACCTATTTCAGGTGTCCACACAAGCCCTGAGGGCCATATACCAGTTATAGTGGCTGTTCTTTTGCACACCAGCCCCTTTGGGTGGTAGCCCTCCATCTATTGAGCTGACCACAGAAACTCTCCACCCCAAAACACTATTTGCTCCTACCTCCAATCTATCTTCACAGCTCCCTATCAAGCAAGTTTAAAAAACAGATCAGTGTCCCTGCAAAATGTGCTTTCAATTTCGGTTATGACATCTTTTAGGACAAAAAGGGAGCAATTTGGTCCATGGAGGGCCTCTAGTGGTAGGAGCTGAGGAGAAATGTCCATAAATACGACTGAAGAGCTAAATCGGGGGTGGCCAAACCTGTCCTCAAGTTCTACCAACGGTGCATGTTTTCCAGGCAACCTGTGGATCTATAGTAGAAATGAATGCAGCGGGTTTGAAAATGTGACAGTTAGTAATGACTACAGCTGTGCAGCAGAGAGGTAACTTGGAAAACGTGGACCGTTGGTAGATCGAGGACCGGCTTGGCCACCCCTGAGCTAAATCATAGCATCATGGGTGCAGAAGTGTGAAAGCTCCGATAGAGACGAAGTAAACACATAAGACATGGCGGTGTACAGAAAGCCTGAACAGGCGGCGTTTCATTATGCAGACTCTCAATCATATAACAAAATACACGTAGCATACACAAGGTCACCCACATCTCCAACATTTGTTTTTGCAGATAGCGGCAGTGTTCTCTCCCAGCACCATTAGGGAACATTATTGTGAGAGGAAGAAGGAACTGGCTGAGCAACACGCTGCCAGCTCTGGAGGCAAAAGTCAACACCAAATAAAAAGGTTTACCAGAAACCTACTACAGTTATCAATCTTAACATATCCGCGTAGTACAATCATATGATCACCACCGCCCTCATGGACCGTGTGATTGTCATGGTTTCCCATCATCTAGCAATAAACTATGGGCCTGATGAGAAATTCATCTGGACCTCTTTGGTTTCGGGGCAGTGGACAACCTCAGACACAATCAATCAATTTTACTCAAATACAAAATTGAAGAAGTTTTAAGCGGCACCAGGATGTGCACAGATGGCCTAGGCCGTGTCCTTCAGGAGCAAGCATGGTGAGGTTCCTCAGTAATAAATGTTATTGGAATGTGGTCTAGCATTTGAGTGCCCAATCTCTATCTCCTTCTTGTAACAGTTGGTCAAGAGATTGGCCTTCTTGGTCAGCTTCGTAAGGACAGAGAGTAGTCCTCTCAAGTGATGTTGGAATTGGTCTACTAGGTCACCCGTATCTTCGTCTGAGGTCTCTTTGTCCGGGCAGTGTTCTACCCGGGTTTCGTGGTTAATCCCCCATTTCATGTCGTGTCTTAGAGATTTCAGGAGAACGTAGGAATCGTAGAGATTATTGTTCTGCTCCAGAACCTCTGTAGACGTGACGGGGCCTCCCTGTTCCTCTTTGGCTGGAGTTATGTCCTGCAACATGCTGGGAACCATGATGGTTTCATCCATGATTGTTGTAGCAGTGTTGAAGCGATGGATGGCATCCAGCAAGGACTGGCGGTGAGGATTATACTCCGACACTTCCATGCTGAGGCACTTTTCCCCTTTCCGATCAGGATTCTGGAAAAAAGGGTTCATAAGTCTATTAACACAGACGACAGAGAGGCATGTCCCCACCCCTCCCCCAAACAATTCTGAACAAATATTTTTCCGTTAGCATATGATGGCTAAACAGGGAAATTAGGACTTCTGCTAGTGGAGACTGCAGGAGCTCCCGACAATACATCTATTATAGGGTTAATTAGAACAAGCTTGTGCTATGAGCTAGATCAGAAGGCCAGGCCCACCCGGCTGAGTGAACAACAAGTGGCTGCAGCAAGTAGTTATCTTTTACAGACGCCTAAAGTTAGTGCCAGGCAGCCTTGCCCTAGGCTGCAGTATGATCATTTGCTTGACTGTAAATCAATAAACATACTGTAGGCACCTGATAAGAGTACACAACAGTAAAGTCTCATGTGTTGGTAACGATGGGGGTGCAGGTGTTTATACAGGATACGGTCGTATTGTCGACAGCACTTAGGTTGACATGGTGGGTTTTTTTACGTTTTTTTGAGCAGACAGGTGGTATTTCATGCATTACCATGCACTAGGGAGTGGTGGGAGAATAAAATAGTGTGCCCGAAGCATAGCGAGCGATGCGAGGGGCTGCGGTTGACTTCTAACTGTGTCCATGTCGACATTCGGGTAAAAAAAAAAAAAAAAAAACACACACACACATGTTGACCTACTGACCTAATGCTGTGTCGACCCAAAGGTGTTGACAATACGATCCACACCCATTTATACCGCAGAGTTATACAGACACTCCTAGTATCAGCCGTCCGGTTACTTAGAGAGTGGGGTTTATTAATAGATAACAGGTACAGCTGTACTCACTGTTGCATGTACATTGGTGTATGGAGCAGAGCGGGGGACTGGATAGTGTATGTGGGAGTATGAACAGAAAGTAAGTCGCAGCAGCCCCACCTTCTATGTCATCTGCCCCTCCCCTTTAGAATGTAAGCTCACACGAGCAAGGCCCTCTCCTCATGTGCTTTTCTACACCACAAAAAAAAAAAAAATTAACCCATGCAACGGCATCTAACCCTGTGTCTCTGCCACCCTAATAATTACTTCAATGTCCTGTCCCCTGATGCAGCTGTCCTTATTTACCATGTGCTTGCCCTAAATTGCCTTGTACTAGAGATGGTTCTGTTGTAGCTCATTTATGTATTCCGTCAGATGCTGCGAAACCCTTGTGGTGCCAAATAAATAAAGCGTCTTGCACTGCAATGCTCTAGAACAGTTTCACCATCTATAAGACTAGAGAGACCTTGCACTTGCTTAGTACCAGGTGTTTTTTTTATTACACGCTTTTTTATAATAATAATAATAATAATAATAATAATAATAATAATAAACTGTGAAACATTGCTCTGTAATAAAACCTCGATCATCCATGTTTTAATGCTTTCTAGCATTAAGGGGAACATTTACTAAGATAGTTCTATTGAAAACTAGATGTTGCCCATAGCAACCAGATTCTATTTAATTATTTAGCACAACCTAGAAGGTAATAGAGTCTGATTGGTTGCTAAGGGAAGCATCCCACCTGCAATAGGACTCCCATCTTAGTAAATATACCCCATCTCTTTCTACTGTAGCTGAAGAGGATTCAGCAATCAGAAGCTGTTAAATAAAATACATTTAGGATTAACGAATGTTGGTGGGGGAAGCTTGATGCTAGGCAGACTTAGCACCTTTCTTAACTAAATCACAACCCTATATATCTGTTGTGAAGGCACAATTTGCTGCATCGGTTCAACTTACTAAAAGACCGCAAGCAACATGTGAAATAACACCATAGATTCCATTACACTAAGCTTTGTTTTTTTTTAAGGCATTGTGTTTAAACCAGCCAACCCTGCTCAGTAGAGATCCAAGCATTTTTGCCTACTCTCCCGGAAGTTGCTGGATACTCGCAAGGTGTCAAGTAGCCCTTCACACCCCTGCAAGAGAGGCAGTGCTAAAATTATGTGAGTTTTCCCCCCCATTTTAGAACCATCCCTTACCCCAGAAAACAGAGTTGCAGCTTGATAATAGAGCACAGCCCCCTGAGATGCCTAGCAATCAATGTCTTCTCTCCAAAAGGAAAACAAACAAAGAGAAGCCAATTATTTCAGTGGCCATCTTGGAATAATGTATGAATCCTCCCTGGAGAACCGAACGATGGCGTTCTATTTGGCACAGGGCCACACGTTACTCACATAAGCCAGAGTGTACAGGAGGTCCTGCTATATTACACTAGAGTGCACCGTTTTATGGATAATACTAAACCGCGTTTCCTGAACTGCGCCATTGCAGGCCATGTTTTCAGGGCCATTTGTAGTCCAGCTAAATAAATCACATTGACTTTGCTACTAGTGATGTCACTGAGCCCCAACAGAGCCATCCTTACAACTAGGAATGTAAGAGAGATTTGGAACCTACAGTCTCCAGGAACAGAAAGCATTTATGACCTAGGACAACCGGCTGGTAGACAAGCCTGTACATCAGGCGAGGTAACACCTTATCCCCAAATACTGGATGGACAGGTATGGTTACCTCTATAGATATTGCTACATTGTGGAGGAAGTTTTTACCTTAAATTCATGGATTAGAAGTCTGGTCTCCTCCCAAACCTCCAACCCCCCTTCCACTGCCTGTCACCATCACTCCCCTCCCGAGTCTACTCCCCCCCCCCCCTTCTCCGCAACCTTCATGCTTCACACAGCAGTTTCCCAGGACAGTGGTTCGAAGCCCTTTTGAATCACAGCAACCCAGAGTAACAGAATAACAGAATTAATCATGGCACCCAAAAGGTTTCTCGTTGAGGAGATGGCTTTCTATTGTGATTATTCTCCGTGCTGCAGCTCATCCGGGTATGGGTCATTGAGTGGATAATCATTAGGTCAGTACCCAAAAGAGGTAGACTGGGTCGACACAAAAACTAGGTCAACAAAAACCCCATGTCGACCTAATGACCCCTTCGACTTAACCCATTTCAACCTTCCTGCATGTTGACCCAGTGGTCCATAACCGATCCGGCTAAGGTGGGTATCGTATTCGCAGCGGTGATTCACAGCCGCTATCCTATTAGCCCCGAAGCCAGCATCATTCCCCGATAATCGCTGCTATTGGAGGACTGCGCTTGATGTGCTACATAGTCCCACCCGATAAAGCAGCCGCCAGGACCCACGCTTAGACATGGGATTACAGAACTTCTCCCCAGAACTGACGCTATTTGGATAATGACCATCGGTCATAAATCGTGACATCCACCCAGTTATAATCGCCGGCCTCAGGCATAGTGGGATATCCCCCAAGTTGTGACCAACTCAGAATAGGATGGGAACAACAAACATGTAAGACTTCCACCTGCGCTGCACAGAGACCCGCCACTTGTATCTGTTCGCAGAGGTGTACTCTGACCCTTTGTGGAGAAGCATATAGGGTGTATATAGTAGCTGAATAAATATTTATCAGTCGCTGCGCCTCCTATTATGGTACAGGACAGCTGAACGCCACCAGCAGAGACACCCGAGACCCAATCACACAATGGAGGCTCTGGTGTCCTCAGAGCTTCCCAGACACAAAATACACCGCCATACAGGACATGGGCTGTAGTAACACAACACAGTACCCTGGGTACTTGTTTCCTAGCACGGCGCCCAGATTTTCTACGTACGGCACCGTAGGGAAATCGCATCACATGGGCCATTATAGCGGCATGCGATGCGATTTTCTCATTGTACACCACTATATCGCATCGCATGTCCCGCAAAATCGCATGTGATTTTATAGGGTGTGCGATGCCATGACATATACAATAATATGATTGTATGCCCCAAAAATTGATTTAACGAAACCCGCCCCCACTCTGAAGCGTGGCGAGCGGTGGAACGCGTCCGACTTTTTCATTACCTTACTATCCATGTCGGCATGGAGTTGATTTTATATAGTTTGGCGAGCGCAGCAAGCCCCGCGGATTAATTTACATGTATTCCGCATCCGCTCGCCACGATTCGGGCTCGATGGCTCGCCACACTATATAAAATCAATTCCACGCCGACGTGGATAGTGGGGTAATGTAAGAGTCGGAGGACGCGTTCCGCCGCCACTCACCACGCTTCGGGGTGGCGTGGATAGTGGTGGGGGGGGGGGGGGGGGGGTTGCGTTAAACCTATTTTTGGGACATACAATCATATTATTGTAAACCATCACACACCCTATAAAAATCACATTCGATTTTGCGGCAGATGCAATGCGATGGCCCAGGGCTGAGAGCAGTGAATAAATTACATAGAAAAATCGTATATCGCATGGCCCCAAATGCGATTTCACTACGGAGAATAGTACCGTACCTGGCACACACTAGGAGAGTTTCTCTAAAAATTAGTTACCAGCTGGTCACAATAGACGAATCATAACAGTGCCCGAATGGAGCAACACTTGAATTGTCCCCTCAAGCACCATCTAGTGGCTGCTGATGTGCAAAACACTTGAATCTCCCCCCTAAAGGACAGGAGCATTTATTTTTTAAATCTTGGATGTGCACAGAGTAACCACCACCACAGACCATCATCCCAGAGGCCTGGGGATGGCATTAGATCAGAGCAGGAGGTCCTGCAGGCACCGTGGATTTATAGATGGAGTAACAGCCAGCTAGGGGTTAATAAATATAAGTCAGATTAAACAGTAAAAGCAGCCAGGACACAGCAGCTGTAACAGGACACACTACAATGCGCCCCACACAGGGACTCTGGGGCAGGCTCAGTCATCCTCTGCTGTCGGACTACATGCCCCAGCATGACCTGCCAGCCCTTACCACACACAGAAGGAAGATCATGTGTCACTACTACGACAGGCACCACACACACACACACACACACACACACACACACACACACACACAGTGAGGGAGACAGAACAGGGCTACAGCTGGTCATCACTGATCTATGGTAACAAAGTATCCTGCATAGAATCACTGACAGAGCTGCAGGAGATATCTCTACAGGGCTATGCCTCACACATCACAATACACCCCTCTCCCCACACAGGACAATGCACCCCTCTCCCCACACAGGACAATGCACCCCTCTCCCCACACAGGACAAAACACCCCTCTCCCCACACAGGACAAAACACCCCTCTCCCCACACAGGACAATGCACCCCTCTCCCCACACAGGACCATACACCCCTCTCCCCACACAGGACAATGCACCCCTCTCCCCACACAGGACAATACACCCCTCTCCCCACACAGGACAATACACCCCTCTCCCTACCCTGGACAAAATGCCCCCCACCCAGTACACAATGCCCCCCTATCTCGGATTCCTAGTACACAATGCCCCCTAAACAACACACCCTTCTAAGCACTCACTTACCGGGGACACACTCCTAGTACATGATGTAGTGTACCCGTCTCCCCTCCCAGTACATGATGTAGTGTACCCTTCTCCCCTCCCAGTACACCCCTCCTAGCACACAATGCACCCCTCCCAGGGACACAGTACACCCCTCCTAGCACACACTGCACCCCTCCCAGGGACACAGCACACCCCTCCTAGCACACACTGCACCCCTCCCAGGGACACACAGTACACCCCTCCTAGCACACACTGCACCCCTCCCAGGGACACACAGTACACCCCTCCCAGGGACACACAGTACACCCCTCCCAGGGACACAGCACACCCCTCCTAGAACACACTGCACCCCTCCCAGGGACACACAGTACACCCCTCCTAGCACACACTGCACCCCTCCCAGGGACACACAGTACACCCCTCCCAGGGACACAGCACACCCCTCCTAGAACACAATGCACCCCTCCCAGGGACACAGCACACCCCTCCCTCACAGTGGCGCCGCTGTGTGGTTACCATGAGATGTGCATCCTCTCCCGGGGCGGCTGCTGCTGCAGGACTGTAATGCACACACACAGTCCCCACCGAGCACTTGGCACCTGTGAGCGGCTGCTCCGCCCTCCAGCTGCTGCTGCTGCTCTATTTATGGAGAAAGTCTCCCAGACTCAGCCTTATCTGCTATTGGGCAGAGCAGGAGATGGGCCCTGCCCTCACCCTCCTCACCTACCCCTTCAGTGCCAGCCTGCAGCCCAGAGGCCGGGTCCCTGTGCTCAGCTCTGCTACCTGGGGGTGCAATGGTTAATAGCAGGAGGCTGGTCAGGGTCCCCTGTGCTCTGCTCTCTGGGGGTGCAATGGTTAATAGAAGGAGACTGGTCAGGGTCCCCTGTGCTCTGCGCTCTGGGGGTGCAATGGTTAATAGCAGGAGACTGGTCAGGGTCCCCTGTGCTCTGGGGGTGCAATGGTTAATAGAAGGAGACTGGTCAGGGTCCCCTGTGCTCTGCGCTCTGGGGGTGCAATGGTTAATAGCAGGAGGCTGGTCAAGGTCCCCTGTGCTCTGGGGGTGCAATGGTTAATAGCAGGAGGCTGGTTATGGTCCCCTGTGCTCTGGGGGTGCAATGGTTAATAGCAGGAGGCTGGTCAGGGTCCCCTGTGCTCTGAGGGTGCAATGGTTAATAGCAGGAGGCTGGTCAGGGTCCCCTGTGCTGTGGGGGTGCAATGGTTAATAGCAGGAGGCTGGTCAGGGTCCCCTGTGCTCTGAGGGTGCAATGGTTAATAGCAGGAGGCTGGTCAGGGTCCCCTGTGCTCTGCTCTCTGGGGGTGCAATGGTTAATAGCAGGAGGCTGGTCAGGGTCCCCTGTGCCCTGCTCTCTGGGGGTGCAATGGTTAATGACAGGAGACTGGTCAGGGTCCCCTGTGCTCTGCTCTCTGGGGGTGCAATGGTTAATGACAGGAGACTGGTTATGGTCCCCTGTGCTCTGGGGGTGCAATGGTTAATAGCAGGAGGCTGGTCAGGGTCCCAGGTTATTCCCAGACATGACCCTCAGCGCATCCTTAGCAGTCCAGGTTTAAGCATATCCTACTAGTGTACAGCTGACTTCATTTGCACCTCAGTCAGTCTGATTATACCATCTGTGCACAACCAGGGAAATACCTCAAACCTGCACTGTTGGGTTGTCTTGCGGATCACATTTGGGAACCACTGGGTTAATAGCACAGGGCTGATCTGTTCGCCTATATCAGCGCTTCCGGTCTCCCTCCAGTCACCGGTTCCCATTCTGCAGCTCAGTATAAAGATAATAATGGCAATATTCCAGCATTATTCAGCTGAGAAGGAAACTTCAGCTGCACGACAAGATTCAGCAAAGTCCCCGCTCAGCTGTAACCACAGAGCCTGCAAATTGTTCTGCTGTTTGGGGATTTCGCCCATGGCAACCAGAGTGGCTTGCTTTAATCATCTCATTTGAATATAATAGAGACAGGATCTGATTGGCTCCTCTCATCCATCAGCAGGTTTTATAAATGTCCCCAATATACATATTCTGGGACTGTGTTTATTATTTATATTTATTACACTTATTATTATTATTATTATTTAAATTCAGCTCCAACTGAGAACGCAAATGAGGGCGACTTTCTATGGAAGCTGCTGTAAATGTGACACAAAATTGTCATTATTATTTTTTAATAATTATATATATATATATTAATAATAACAATAATTAATATATTAATTCTATTATATGGGGGATGTCCAGAGACATTGTTTTGCTCAGTGTATTTGGACCCATTACGTAGACAGTCAAACGGTCAATATGTTTTTTTTTTCACGTTTTTGTGAGCCGACATATGCCGACCCATACCCAGGGCTTAAAGTGGTCATGCAGAGGTGCGGAACTCATTTCTTTATGCCACCTAATTGGACCCCCTCCCCCCATCAGCCAGAGACAGGCCAGTGGTAGGGTTTTTGGCATCCCCCTGCAAACTAGAATACTTCTCTGTGAGAATTACTGGCATCAACGTGGAGGTTAAAATGTTCCACCTCACCATTAGAGGTGGTGGAAGTCAGTTCCACCCCGTTCCCCCTCACTTTAACACCTGCCCATACCCATGTGAAATGCGTTCTGTATTTAGACTTGGATCCCATCCCCAAGATATATCATTATGGGATGCACATGTTCCAAATAACGGGGAAATCCGATGTCCAAAATATTTCTATTCCGGAGCATTGAGATACAGGAGACTCATCCTGTATCTGTCAGACGGACACTAATGAGCCATCTACCATCGATGATTCTAAATCATCGATGGTTCATGGCCGATGTCCAATACTTTTGCCATCGATGGGGGAGAACCAGATGGTTTCCCTCCATCGATGGAATAGCAAAACGATGTTTCGCTGTTTTTTTTTTTTCAAAGTGCCGGGACACAGAGCATAGCTCCGCCCCCTGATACCCGCGAAGCCCCGCCCCGTGTTTTGATTGGCCCACAGGCCAATCAATCAAACACAATGGATGACCATCGATATGTAAAAATATCGATGGTCATCCATTACATAGTTTAGCACTATCGATGGCCTGTTGCAGAATTGCCATCGATGGCAACCATCGATGGCAATGGCAACGATGGCCATCCCTACTAATGAAATATCTGTATTGCTGTCCAAGCTCTACGGAAAACGTATTTACCTATAATAAAAAATAAAAAATTCACATTTCCCTTCAAGTTTTAATTTTAAGATATTTAGCAGAACTATGAAAACACTGAGTTTGTACAGGGGAAATGATATTATGTGACTATAGACATGGGGAAATTGCTCTGCCTTTTAATTTGGCCAAATAAGGCCACCCCCCCACCCCTCACCCCCCATAGCTTAGCTCCCCTCCCCCTTAAGTAGTAAAACTGCAGGGGCTTAAGCTTCGCTCCCTGCTGGGATCAGACTCCCAGAATTCTGTTCAAAGTTTCCTTTAAAAAAATAAAAAAAAAGCCGTCATCTGACGTTCTCATACGTTTTCATATAAAACAGTTTTACCAGTGAATGTGTCACGGGCTGACGATGCAGAAGGCGGGTTCTTCCCGATCCTCCAGGATAAGCCCGCCTCCGGCAGCTTCCGCACATAAATACATCTGACCTTTATGAGTTATTTAATGTAACACAATATACAGAGGCCAATTCAAAAGGTGATCAAATATCATTTCTTATTGCCGCATATTATGACTTTTGAGCTGAGTACACACCCGATACCTGTTAGGGATGGCCATCTTTGCCTTTACCAGCGATGTTTACCATCGCTGGCAAAATTTGCAACTGACCATCGATGGTCCATAACTGTGCAATGGATGACCATCGATGTTTTTACATATTGAAGGTCATTTATTTTCTCTGATGTCTCTGATTAATTTGTGATATTAATTTGTGGGCCAATCCGAATATGGGGGTGGGGCTTCACAGGAAAAAGGAAAACAAAAGTATTTGTTTAACCTTGACATCGATGGTGGGAAACCATCTGGTTCTCCCCCCCATCGATGGCAAAACTGATCAACATCGGCCATCAACCTTCGATGTTTTCTAATCATCGATGGTCGATGGCCATCCCTAATACCTGTACAACACACGATACCGGTATTGTTACATTGCAAACACTCAATATCATGAACGATGAGCACTCCCATACTTTGGTAAGGCCCCTCCCCCCATCATCTGTACTTTCAGCTCAATCTGACACCATGGGGGTTAATCTGGCTGATTTGCTCAGATGCGAATTCACGGCCTTGTGTATTATCACGGCGCCAGTTATGTAGTCAGCATAGTGTCCCTGTCAGTATCAGCGTACTGTTCCCGCGGCCAGCGTAGTCAGCATCGCTGTCAGTATCAGCGTTGTGTTCCCACAGCCAGCGTTGTCAGCGTCCCTGTCAGAATCAGCGTTGTGTTCCTGCAGTCAGCATTGTCAGCGTCCCTGTCAGTATCAGCGTTGTGTTCCCGCAGCCAGCGTAGTCAGCGTCCCTGTCAGTATCAGCGTTGTGTTCCCACTGCCAGCGTAGTCAGCGTCCCTGTCAGTATCAGCGTTGTGTTCCTGCAGTCAGCGTTGTCAGCGTCCCTGTCAGAATCAGCGTTGTGTTCCTGCAGTCAGCGTTGTCAGCGTCCCTGTCAGTATCAGCGTTGTGTTCCCGCAGCCAGCGTAGTCAGCGTCCCTGTCAGTATCAGCGTTGTGTTCCTGCAGCCAGCGTAGTCAGTGTCCCTGTCAGTATCAGCGTTGTGTTCCCGCAGCCAGCGTAGTCAGCGTCCCTGTCAGTATCAGCGTTGTGTTCCCGCAGCCAGTGTAGTCAGCGTCCCTGTCAGTATCAGCGTTGTGTTCCCGCGGCCAGTGTAGTCAGCGTCCCTGTCAGTATCAGCGTTGTGTTCCCGCAGCCAGCGTAGTCAGCGTCCCTGTCAGTATCAGCGTTGTGTTCCCGCAGCCAGCGTAGTCAGCGTCCCTGTCAGTATCAGCGTTGTGTTCCCGCAGCCAGCGTAGTCAGCGTCCCTGTCAGTATCAGTGTTGTGTTCCCGCAGCCAGCGTAGTCAGCGTCCCTGTCAGTATCAGCGTTGTGTTCCTGCAGCCAGCGTAGACAGCGTCCCGGTCAGTATCAGCGTTGTGTTCCCGCGGCCAGCGTAGTCAGCGTCCCTGTCAGTATCAGCGTTGTGTTCCTGCAGCCAGCGTAGTCAGCGTCCCTGTCAGTATTAGTGTTGTGTTCCTGCAGCCAGCGTAGTCAGCGTCCCTGTCAGTATCAGTGTTGTGTTCCTGCAGCCAGCGTAGTCAGTGTCCCTGTCAGTATCAGCGTTGTGTTCCCGCGGCCAGCGTAGTCAGCGTCCCTGTCAGTATCAGTGTTGTGTTCCTGCAGCCAGCGTAGTCAGCGTCCCGGTCAGTATCAGTGTTGTGTTCCCACAGCCAGCATAGTCAGTGTCCCTGTCAGTAGCAGCATTGTGTTCCCTCGGCCAGCGTAGTCCGTGTCCCTGTCAGTATCAGCATTGTGTTCCTGCAGCCAGTGTAGTCAGCGTCCCTGTCAGTATCAGCTTCATGTTCCCGCAGCAGCATAGTCAGCGTCCCTGTCAGTATCATCGTTGTGTTCCCGCAGCCAGCGTAGTCAGTGTCCCTGTCAGTATCAGTGTTGTGTTCCCGCAGCCAGCGTAGTCAGCGTCCCTGTCAGTATCAGTGTTGTGTTCCCGCGGCCAGCGTAGTCAGCGTCCCTGTCAGAATCAGCGTAGTGTTCGCGCGGCCAGCGTAGTCAGCGTCCCTGTCAGTATCAGCATTGTGTTCCTGCAGCCAGCGTAGTCAGTGTCCCTGTCAGTATCAGCGTTGTGTTCCAGCGGCCAGCGTAGTCAGCGTCCCTGTCAGTATCAGCATTGTGTTCCTGCAGCCAGCGTAGTCAGTGTCCCTGTCAGTATCAGTGTTGTGTTCCCGCAGCCAGCGTAGTCAGCGTCCCTGTCAGTATCAGCATTGTGTTCCTGCAGCCAGCGTAGTCAGTGTCCCTGTCAGTATCAGTGTTGTGTTCCTGCAGCCAGCGTAGTCAGCGTCCCTGTCAGTATCAGTGTTGTGTTCCTGTAGTCAGTGTCCCTGTCAGTATCAGTGTTGTGTTCCTGCAGCCAGCGTAGTCAGCGTCCCTGTCAGTATCAGCGTTGTGTTCCTGCAGCCAGCGTAGTCAGCGTCCCTGTCAGTATCAGCGTCGTGTTCCAGCAGCCAGCATAGTCAGTGTCCCTGTCAGTATCAGTGTTGTGTTCCTGCAGCCAGCGTAGTCAGCGTCCCTGTCAGTATCAGTGTTGTGTTCCTGCAGCCAGCGTAGTCAGCGTCCCTGTCAGTATCAGTGTTGTGTTCCCGCAGCCAGCGTAGTCAGTGTCCCTGTCAGTATCAGTGTTGTGTTCCTGCAGCCAGCGTAGTCAGCGTCCCTGTCAGTATCAGTGTTGTGTTCCTGCAGCCAGCGTAGTCAGTGTCCCTGTCAGTATCAGTGTTGTGTTCCTGCAGCCAGCGTAGTCAGTGTCCCTGTCAGTATCAGTGTTGTGTTCCTGCAGCCAGCGTAGTCAGCGTCCCTGTCAGTATCAGTGTTGTGTTCCCGCGGCCAGTGTAGTCAGCGTCCCTGTCAGTATCAGCATACTGTTCCCGCAGCCAGCGTAGTCAGCGTCCCTGTCAGTATCAGTGTTGTGTTCCCGCAGCCAGCGTAGTCAGCGTCCCTGTCAGTATCAGTGTTGTGTTCCCGCAGCCAGCGTAGTCAGTGTCCCTGTCAGAATCCTGCAGCCAGCGTAGTCAGCGTCCCTGTCAGTATCAGCGTTGTGTTCCTGCAGCCAGCGTAGACAGCGTCCCTGTCAGTATCAGTGTTGTGTTCCCGCAGCCAGCGTAGTCAGCGTCCCTGTCAGTATCAGTGTTGTGTTCCCGCAGCCAGCGTAGTCAGCGTCCCTGTCAGTATTAGCATCGTGTTTCCACAGCCAGCGTAGTCAGCGTCCCTGTCAGTATCAGTGTTGTGTTCCTGCAGCCAGCGCAGTCAGAGTCCCTGTCAGTATCAGCGTTGTGTTCCCGCGGCCAGCGTAGTCAGAGTCCCTGTCAGTATCAGCGTTGTGTTCCCGCGGCCAGCGTAGTCAGCGTCCCTGTCAGTATCAGCATTGTGTTTCCGCAGCCAGCGTAGTCAGCGTCCCTGTCAGTATTAGCATCGTGTTTCCGCAGCCAGCGTTGTCAGCGTCCCTGTCAGTATCAGCGTTGTGTTCCCGCGGCCAGCGTAGTCAGAGTCCCTGTCAGTATCAGCGTTGTGTTCCCGCGGCCAGCGTAGTCAGCGTCCCTGTCAGTATCAGTGTTGTGTTCCTGCAGCCAGCGCAGTCAGAGTCCCTGTCAGTATTAGCATCGTGTTCCCGCGGCCAGCGTAGTCAGAGTCCCTGTCAGTATCAGTGTTGTGTTCCTGCAGCCAGCGCAGTCAGAGTCCCTGTCAGTATTAGCATCGTGTTCCCGCAGCCAGCGTAGTCAGTACTTACGCAGTTAGCATAGTCAGTCAGCATTGTGTCAGCGCTAATTACATTGTGTGGAAACCATTGACAATTTTTAACCTGCCTGACATGACAGGTGTGAATGTGTTCCTGAAACACCACCACTATCCACGCCAGCCTGAAGCGTGGCGAGGGGCAGCAGTACGCATCCTTCCGACCTGTTCATACCCCCACTAATCCATGTCAGCGAGGAGTTGATTTTATAAAGTACAGCGAGCCACCGAGCCCGAAGCATGGCGAGCAGACGCATATTAGTTGACGTGTATTCTGCATCCCCTCGCTTTGCTTGCCGCACTTTATAAAATTAACTTCACACCGATGTGGATAGTGGGGGTATGAACAGGACGCGTACGGCATGCGCTCGCCACACTTCGGGCTGGCGTGGATAGTGGGGGTTTGAAATGGAAGCATTTGCCAGTATGTAACATGGAGCACTGGCAAATGCGTTATTTATTGTGTATGAGATGCACTTGCGCACCGCACCACCCCTTTGTGCACGAGACGCATGCGCTACCGAACCCCTAACCATGACCGTCTCCCTGAGGCGGACACGGGAAGGGTTGCCGTACCCTGCCACGCAAATTACTCGAGCGCCTCTCCGTCGGCACCCGCATGATCACCTCTCCGCCTGCATCTGCCAGCACAGGGGATCTGGCGGTTACCGGCGCTGTGTAAGAGGCGCTCACTAGGCTTGCCAGGGACGCCGGGGACAGAGCTGCACCTCGCGGGGACAGTACAGTGACTAGGCTGCTTGATGGGACACTACGCTGACTACGCAGGGCTGCCGCGGGGACACTGCACTGTGCGCTGGGCTGCCATTGGGCTACGCTGACAACGTAGCGTAAGGTGGCGCCGTGATAATACACAAGTATATTGTTCTCCCATGGCATCGCCGACAGGTGTGTACTCAGCTTAAGGAATGTTCTTTTTTCATTAATATCTATTAAAATCTCCTGCCGCCTCGCAGCATCTGAAATTATAGGCTGTCCTAGCGAAGAGCTTATTAGTGAGTGAGAGACGTCTGTATTCTGGACACTACGCAGTGTGTGGCCGTAAGCTCACGCCTCACACATGCACTGCGCCATTGAGGGGTAAATGGTAGAATCAGTGGGTGGAGGCTGCCGGAGAGGGATTGAAAAAACAAGGTGGGCTGGTCGGGTCACTAGCAGAGGGTGTAGGCAGATGTCACAGCAACAATCTTGTCCAGCTACAGGGTCTAGATCAGGCATGTCCAAACTGTGGCCCTCCAGCTGTTGTGAAACTACATATCCCAGCCTGCATTGCCATAGTTTTAGAATTCCCTAATAGCAAAACTGTGGCAAGGCATGATGGAAATTGTAGTTTAACAACAGCTGGAGGGCCATAGTTTGGACATGCCTGGCCTAGATAGACAGTGAATAGGTCAACACTGAAATGTCAACGTGCACAAGTCAACCTTGACAAAAGGTTGACACAAGCAAATGTCGCCATGGAAGGTCAACACACTAATAGGTCAACATGAGCTTTTACGGTATTTTTGGTGTCAAATATTAGGTTTTAGCACATGGACTCTGAACTTCAAAAGAAAGAAGAAAAAAAAAACACAACGCGTGTTGACCTTTTGCTTATGTTGACCTATTGTCTATGTCGACTGTTGACCTAGACACTATTGACCGAATAGCGGGGTAAAAGGCCTCTCAAAGATGTTGCGATGAGTCCAGCAATGCAGTGTTCCGCTGAGGTGGGGTCGGGGGGGTCAATTTCCCACCCGAACGGAGCAATTGCCCCTTATTGTGCTGTTACCCAGATTTTTATAGTAAGGAACCTTACGAAGTGCAGATTTGCCGTTGCTGGCTGCCCTGTCTATTGCAGGATTAAATATTTACATTCCTGGGTGCTGCGTTCCGCTTGTTTTATAGAGACGCTGTGGCTGCGATCCAACCTTCACTGCAGGGGAATAAAAGGCGCAGGCTCCTGCATAGTCATGTCATCAGACAGATGCGGCTGGTGCCACTGATTCACCAGGTGCACCAACCAGGCGCCGCCAGAAAATACAGGCTATGGTGCAGAGAGCGGGGGAGGGCTGGCAAGGATGGTGCAGGAGCGGCCTGCAGTACAGCACCACCGCCTTGTGAGCTTACATGTCGCAGGGTTACACTGAGCTGCGGTTCCGGATTCTCTGTCCGCCTGCAGGATTATCAGAGTTATGTCTGTGTGATCTGCTGCGGAGGAGTCCAGCTTTGTGATCTGGCACTGTACACCAAGACTAGTATATACTGTACAGCCACATTCCCTCGGTGTGCAGTGACTGGGGGCTGCTGGCTGCATTGTGTGCACCACAGACACCCCTAGGCTGTCCTCAGGGACACAACAGGAAGAGACCCATTCAGTATGCCCATCACACTGCATCTCATTGTTGTCATGGGCACCAGGCACTGCGTGGTCTGTAACACCCAAAATGGTGCCACTTCAGCAATGGGCACAGAGGGGCTCCAGCAAAAACCTCAGATTCATTAATAACTCTAATTAATCAGGATAATTCAGTTTATTTAATCAGCCTTGGTTCTGTAATCATGCTGCAGTTCAAATATATATATATATATATATATATATATATATGTATCCAACGGAGACAGCACTCACAACCTGTCTGTACCTGATGAAGGGGGTCATACCCCGAAAGCTAGTCTTTTAATACAGACGTTTTTGCTTCACTTACAACTGCCTCTTGAGTGCTGTCTCCGTTGGATACATATTTGTTTATTGCGTCCGGGCACCGGGGCTTATTTCCTTGAGAACACACCGAGTGCCGGCTGATTTGGACTCTTATATATATATATATATATATATATATATATATATATACACACATACACACACACAGGTTGAGTATCCTTTAGCCGAATATCCAAAAACCTAAATATTAAAAAAAAATTGTGGTTTTTCATAATATTTCGAGTTTTTTTTGGGTCCCCCACCCCTTTTTTGACACTTACCACGTCCCCTGGCGGCCTTCATGATCCTCTTCAGCTGCATCTCTGGTCCCAGGGGTGCATTGCGCGAGTGTGCGGTCGCACTAGTGATGTCACCGGCCCTCCTGCAAACTCGTGCAATGTCGACCTTTTGACTGTTAACCTAATGCTTGTGTTGACCTAATGACCTGTCGACCTAAACCCATGTCAACCTAGAACCATGTTGACCTAATGGTGGTGACCCAATGCTTTAAGACCAACATACTGTAGACCAAATAACCGTATCCCCCATTATCTACCCATCTGTCCATCGGACCGCTAGCATCTGTTTTCTCCAAGGCAGCAGCCATTTTTGGAGGGACATTTTCCTGCAAATTCCATACAGACACCCAGACCCATTGAAATCTGCAGAGACCATTTGGCTCCACAGCGCCGGCTCCCCCAAGCCACCGTTTGGGGGCTGCAGTACCATTGTGTAAATGACCAGATCCACAGAAGCCTCACAGTACAGAACGTGTAAGTCATGGTTGCGTTGCACAGTGTAATGCAGCAATACCACAGTTATAAGGAGCAACAGGGCCGAATTATAGTGGGGCACAGGGGGTCATTACTCCTGGGCCCCCCTCTATCTATGTGATTAATCTGGGATCACGGCTGTCGATCCTCGCCGACAGCCGTGATCCTGGCCTGTTTGCGGTCAGATCGACCGCATAACGAAAGACGGGATTCAATTTCCTGCCTGTCGATGGGATCAAAGGGGGCATGGCTACAAAAATGGGCGTGGCTTGTCGATCTGCGGCCTAGATCACGGCAATACATGGCCGTTATTGGAAGAACAGTCCCGACAGCTTCTGAAGCCCGGCCCGTTCTGCTGTGATCCCGCATCATCGTTAATGACAATATTGAATAGTAAGCCGCCGCTATTTCCAACGTCTAAAATAGTGGCGGCACATTGCATACCCCCCTAAGTACCATAAGAATTTGCAGAAGAGATCAGAGGCTGAGAGGCTTGTGCTGAGCTCTGCTTGGTGGAGCTCATCATATGCTTCTCAGGCCTATGAAGGATAGCAGCAGCTGCCTTGTCATGGGAGGGTTTTTAATCAGAACTCATCCGAAGCCACCAACCCCCATCTCCTACCACCTCCTCCTCCTCTTGCTTTCTGCTTCTGCCTGTTCCCATCTTGCTCACCTACTCATCCTCTCCCTCTCATCAGGCACTGTCCCCAATACCTTCAAGCATGCACTCATCTCCCCTATTTGTCTCCCCTATTTAAAAAAAAAACCGAACAAACAAAAAAAACAACCAACTACTGACCCATCCGTCTCCTGCATTTTGCCTATTGTCTACCACTGCCTTTCTATCCTCCCACTCCCTGCTTGTCCCATATGATGAAACGTCTCTCCAAACATAAAGGGGGACATTTACCAAAATGGATTCGTAGAAAAAAGGTGTATTCGTAGGGAGAAATACACCTTTTTTTTACGAATTTGTATTTTCGGGATTTACAATCCCAAAAATACAACAATTCGTAGTCCTAAAGATGGAACATTCGTATTTGTAGTTACAAATACGAATGTCTACACCATCGATAGAATACGACAGAAATCACCATTCAAAAGAATGGTGGTTTCTGATTTACTAAGCAGCCGTACTGATAATACGGCTGCTTAGTGGTGTAAAACACCCACGCAAATACGACAGGAAAATAGAACACCATTTTCATGTCGTATTTGCGTTTAAGCCTGCACGGATCAGTCAGATCCG
Organism: Crinia signifera; assembly: GCF_055691185.1. Taxonomy (NCBI): domain Eukaryota; kingdom Metazoa; phylum Chordata; class Amphibia; order Anura; family Myobatrachidae; genus Crinia; species Crinia signifera. The sequence continues at coordinate 153,510,618 of NC_139225.1, read as the reverse complement.
TGCAGGCTTCAGTGTAAAAAAATAGAAAAAAAAATAAATAATAAAAAAAAACGGCGTGGGGTCCCCCCCACAGCCGAAACCAGCACCAGGCTGACAGAGCCTGGAGCCGGTAATTAAAAATCAGGGAACCCGACAAATAGGGGTTCCCCGATTTTTAACAACCAGCCCCAGGCTCCTGCTCTGGGGCTGGTTCCCAAAATACGGGGGACAAAATGACTAGGGGTCCCCCGTATTTCAAGAACCAGCCCCAGGCAAAACCAGCCAGCGGGTAATGCCACAGCCGGGGGGAGACTTTTTATGCAAGTCCCCCCGGCCAAAGCATTAACCCTACCGACCAGTCAGCCTGGCCAGGGGCCCTGGGGGAGTGGGGACCCCCCCAATAAAGGGGTCCCCCCCCTCCAGGACTTACCTGACCAGGCTGAAGCCTGGTGCTGTCCTCGATGCCCCTGGGCGGTGGGCATCGAGCTGATGGTTTTGTGTAAAAAATAGAATAAAAACCATTGCTTTTTACTGTGGCACTACAAGTGCCAGCAAGCCTCCCCAGCAAGCTGGGACTTGGAGAACCACAAGTCCCAGCCTGCTGGGCATTAAAGGGCCCGCTGGGTCTTGTAGTGCCACCGTAAAAAAAATAGTTAAATAAAACACACTGACACCCGTTTTAAATAAAAGTTTAATACAAACATTACATACATACTGATACTTACCTTTCTTGATCCCGTAGGTAGCCCTGGTCCTGATGTCCTGTGTCGTCCTCCAGGTCCATGTCGGCTGTCTGCGTCGTCCTCCAGGTCCATGTCGACGGTCCGTGTCGTCCTCCAGGTCCATGGCGGTGTCCGGGTCCGAAGAAATCCATGTTGGAGCTGTGGAAGGAAATCCTACTCACCTGTTCCTGCGCTGAAGAAGTCTTGTCTTGATCCGACGTAGTCCAGGTAATCTTCCTGCTGTCGCCGGTCCCCGCTGTCTCCGCTGTCCGTGCATCGCGCTGAGGAGAGATGCTGAAGTTTCATATTCGGCGCCTCTCCTCAGACTGAATTCTATTGGCCGCCTAGCAGGCCAATCAGGAGCCGAGAAAGTCGGCTCCTGATTGGCCTGCTAGGCGGCCAATAGAATTCAGTCTGAGGAGAGGCGCCGAATATGAAACTTCAGCATCTCTCCTCAGCGCGATGCACGGACAGCGGAGACAGCGGGGACCGGCGACAGCAGGAAGATTACCTGGACTACGTCGGATCAAGACAAGACTTCTTCAGCGCAGGAACAGGTGAGTAGGATTTCCTTCCACAGCTCCAACATGGATTTCTTCGGACCCGGACACCGCCATGGACCTGGAGGACGACACGGACCGTCGACATGGACCTGGAGGACGACGCAGACAGCCGACATGGACCTGGAGGACGACACAGGACATCAGGACCAGGGCTACCTACGGGATCAAGAAAGGTAAGTATCAGTATGTATGTAATGTTTGTATTAAACTTTTATTTAAAACGGGTGTCAGTGTGTTTTATTTAACTATTTTTTTTACGGTGGCACTACAAGACCCAGCGGGCCCTTTAATGCCCAGCAGGCTGGGACTTGTGGTTCTCCAAGTCCCAGCTTGCTGGGGAGGCTTGCTGGCACTTGTAGTGCCACAGTAAAAAGCAATGGTTTTTATTCTATTTTTTACACAAAACCATCAGCTCGATGCCCACCGCCCAGGGGCATCGAGGACAGCACCAGGCTTCAGCCTGGTCAGGTAAGTCCTGGAGGGGGGGGACCCCTTTATTGGGGGGGTCCCCACTCCCCCAGGGCCCCTGGCCAGGCTGACTGGTCGGTAGGGTTAATGCTTTGGCCGGGGGGACTTGCATAAAAAGTCTCCCCCCGGCTGTGGCATTACCCGCTGGCTGGTTTTGCCTGGGGCTGGTTCTTGAAATACGGGGGACCCCTAGTCATTTTGTCCCCCGTATTTTGGGAACCAGCCCCAGAGCAGGAGCCTGGGGCTGGTTGTTAAAAATCGGGGAACCCCTATTTGTCGGGTTCCCTGATTTTTAATTACCGGCTCCAGGCTCTGTCAGCCTGGTGCTGGTTTCGGCTGTGGGGGGGACCCCACGCCGTTTTTTTTTTTTATTTATTTTTTTTCTATTTTTTTTACACCATGCAGCCTGCACGGATCTGACTGATCCGTGCAGACTGCTAGAAATAATTCGTATTAGCAGCCGTATATACGGCCGCTAATACGAATCATTACACCATCGGAGGGTTACAAAGCAGTCGTATATGACTGCTTTGTAACTGATCCTCCGGAACACGACTTTGCATACGACTTAAACAGTCGTATGCAGTCGTAGGGAAAATACCAATACGAAAAACTAGGTTTTTCATATTGGTAAATTTCCCCCAAAACTACAGACATCATGGCCATCCACAAAGCACTCCACAGACACAAAGAGTTATTACACTCCTTTCTCACTGTGGACATTACTAAACCTTTATCCGATCTCTCATTATCTCTCCCCTCCTATCTGGCTATCTGTACTCTACAACAATCTGTCAGATCCTCCTCACCACCAGTTCCCATGGCCCATCCATTATTGTTCCACGCCCACTCCCCATCATACATCTCCAACATTATCGCGTGGGATCCCAGAGTTTGCAAATCTGTTCCTCTAAATTACACTGTATGAAGCACTACTACTGTGGGCATTATGTGTATAAGAGGTGCTACTACTGTGGGCATTATGTGTATAAGAGGCGCTACTACTGTGGGCATTATGTGTATAAGAGGCGCTACTACTGTGAACATTATATGTGCAAGCAGCTCTGCTACTGTGAGCTTTATGTGTATAAGGGGGAACTACTACTGTGAACATTATAAGTGAAAGCATTAGGTGTATAAGCGTCACTACTACTGTGAACATTATGTTTATGTGGCACTACTAATGTGGGCATTATGTGGGCACTACTACTGTGAACGGATTCGGTATGAAATCCCGACGGTCAAAATCCCGACAGGGTCAAAATCCCGAATGGGTCAAAATCCCGACAAGGACAAAATCCCGAATGGGTCAAAATCCCGACAAGGACAAAATCCCGACAAGGACAAAATCCCGACATTTAAAATCCCGACAGGGTCAAAATCCCGACATACAGGTAAAACAGTCTACATGACTTTCCGTCGACAGGTGTGAGGTCAACATGGGTTTTTTCACTGTTTTTTTACCCGAATGACGACACAGTTGGAAGTGAACCGCAGCCCCTCGCATAGCTCGCTTCGCTCACAATGCTTCGGGCACGGTGCCTCGCTGCGCTTGGCACATGATTTTATTCTCCCACCATGCCCTAGTGGATGGTAGGGCATGAAATACCACCTGTCGGCACATGTCGGCTCAAAAAACAGTGAAAAAACCCATGTCGACCTCGCACCTGTCGACGGAAAGTCATGTAGACTGTTTCACCTGTAAATTCTATATGTCGGGATTTTGTCCATGTCAGGATTTTGTCCCTGTCGGGATTTTGACTGCATCCCCTGTGAACATTATGTTTATGTGGCACTACTACTGTGGGCATTATGTGTATAAGTGGCGTTACTACTGTGGGCATTGTGTGTATAAGCAGCACTACTACCGATACTAAGAGTACTATGAACCTTATTCTGGTTGATTCACAAGGCTGCAAATTCGCAGCCCTGCGAGTCCACCAGATACCGCCCTGTGAATGTTGATGTGCACGCCCCCCCTCCCCCTACGTGTATAAGCAGAACTACTACTGTGGACCTCATATGAAAGATGAAATAATACTGTGGACATTGTGTCTAATGGGTGCTGCTGAGGTGCAACGTGACTAAGGGGCATTACTGTGTGATGTAACACTACTATGTGGTGTAATGTGAATAAGTGTGCGTGAAAGTGTGGCGGAGTTTGAATTGGAGGAACTATTGTGGCCACACCACTTCCTCATAAGATCACACCCATTTTTTGTGTTGCCCACACTTTGGTGTGCCATGTGCCTTTAAAAGTATGTGAGTTATAGTTTGCAGGCACTAGATGTACATCCTAGCCTGGGCCCTGCTTACACTATCCTTGCCATATCCCAGTGTGTTATTATAATAAAAGGTATTGAAACCAAAGGTAAAGTATCAGAAACGGAACCTTCCAAACTAGGGAGTTACAATGTAACTAGAAAGTGAGTGTGTAACTGTAAATGTACAAACAGGCAATACTCACTGCTTATTGTGGAGCGCCCTCTGCTGGTCATCCCAAGTACCTCAACAAAAACCTAAAAATATCTCTGAGGCATTTTACATCTGTCCTGAGTCTGCCGGGCCATGTGTTATATGGGAATGCGCCATAGGTAAACGCAGGGGTGTTTCAGTTTGCACAGAAACCCCCTTATCTTGGCAAGTGCCTTAAATTATGACAATAGCACTGGTATATAATATGATCAATAGAGCTACCACAGAGCGGAGCTGCTGCACATGCCCAGTGTACCAGCTTCTACCAGGTTTGCTGTGTGTGTGTGTGGATTAAACCCTCAAACATCACAATAGACCAGAGAGTTGCTGCCAGGAGGAAGAGACAGGAGCCTTAACATGAGGTGGGAGAATGTGAGCTTAGAAAGTACAGTACTGGTTCTATTATGTCTGTGTATATTTTTATTTAGTATAGCATGTTTAACCTTTTTCAGACCACTTATCTTATTTAAATGTTTGAAACAGCCTATACCAGTGATGGGAACCGCGCTTAACTAAAACATGCAACAGGTGTAGGTAAAACAGGGTTGCCTACTTTCTCCCGGAGAGGAGAGATTCAGTAGCCGCTCAGGGGGCGGGGCTTAAGAGTGACATCACTAAGCCCCGCCCCCATGCTGTTAAACCAGCTAATTCAGTGATCTCCGTGGAGGGGGCGGGGCTAAATGACGCGATTGTGTCATTTTAGCTCCGCCCCCTCCTCTGAGACCCGAGGATTGCGGCATTTTAATGCCGCGATCCGGGGGACAGCGGGGGTCCCCCCTGAATCCGGGAGGGTTGCCCACCCTTCCGGGGGGCCAGGAGGGAGCCCCGATTTTCGGGAGACTCCCGGAAATTCCGGAAGGGTCGGCAACCCTGAGGTAAAAATATATACGAATATTTATTAATATACAGTAAAATGAATATAGTATAAAATAGAGGGATTACATATCCCATAAAAACATGGATACCATATGCGTAATGTGTGAGATAATAGTCACCCACAATATGCTGCACAGTCCTGAGTCCGTTCCTAGGATGCCTCTGTAGTATTGTCCCAGTACACTTTGTTAGGAGAGAGGTGATCTCCACTCCAGGGAGCTCCTTGTTGTTAATGGGTGCTCTACCTGGGATTATGTTGAGGGGACCAGGGAGCGCCAGATGTTGGTTGGTGCTCTACCTGGTATTGGATGTTGGTGCCCCAAATAGTAGGCTGGTGGTATAAATTTCCATGCTGTCTGGGTCCGGCCAGGTGGGATCTCGACGTTGGGCTAATGACTGTCGGGATCCCGACTGTCGGACCCCTGTACCACACCCGCAGGCAGGAGAAGTTATGGAGGCAGGGGGTGGTGTGTAGGCAGGGGGTGGTGTGTAGGCAGGGGGTGGTGTGTAGGCAGGGGGTGGTGTGTAGGCAGGGGGTGGTGTGTAGGCAGGGGGTGGTGTGGAGGCAGGGGGTGGTGTGTAGGCAGGGGGTGGTGTGTAGGCAGGGGGTGGTATGCAGACAGGAGGTGGTGTGCCAGCAGAAGATGATATGGAGGCAGGTGGTGGTGTAGGCAGGGAGTAGTGTGTAGGCAGGGGGTGGTATACAGACAGAAGGGAGTGTGCCAGCAGAAGATGGTATGGAAGCAGGTGGTGGTATGCAGACAGGAGATATTATGGAGGCAGGAAGTAGTATGCAAGCTGGGGACAGTGTACAAGTAGGAGAGGGTGTGTAGGCAGTGGGCTGGTATGCAGGCAGGGGGCAGGACACAGGCAAAGGGTGGTGTGCAGGTATGGGGCATATGTGAGCTGGGGCTGTTTTGCAGGCAGGGGGCAGTGTGCAGGCAGGGGGCGGTGTGCAGGCAGGGGGCGGTGTGCAGGTAGGGATCATATGTGGGCTGGGGGCGGTGTGTAGGCAGTGGGCAGGACCCTTGCATGCTCGCTGCGGCACGGTGGCTCACTACGCGAGCCACCTATTATATTCTCCCTCTATGGGGGTCGTGGAACCCCACGAGGGAAAATAGCCGACGGCCGTCGGGAACCCGGCTGTCGTGTTTTGACAGTCGGGACCCCGTCCGGCACCCCCTGCCTGCCCATCATCTTCTGCTGGCACACCCCCTCTTGCCTCCATACCACCCCCTGCCTGCACACCAACCCCTTGCCTCCATAATATCTCCTGTCTGCATACCACCTCCTGCCTCCATACCATCTTCTGCTGGCACACTCCCTCCTGCCTCCATACCACCTCCTGCCTCCATACCATCTTCTGCTGGCACACTCCCTCCTGCCTCCATACCACCTCCTGCCTCCATACCATCTTCTGCTGGCACACTCCCTTCTGTCTATATACCACCCCCTGCCTACACACCACTCCCTGCCTACACACCACTCCCTGCCTGTATACCACCCCATGCCTACACACCTCCCTCTGCCTGCACACCACCTCCTGTCTCCATACCATCTTCTGCTGGCACACTCCCTTCTGTCTGTATACCACCCCCTGCCTACACACCACTCCCTGCCTCCTCACCTCCCTCTGCCTGCATACCACCTCCTGCCTCCATACCATCTTCTGCCGGCACACCACATCCTGCCTCCATCCCACCCCCTGCCTGCACCCCCCCCCCCCCCACCTGCCTGCACACCAACCCATGCCACCACACCACCCCCTGTCTGCACACCACCCCCTTGGCCATGTTAATATAATTCAAAGGTTGGGTTTATCTCAGGCGCTTCCAGGGTGGCAGCTTGGGGTGTATCTTACAGAATTACAGAATCTAAATATGAGTAAGGGAACGGTGCACCCAACTAAGCGCTCCCCTTGTGAGGACACCACAGTGTTTATAAATAAAGAGGTAATACTTCCTTCTAAATCAATCTGGTCTGGTTTTTCTTTTCCTCGAATTGATCCCTGCTGGCAATCTCAGTAGGTTGGTTCCCGGCGTATATGCGAAACAAGGGAATAAAAACACAAATTGTTTGCCTGCTGGTGCTTTTCCTTTCTATATTATGCTGTGAGGTAAAAGGACGCGTACCTCACATAAATTCTAGCATAGTCATACACATAAAGGTATCTTTTTTAAGAATGGGTGGCGTACCCGTACTCATGGTGTGATGGTGGGTTCTACTTGCATCAAGGTGTCTTTCCCAATCTTGTGTCCAAAAAAACTTATTTATTGATAAAAAAACATACAGTATAAAACCTAGTGCAGGAGTAGGAGCAGGGTTCTGAGGCGGCTGACAACACAGCTTGATCCGGACCAGGCGATACCGCTGGATATCTCAGACACTCTGCAGTCCTTACCTCTGGTCCCCACTTGCAAATGTATAAAAAATGGTATCAAGCTCATAGACCAACATGTTTCGGGACATTGTGTCTAGGGTGGCCAATCCCGGGATCGGGATTGGCGGGATCCTGGGATTTGGCCCCAAAATGTCCGGGATTTCAATCCCGGGATTGGAGTATCCAATCCCGGGATTTTGGGATTAGACTGCGCATGCGCAGTCTAATGCCGGGCAGCTTCTGAGCACCCGCTCAGAAGCTGCCCGGCTGTTCCCGACCCCGGCGTGCGGCCTGCGCAGCATGACCTCTGACCGTCACGCTGCGCAGGCCAGCGTCCTGCTACAGAGGACCGCTCCCGGCCGACTCCTAGCCTCCCCTCCTGCTTCTGGTGCCGCCGCTACCTGCCCGGAGGCAGGCAAGCATCACCGCAGCGCTGCTGTCTGCCCCGCTCCCGCCAGCCTGTAAGTAAATCTGCAGCGCTGCTCTGCCCCGCTCCCGGCTGCCACGCACCTGCCCGCCCATATAGGGGTGGACAGGGTGTGTTTTTCTTTTAGGGATACCAATCCCGGGATCCCGAGAATCCCGGGATTGAGCATTTTTCAATCCCGGAATCCGGGATTGAAAAAATGCCCCGGGAATGGCATCCCTAATTGTGTCCCTTTGGTCATGTTAGGCTTTAGAAAGTGATGGTCAGAATGAGATCCCCGACAGTCAGTGGAAGATGAGCGAGATGATGGAGAGAGATAAATTTGGGCCACATCAGAAGGTGATGAAGGGATGAAGCTTCCATGAGAGGATGTATAGAGGAAGAAGAGTAGGGGGCAGAGAGCACAGTCAGGAGACACCAGTAGGTAAAGGGAGAGAGGTGGAGACAGAGATGGGGAAGGTTGGAGAGGTAGCAGTTGACCAATGAACGGACAGCGTCACATCGGCCAATGGAATTCCGCGGACATCTATAGGAGGATGAGGACAGCGTATATCTGCCGGTATAAAGGAATCATACACCCGTATTAGAAGAAATTGCAACTTTATTACATATGGAAGACATTATTATCCTAAACACGGTAAGAAAATCTCACATTACAGCAGCATATAATACTGATAATCAATGTGACGCGCTGCTCGAGGGACGAGTAACGCACGCCTTAGTAAACGCTGTGTTCCCTTTCACTTTTATTGGAAAATACAAGTTCAGATAATAAAACCTAAAAAAAACACCCAATAGGTCGCTGAATCCCGGCCAGTATCTAGAATGGAACAAAGCTTCAACACCAGCAAAAATATGAACATATATATCTGCAGGGGCCGAAACCTAATAGCCACATACAAATATAACTTATTATTAACCACAAGATCAGCGAGTGGGAAGCTACACATGATGGTTTATCAGCCGCATGAATTCAAGTCCTACTACAATATATATTTCTCTTGCTACATATAAGATAATGCTAATGAACAAGACCGCGAGAATCAGTCCTGGTAAGATGCGGGAAGTGTCAAAGGTCAACGTCATCGTTGTATGGATTACATCTTCCTTCCGCTCCCGCCCTGCCAAAGAATGGCTACAAGGGCAGCCTACCCAAGTCGTGCAATTTGGGGTAAAGGTGCCGATATATCAGCTGTTTGACTCAACGGCTGATATATCGATGCACCATCGGCCAGGGTGCACCAATGATATATATGTGAAAGGCGTGCAACGCAGCCGATGCCCGATATATCTTGGTGCATCGAGCTGTGTGTACGGCCGGTCCGCCGCCCGCCCGTACAGCCGCGTAGGAGCAGCCGATGATTGACAGCTCAGTGGGCTGGGCGATATGGATTTAAACAGAGATAAAGAACATGCCTGTAGTGTGAATTCACTTTTTATGGTTAGTGTCATTGAGGAAGTGGACCGGGTGGCCGAGAGGTATCAAGGTGGGGGGGGGGATTTCAGCTTCAGAAGCCCAAATTTCATTTTATAGTGTTTTATTACAACTGGGAAAGCGATTTAAACATCACAGTTTATAATGAGCTCTGCCTAATGGGGTCCCCATGAATATAATGGACATTAAAATAGGATAGTCTTGGGTTTTTTTAAGGCTAAAAAAACTGACTTCCTCTCACAAGGGGGACGATTCAGACGTCTGCGAATACGCAGCCGGTCCGGTAATCGAAACACCACGCATGCACACGGTCTGCAGTGCGCATGTGCGGGGTCCCCTGCTTACGTTGAGCAGGACTGAAGGTTCTCGGATTGGTTGAACAGTCATCCCGCTGTGAAGCTCCGTGCAAGAGGGAAAATCTCCTGTTTGGCCTCTTACAACCACAAGGGGGAGCCACAGGACTGGCAGTTGGAAGGTAAATATTTGATTTCACCTTATGTCACCCGTAATGTCTGTAGTAACAAAACTGAAAGGGAGCTTAATATTTAACAAAATCTGGTGAAAAGATCTAGCATAATAGGTTAATTTGGCATAGGGTGAACCCACAGCAGAAAGATAGGAGCACAGACTGAATTTGAGCGATATCTGCAATCGAGAATACATATCCTTATATAAAGGCACGGTCCCTCACATTAGACCAAAGCAGGGATAGAGAACCTACGGCTCATTAGGTATTAAAGAACTACATGTCCAAGCATGCCACGCCAGCCTTTGGAGATACCCAGGCCCCCTCTCCATGCCTTAAAGCCTCTTTACCTGTGATTATAAAATACATTATTTCACACAATATTAAATATCCTTTAAAAATGGTCTTGAAATGAGAAAGTTTGGGCAAACGCAAGAGTCACCCATCAAGAGACGAGGTAATAAAAGCAAAAACAAAGGCGTCTCCTAAATCACCAGACGAGGGACAAGAAGAGGATCCGAGGGTCAAACAAAGACAATTCCCTAAAATAAGAAAAAAGTACATTAGAATGTTACATGTGAGGTGTAATCCATGTCTGGAGCTTTAGTGACATATCGCTCTCTAGTGGCCGCAGAGGGTGTTACAGCCTCTGTCGCACCGTACCTTAACTCCTGCTCGGCTAGGTGACATTTACACCATCTCGTACTGGTTGTTTGTGATGTAACGAGACAGACAACAGGACAGGAACATCCCCACCAGCTACAAAACAAGAGAACATGTGGATGGATTAATACTTTATACCATGATCTTATAACAGCTTTAGGAACTAGATGAATTGTCAATTTTATTGCTGCCGGGATCTAGTAAATTTTTAAGATATTGGCCCTTATACTGGTTCACTCGCAAAGGCAAATTCCGTCTCAAATGGACAAAACCATGCTGCACTGCAGGTGGGGCAGATGTTCTCAGAGAGAAATAGATTTGGGTGGGTTTTACTTCAAAGTGAGATCTATATTGCAGTGTAAAAAGAAAGCAGTCAGTATTTTCCCTGCACAGAAACAAAATAACTCACCCAAATCTAACTCTCTGCACAATACAGTGCACCCTGCAGTGCACATGGTTTTGTCCATTTAAGAAGAAATTTGCCTTTGCGAGTGAACCAGAATAAGGGCCATAGATCAATCGTCTGAATTTTCTTTACTGATATACTACTGGTATATAATGCCAATTCATGTGATATTTACTTTCCTTTAAAATGGGAAATTTTGAGAAGCCTGCTCAAGGCTTGCCTGCTATCTGAAGCAAGTCATCTGAAGCAAGCAATGAGTTAGAACTGGAGTTTGGACTGGATTTGGACACTGCCACGTTTTATTTTTGCTTTTCCCAAATAACCATCTGTCTCAGCCTCTGAGCTGAGGAAAGCTACTGTATGTATTACTCTTTGTTTTACCGTCATCAAATACCTCTACCCCCACCGAATGCAAAGCCTGTATGCTGTACCTTCGCTGGATGCACACCCTGCCAGCAACAAGCTGGCAGGGTGTGCCAGCTTTGGAAGAAAAGGGCTACATAAATAAAAATAATATTACTGCTGCCTTTGAGCAGCATGATCAAGATGGCGCCGCTGATGTCTGCCTAGGAGCTGTGCAGCTCAGCGGGCATGTGCTCCCCACATGTAATGCCTCCCCCTTCATCCCTGCTTGATGCTGCACTGTAAATCCACAAAAAAATTCCTAGTGTGCGCAAGCATACATGGCCAATAAAGTTGATTCCATTCTAGTCACTAGACCCCGGCATAAGTATCACAGAAATAATTCCCCACCTGGAAACAGGCTATTCCGAAAGAAATCCCGGCCACAATTCCCATTTGGGACTCCATGACGGTGGTCACCTTGGAGATGCAGCCCTGCGACAGAACACAGAGAACACATAAGGCATAGGCGCATGACAATACCACAAAATGTTTTATCGCACAGAACACTGATTGGTGAATTTGTGGTTATTTACACCCCAAAATGTTTTACTTAGATCCCTGTTTATACTTTATACACACACACACACACATATATATATATTTATTATTATTTATTAATTTATTTATGTATGTATTTTTTTGGGGGGGAAAGATATATATATAATCATTGTAATCTTGAATAATAGAGACAGAACAAAGCCATGTTATAATTCTAATACCAGGCGAATCTGCACTTTTCAGAAAGAAAAAAAAACTTTATACATTATGAATGTAAAAAAATAAAATTATGTAAAAAAATATTATATATATTATAACTATCACCCACAAGTACATTATACCCCAGGTTTCATGTTGGGGTACAACACAATGATGCTGCCTGAGGAGATAATTAGGTATCATTTACTAAGATGGGATTTATATTGATGATGGCTCATAGCAACCAATCAGATTCTGGGCCTGATTAACTACCACTCGCTAAGCAGCGGTCATTTGCTGCTAACCGAGCAGCTTAAAGCCACCTGCCCGTCATGTGACCACAGCCGCCCCTCCGTCATGTGACCACAGCCGCCCCTCCGTCATGTGACCACAGCCGCCCCTCCGTCATGTGACCACAGCCGCCCTTCCCTGGCAGGCATCGACCCGCCTGCATTCCCGGGTGAACACCTATCATTTTTATGGGGACACCCAAAAAGCCCTGGGCATCCTCCCCCGGCCCTCCCTCCCGGGTAAAAAAAGGCCCGGCTAACGTGTAACTCGCTGATGCCATTCGCTGTTGGGGTACGCACATGCTCAGCCCCCGATGATCAGGATTCTGGTTGGTTGCTACGGGCAACATCCCATCTTCAATAGAAATCCCGTCTTAGTAATTTCTCCTCATAATCTCCAATAATGGGAAATTGACTGTATGATGATAAAGATTTTTGGCTAATTAAAACCAATGCATGCTCGTACTGAAATTGGCCATTGAAAACTCAAACCCACGAGACACCTGTGTGAATTCTGCTCAGTCGTTTTGCTGAGAGCACATAGAAAACGCACAGTTTATGATAACAGAAGTCATTTCCTGTGGCGCTGGTGCACTTCCTGGCAGCTTCTGATTGGCTGAGTGATGTCAGTGCACTCAGTGTGACCTCCCGCCTGGCTCAGAGACACTGTGGCATAAGGGAGACCGGAGATATATCAGCATCTCTGCAATCAGCTGCAGCCATTACTTACGTCTGTGTACACTACATCCTTGGCCTTCACCATGTCCTTCATCGCTGCCTCTGAACAGTTCCCTGGGTGTGCGCAGCAGCTCTGGGGGATCCCGCTGGCTTTGTAGTAAGCGCTTGATCCCCAGTCAGTGTAGGACTTGACCCCGCAGCACTTCAACTGCACAGTACAGAAGACAGGTTATTCCCAATACTAGCTGGGAAAGGGGGGGCAAATTTCTGTGTTGAAATACTCATCTCTCCCCACATATACACATGCAGATATACAATCATATATGGGAAAATAAGAAGATAAAATTAAATAACAATAAAAAATGACTATAATGCTGTTCGCTTCCTAGACCACAAGGTGGCGCTGATTCTCAGTTTATGTACAGAAAACTTTTTGCTTGATCACTGTTGCATTGCAACTCTGGGCTACAGTATATGGTCATTTACATGCTTACGTCTAATAGTAGATACTGAAAACGGCCTCCCTAATACTGAAATGAGACTTCTGCCTGAAACAGGTTGTTAACAACTCAAAAACACACTGTTTCTGTGCAAATGATGCACCCGGCAGTGATGTCATATGTTCTAGTGTTCATTCTAGCACCCGCCATCTTTGAAAACCCATGCAGTTGCTTTTCCTTGCCTGGGGTGTCTCGCTGTCTGCTGTGGAGTTTCTAGCACAGGTCTGGTTTGCATATCAATGCTGATATACAGACCACACTGTGCTAGAAGAACTACAGCAGACAGCAACACCCCAGGCAGGGGAGAGGAACTGCATGGGTTTTCAAAGATGGCGGGTGCTAGAATGAACACTATGGGGGTTATTCTAGTTCACTCTTTCTGACAAATTCCTTCTTAGATGGACAAAACCATGTGCACTGCAGGTGGGGTAGATGTTACTTGTGCAGAGAGAATTAGATTTGGGTGGGGTTTTACGTCAAAGTGCAGTGCAGTGTAGATCTATATTGCAGTGTAAAAATAAAGCAGCCAGTATTTACCCTGCCCAGAAACAAAATAACTTACTCAAATCTAATTCTCTCTGCACATTTTACATCTGCCCCCTGCAGTGCAGCATGGTTTTGTCTATCTAAGAAGGAATTTGTCAGAAAGAGTGAACTAGAATAAGGCCCTATGTTCCTTGCTGCATGATGTAGATAATATAATTGGGATGTTGGGCTAGGCCAAGGGTAGGGGTCCTCTAGTTTCTGTGGAACTACACATCCCAGCATTCCGTACTACAGTTTTATAACGATCTAACAGCCAAAACAGTGGCAAGGCATGCTGGGATGTGTAGTTCTATAGCAGTTGTCTACCTGTGCGCTTGTCTATAACCTGGGTGAGGATTTAGGCACATTGGAAGACTGATATTAGTGATCGTGTTTTTGGAAGGGTTGTGGTACCCTCGAATCAAGGGGAGCAGGTCAAACACCTTATTTACTAAACTGTCAATGGGCTTTTTAACTTCTTTATTGTGCCCATTAAGCCTGGATATAGCCCTATCACTGGCTCTCATACAAAACTATGAGATATGAGACGAAATCCATGTAAACCACCCGCCCAGGGGCCGCACTGGTCATTTCGGATTGACGACCTTGATCCAAGTGCATGCACTGTAGGCTGACAACAGAGGGACAATAGCTTGCACTAATTGATACATACAGTATATAAATATATATGGGAACTTTTCCATATCTGTGAGTGGTTCAATCTGAGGGCTGGAAGCTACTCACATTGATCTGAATGGTGTCCACGGCGTGGCTCCTGGGGTCCCCGGTAGTGTTATACTCATTCAGTGCTTGCATGTAGCCTTTTTCAAAGCTGTTCCTAATCTGTCAACAAAATGATAATATGGTGACTGTTTGTGTATAGGAATACAGGGGCTACATGTGTTAAGCCTGGTGAAGTGATAAAGTTGCTGGAGATAACGCAGCAGCCAATCCGCTCCGAACTGTCTAGTTACAGGCTGGATTTGAAAACTGACAGGATCTGATTGGCTGCTGAGTTATCATCAGCAACTTTATCACTTCACCAGGATTAATCAAATCTGCCCCATAGTTATTCGAACCTTCCCTGTATCTATATATTAGCATTTGTTTTAAATCCGCAGACAATTCACTATTATAATCTGGGCTAATAATGCATTTGCATGATCTGGATATACGCAGGTTACTGCATACCAGCTTCCTCCCACTAAAAAATCAGTTTGTGTTAGATACACTGGGCCGCATTCTAATGTGCATATGGCTGCAGGCGCTGACGTACCCGCCGGGGTAACTGAAAAGTTACAGGAACTAGTATTTAGTAATTTAACTCTTTGCGCCCATAATGTCAACTTGAGTAGAAAAAAAAAAAAACAGGGGTCATTAACAAATCACGATTGTCATTTCCTATTCGTCCAATATGCCGCCTAACATCATTGTAGCGCTCATCGTCACTGCGCACATTTGCTTCCCAGCAAAAAATAGATACAAAATATTTCTGCAGTTTAAAAAAAACGTCGGCCAAATAACGCGGCTTGGCTTCAATATCTGATGCCCTAAAGCTCAGTGTATCCCCCCGGTGCAGGCAGTCATCAGTAATATACAGGTAGTGTTCACGCTAGGCTGATTTAGCGGGGAGCCGCACCCTGCCCGATTTTTAAAGGACAAAATGCGCCCTGCCCGTTTTGCGGCGCCTGTCTGTCCCGCTGCCAGCTTCTGCAAGACACTTCTGCGCGCGGGCCCGCCCACATTCGTGACGTTGCATGCGGTCAGCGGGCGGGCACGCCCACATACGTGACGTCGCCAGGCACCCACATTCGTGACGTCGGCGGCCCTTCCCCGCCGCGTTCAAAGTGCCCCTTTTGCTTCAGCACCCTGCCCTCCTGGGATGCTGGAGGGAACACTAAACCGATATATAAATCCCCAGGTGACCGGGGGAGGGGTCCCCGTTCAAAGCGATCTCACCTCGTGTCTGAAAACCAGTCCGACAATGGCAGCAACCAGTTCAATCAGGAATATCAGGGACAGGAACATGGCGTACTGACAGAGAGAGAGATACAAAGCGTAAACATGTTGTTAAAGTGAACTCGCCATTTAGGGGGAGATGTATCAAAGCTTGGCGAGAGATACAGGGGTGGTCTATGTACTAAGCTCCAGAGAGAGAGATAAAGTGGACGAAGAGAAAGTAAAGACTAGTCAGCTCCCAACTGTCATTATTC
Organism: Crinia signifera; assembly: GCF_055691185.1. Taxonomy (NCBI): domain Eukaryota; kingdom Metazoa; phylum Chordata; class Amphibia; order Anura; family Myobatrachidae; genus Crinia; species Crinia signifera. Next base: position 153,494,451 of record NC_139225.1, on the reverse strand, counting down.
AAACACAGCCTGTGATACTCCAAGATTTGATACATTTCCCCCACAGTGTGGACTAACGATTAGCGGATGACCTCTGTAGCCAGATATAGTGCACAATACTTATCACCGTAACGTTGGCTGGCACGTCTGGTGTTATCACATATATATACGTTATGTAAAAGGGGTATAGACATGAAGAGGTGCAGATAAATATAGACGCGGGCATCGGAACCGACCACATCGGTGTCCTGCAGAATGTGCGCACACCAACAATCCTACGTCACGCGCATCTGAGACGTAACTAAAGCGCGTTACCATATTTCATGTTCCTTTAAACTCACCAGCTTCAGCATCCAGGTGCTCGCCCGGCAGGTGGCAAAGCAGCCGAAGGTGCCCAGGAGGATGATGACGGAGCCGGTGCCGATGAGGACGTAGGGGACGTTGGTGGCATTTTCGTTGAGAAGGGAGAAGTAGACCTCTAGGCTGACTTTCCCCCAGATACCCACCGCCAGCAGTATGACCCCAGTAATCTAGGAGACGAGGACATTATATGGATACCGGCAACACAGAAACATAACGGGAACAAATGAAATATGATAAATAAAACAGGATCCTAATATAGAAGCCTCCGGTGCAGGAGACCCTCTCACTAACAGCCAATGGGAACGTCAAGGGGAGGGGCTTTGACAACCCCGCTCTTTTGAACTCAAGGTCAACCGCCGAGGAGAGATCTCCTGCACTGGATATTACGGTCATCACTGGACTCCCAGGGGCAAAATTTACTACGATGGGGAGTTCTACTGAAGATGGGAGGTTGCCCGTAGCAACCAGATTCTGCTTATTTATTTAGTACCTTCTAGAAGATAATAGATATGATTATGTCCATAGCAACCAATAAGATTCTATCTATTATCTTCTAGAACAGGCATGTCCAAACTATAGCCCTCCAGCTGTTGTGAGACTACACATCCCAGCATGCCTTTTTAGCATTTACTAATAGCAAAACTGTGGCAATGCATTATGGGAATTGTAGTTTCACAACAGCTGGAGGGCCATAGTTTGGACATGCCTGTTCTAGGTGATAAATAAGAAGTAGAACTTGATTGGTTGCTATTGGCAACCTCCCATCTTCAATAGAAGATCCGGTTCTGCGTTTTCTATAATATATTACATAGTGTCTCTGGAATAATATAGATAACAATGAGGAAGGTTTACATGAAAACAGCAGTACAATCACTTTGTGTTCCAAAGGTCACACATCTCTAAAACGGCCATTTGATAACAGATAATCTCTAATAATCGTTAATACACAATTAGTAACCTGGGTGCCAGTGATATTGGCTCAGGAGCCCCAGGACAGCAGTAATACATCACTGCCAGCTCCTGTTATCATCCACGCCGAGTCCCTGCCAAGCGCTGCCAGGTTATAACCAGGGCCAGTGGACTATGCCCCCGCCAGCAACCACAATTACCACACATTATACGTGCCCTGGGTCGTTATCAGTGTATCTGTTTTTAACCCTTGGAGCGCCAAGTGAATGTGTGAAAATAGGTGTGAAAACCGCCAAGCAAGCATTGTTACCCGTCATGATGACCGGTAATGTCACCTTATATAGGAAATATCTCGTTTCACAAAACATTTTTTCTTTGAATTTATATAACAAATGTGAGCGACGCTGGCAGATATTTTGCACGTCTCACACAGATGCTGGCACTCACAGGGTTAAATAATGAATCCGTAGCAGAGTCAGTGCGGCCCATTTATAATAGGTTGAGTTATGTTGCTCCACCGTTCATGCTGTTTATATGAAGGACTTTGGACAGCGATGGAGACAAGGCAGCGTGTATTTGGGATACGGTCATTAGGTCTACAGCAACTAGGTCAACAAGCATTGGGTCGACACCACTAGGTTGACAGGCAACAAAGTCAACATGGGTCCAGGTCGACATGGGTCTTGGTCGACACAAGCATTAGGTCGACACCAGCATTAGGCCAACAGTCAACATGCCGACATGGGGTTTTTCCACTGTTCTTTAAGCCGACAGGCGGTATTTCAGGCCCTACCATCCACTAGAGCGTGGTGGGAGGATAAAATAGTGTGCTGTGCGTAGTGAGGGCATGCGGTGCACTTGAAACTGTGTCCATGTCGACTGTGTTGACAGTCAAGTCAAAAAACAGTGAAAAACCCCATGTCGACCTTGCCCATGCTTGTGTTGACCTAATGTCCTGTTGACCTAGACCCATGTCGACCCAATGCTTGCCGACCTAGTTGTTGTAGACCTAACGATCCACACCCGTGTATTTACAGTATAGTAATGGTCCCAGCACTAGGAACCTGCACGGTTACGGTGACCATTCATGCAGCGATTTGCGGGTGCGGTGCGCGCTCCCACCCACGTCCCATCACACAGGTCAAAAAGTGCTGCACATACTTTTTTAAACTAATTTCCAATCGCATCGCACGCAATGCGATCGGGACTAAAACGCATGTAATTATCGCAGCGTGTATGGGCACTTTTATTGTATAGATCTGGGGTAAGAAACCTACGGCACTCCATCTGCTGTGGTACTACACCACCTAGAAAGTCCGGACAGCAAAGCGGTGGCAGAGCATGCTGGGTGGAGTAGTTCGGCAGCAGCAGTAGGTTGCCACACCCCCAGCACAGGTGACACGCTGATAACAGGTATATAGCCACATGCCTCTATACACAATATCACATGATTATGGGAACAGAGTTGACCGGACTACGTCAGCCCGGGCGCGCCCTAGGTCACAAGGACCCGGGCTGGTCTATTCCGCAACCTCATTGGCTTCCGCTCTATATGGGCTTTATCAGATTCTCATTGGCTTATAACCTGTAACACAATTCCTGGACAATGTCTGATGTCATCTTAAACACAAACTAAACCCCCCCCCCCCCCCCCCCACACGCACACACTCACACTCATATGACGACAATCACTCACACCATAGCAAACACAATAGGCTGGGGTAACATTACAATGACATGTGTGACACTTACCCATCTGATTGTATCCCGGGCAAGCACAAAAGAGAAAAACAGCGGTTATATTCTGTAATACATTGTTCCACGCGGGCATTTGGAAGAACACAGAGAATGGCTATATTCACAGGTATTTCTGTGCCCAATCTTTGCCCCTCTCACAGAATCACCAAAGTATTTGCTGGCTGAAGTGTTAAGTTACTCCAAAGCATTGACTTAAACTCCCCGATATACATCACACTAGTAACACACACCATTTATTTATTAACAGTTTCTTATATAGCGCACACATATTCCGCAGCGCTGTACAGAGAATATTTGAACAATCACATCAGTCCCTGCCCCAGTGGAGCTTACAATCTATATTCCCTACCACATGTACACGCACACACAGACATTCTAGGGTTGTGGGAGGAACCGGAGTACCCGGCGGATACCCACGCAAACACGGGGAGAATATACAAACTCCACACAGTTAGGGCCACGGTGGGAATAAAACCCATGACCTCAATGCTGTGAGGCAGTAATGCTAACCATTACACCGTCCCCATCACGATTTATCAGGACCCCACTCCAGTGCTGCTAGTTAAATCTAGCACTACACACAATGCTACATCCACACCTACCCTAATATACCACTCCTACCCTCCCACCAGTACACCCTTATCCTCCTCCCACCAGTACACACTCATCTATCCTACTGTCACCGGTAGACCCTCACCCATATCCTCTTGCCACTGGTACACCCTCACACCTAACCTACTCCCACTGATACAACCTCACCCGTATCTTCCTCCCACCGGCACATCCTCTCATCTGTGCACCCTCTCATGTATCCTACTCTCACCGGTACACCCTCACCCCCATCCTACTCCCACCGGTAAACCCTCACCCTATTCTCCCACCGGTAGACCCTCACATCTATCCTACTCTCACCAATAGACCCTCACATCTATCCTCCTCCCACATGTACACCCTCACCCCTATGCTTTTCCCATCGGTAGACCCTCACATCTATCCTACTGTCACCGGTACATCCTCACCCCTATGCTTTTCCAATCGGTAGATCCTCACACCTATCCTACTCTCACCTGTAGACCCTCTCACCTATCCTACTCTCACCGGTAGACCCTCACACCTATCCTACTCTCATCAATAGACCCTCACATCTATCCTCCTCCCACCCATATGCTTTCGCCATCGATAGACCCTCACATCTATCCTACTGTCACCGGTACATCCTCACTCCTATGCGTTTCCGATCGGTAGATCCTCACACCTATCCTACTCTCACCGGAAGACCCTCGCACCTATCCTACTCTCACCGGTAGACCCTCACACCTATCCTGCTCTCACCGGTAGACCCTCACACCTATCCTGCTCTCACCGGTAGACCCTCACACCTATCCTACTCCTGACTATACTACTATATACACACACATGTAGTCTATAGTCCTGGTGTGCCGTTTAGATAATTTCTGTACACACAGAAGTACCATTGGGGGGCACATTAGCCTAGCGAGGGCACCCAGGCAGCTGCAATATTATTACAGGAGTTCTGATTCGTGTGTAGACTCTGGTGGGGTTTGTGATCATGACTAAGATCCCTGCTGAGATTTAAACGGGTGTGGAATATTAGACAGTGTCTAGGTAGACTGTGAATGGGTCGACACCTAAAGGTTAACATGCAATAGATCGACAGGGTCAAAGGGTCGACATGATCAAAATGGTTGACATGAAAAAGTCGACATGAATTGTTCACATTTTTGGGGGTGACCGCATCGGTCACCATGCTTCGGCACACTTCGCCGTTCCCAATTGTAGTCTACTTGGATGGTAAAGTATGCAAAAAAAAGTGCAAGAAAATTAAATAAATTGTGAAAAAACCTTTTCAATGTCAACATTTGATCCCGTCGACCTAATGCATATCGATTTTTTTACCCTGTCGACCTATTGGCTGTCTTTCTTGGCACTGTAGATCTATTAACCAATGGCTGCTTGATGAGACGTCCCGTCAGTTACAGGAGCATCAGACCGGTGGGGACACCTTGTATTATTGCAGCGGCTTTGCCTTCTCCTAATAGACAGTAGCTATTCCCTAATCATACTGTACTGCGGCTCGTTATATCATCAGCGTCACAGGGTCCATGACCGGAACACTTACAGACAATATTATATTTTATTTAACACTCTGACATCCAACAGCCGCCGGTAACAGGATTATTCTGGAACCATGCACAGTACTAAGGTACCAGGGCTTACAGGTCATTACATTGTGCAACCATCATTGAAGCAGATAGGGTGCATCCTGCAAGCTGCTGCCTACGTGATCAATAATATATATCTGATCAGGTCAGAAGGATCTAGGCCAGAGGTTGGTCTGCAGGACAAGCAGAGGCACGTATAGACAGATCCATACTGGCCATGTGACCCGTGGTGCAGAGGCACGTATAGACAGATCCATACTGGCCCCATGACCTGCGGTTACTGCAGGACAAGCAGAGGCACGTATAGACAGATCCATACAGGCCATGTGACCCGTGGTTACTGCAGGACAAGCAGAGGCACGTATAGACAGATCCATACTGGTCATGTGATCTGCGGTTACTGCAGGACAAGCAGAGGCACGTATAGACAGATCCATACTGGCCATGTGACCCGTGGTGCAGAGGCACGTATAGACAGATCCATACTGGCCATGTGACCCGTGGTGCAGAGGCACGTATAGACAGATCCATACTGGTCATGTGATCTGCGGTTACTGCAGGACAAGCAGAGGCACGTATAGACAGATCCATACTGGTCATGTGATCTGCGGTTACTGCAGGACAAGCAGAGGCACGTATAGACAGATCCATACTGGCCATGTGACCCGTGGTGCAGAGGCACGTATAGACAGATCCATACTGGCCATGTGACCCGTGGTGCAGAGGCACGTATAGACAGATCCATACTGGTCATGTGATCTGCGGTTACTGCAGGACAAGCAGAGGCACGTATAGACAGATCCATACAGGCCACTTGACCCGTGGTTACTGCAGGACAAGCAGAGGCACGTATAGACAGATCCATACTGGCCATGTGACCCGTGGTGCAGAGGCACGTATAGACAGATCCACACTGGCCATGTGACCCGCGGTTACTGCAGGACAAGCAGAGGCACGTATAGACAGATCCATACTGGCCACTTGACCCGTGGTTACTGCAGGACAAGCAGAGGTACGTATAGACAGATCCATACTGGCCACGTGACCTGCGGTTACTGCAGGACAAGCAGATGCACGTATAGACAGATCCATACTGGTCATGTGACCTACGGTTACTGCAGGACAAGCAGAGGCACGTATAGACAGATCCATACAGGCCATGTGACCTACGGTTACTGCAGGACAAGCAGAGGCACGTATAGACAGATCCATAGTGGCCATGTAACCTGCAGGCAGGGCCCTACTACCTCTATGCTATATTGCTGTATCTGAACTGTAACATACAACAGCTGTTGTATGTCACACGTACCCTGGTAAACAATGCCGGTATGTGACATCAGGCTGTCAGGTATGTAACGGCTGACTGTCTAATTTAGCGTGTGCGGATGTATTTGCACATTCCCCATGCCAGAAGGTGACTCAGAGATCCAGTAATGCAGCGTACCCAGATTAATATTACATATAGAGAACCTGGGCTTGTGATACGGCCAATATGCTTGTGTCATACCACTTTCACACTGCACCTTGACCAGGGTTATTTGGGTGATGTGAAAGGGGTATTATTGAATAATATGAATGAGTGATCCCTACTCCCATGCGGTACACTTTACACATTCCCAGGAGCATCTCAACATTAATCACATCCGGTGCGAATATCACTGTACTAGACGTGATATTACACAGATCAGCTAACAGGACATTAGCGATATTGTACAGTGATGTCATCCTGTCCCCGCTCCGTACGCGCAGTCGCTGACTGTCAGATTAAGCTGCATGTACAGAGGACACTAGTAATGACCTCGAGGGTGAGGGTACACACTAGGCGATATTACAAACAATATCACTAAGAAGGGCACAAATTAGGGATATGGTTTAAAATAGTTTTTAGTGTATGGGGCTTTTTACAGTATTATACCACAATCCCTACTGTCACATTCCTACACTGCAACCCCCAATATTACATTGTTACCCTACAGTCCCTACTATTACATTGTTAAACTACAATCCCTATTGTTATAGTGTTTAGCTGCAATCCCTACTGTTACATTGTTATACTGCAATCCCTACTGTTACATTGTTATACTGCAATCCCTACTGTTACATTGTTATATTGCAATCCCTACTGTTACATTGTTATTCTACAATTACTTTTGTTACATTATCACACTGCAGTCCCTACTGTTACATTATTATTATTAACGTTTATTTATATGGCGCCACAAAGGTTCCGCAGCGCCGAACAATACACAAATGAGCAATAACACATAACGAATTACAGAACAAGACGGTTTAGGACATGTACATGGTAAATATGGATAGTAGCATCAGGGGACAGGACACTGACACAATCATCAGGGTGGAGGGTTATGTGGGGTACACACCAGGACGATATGGCCCAAAATGAGCCAATTTAGATACAATCTCGACCGATTGTATGTAAATCGGCCGTGTTTTGGGCCATTTCGCTGCCATTTAGATGCGATCCCCATCCGATGCGCGGCCCCGCGGGTCGGTCTTTTCTGAGATCATACCTGCTGCAGGTAGGATCTCAGGAACGACCATTGGAGTGGGTGGGGGTCGCAATCGGATCGCGATCACATCAGGGGCTTTTTCGCGGCGGCTCCGTCAGCTCGTGATCGGGTTGTGCGTTCCTGTGACAACCTGCTCACGAACACCATCGTCCTGGTGTGTGCCACAGACAGGGATGACACAGAAGGGGAAGCAGTGACCATAAGCAGAAGGATAGGATGAGAGATGGTCAGAGACATTGTTATACTGCATTGATCCTCTACTGTTACATTGTTATACTGCATTGACCCTCTACTGTTACATTGTTATACTGCATATGACCCTCTACTGTTACATTGTTATACTGCATATGATCCTATACTGTTACATTGTTATACTGCATATGACCCTCTACTGTTACATTGTTATACTGCATATGACCCTCTACTGTTACATTGTTATACTGCATATGATCCTCTACTGTTACATTGTTATACTGCATATGACCCTCTACTGTTACATTGTTATACTGCATATGATCCTCTACTGTTACATTGTTATACTGCACATGATCCTCTACTGTTACATTGTTATACTGCATATGATCCTCTACTGTTACATTGTTATACTGCATATGATCCTCTACTGTTACATTGTTATACTGCATATGATCCTCTACTGTTACATTGTTATACTGCATATGACCCTCTACTGTTACATTGTTATACTGCACATGACCCTCTACTGTTACATTGTTACACTGCACATGATCCTCTACTGTTACATTGTTACACTGCATATGATCCTCTACTGTTACATTGTTACACTGCATATGATCCTCTACTGTTACATTGTTATACTGCATATGATCCTCTACTGTTACATTGTTATACTGCATATGACCCTCTACTGTTACATTGTTATACTGCACATGATCCTCTACTGTTACATTGTTATACTGCACATGATCCTCTACTGTTACATTGTTATACTGCATATGATCCTCTACTGTTACATTGTTATACTGCATATGACCCTCTACTGTTACATTGTTACACTGCACATGATCCTCTACTGTTACATTGTTACACTGCACATGATCCTCTACTGTTACATTGTTATACTGCATATGATCCTCTACTGTTACATTGTTATACTGCATATGATCCTCTACTGTTACATTGTTATACTGCGTATGATCCTCTACTGTTACATTGTTATACTGCATATGATCCTCTACTGTTACATTGTTATACTGCATATGTTCCTCTACTGTTACATTGTTATACTGCATATGATCCTCTACTGTTACATTGTTATACTGCATATGATCCTCTACTGTTACATTGTTATACTGCATATGATCCTCTACTGTTACATTGTTATACTGCATATGTTCCTCTACTGTTACATTGTTATACTGCATATGATCCTCTACTGTTACATTGTTATACTGCATATGATCCTCTACTGTTACATTGTTATACTGCATATGATCCTATACTGTTACATTGTTATACTGCATATGATCCTCTACTGTTACATTGTTATACTGCATATGATCCTCTACTGTTACATTGTTATACTGCATATGATCCTCTACTGTTACATTGTTATACTGCATATGATCCTCTACTGTTACATTGTTACACTGCACATGATCCTCTACTGTTACATTGTTACACTGCACATGATCCTCTACTGTTACATTGTTACACTGCATATGATCCTCTACTGTTACATTGTTATACTGCACATGATCCTCTACTGTTACATTGTTATACTGCATATGATCCTCTACTGTTACATTGTTATACTGCACATGATCCTCTACTGTTACATTGTTATACTGCATATGATCCTCTACTGTTACATTGTTATACTGCACATGATCCTCTACTGTTACATTGTTATACTGCATATGATCCTCTACTGTTACATTGTTATACTGCACATGATCCTCTACTGTTACATTGTTATACTGCATATGATCCTCTACTGTTACATTGTTATACTGCACATGATCCTCTACTGTTACATTGTTATACTGCATATGATCCTCTACTGTTACATTGTTATACTGCATATGATCCTCTACTGTTACATTGTTTTACTGCATATGTTCCTCTACTGTTACATTGTTATACTGCATATGATCCTCTACTGTTACATTGTTATACTGCATATGATCCTATACGGTTACATTGTTATACTGCATTGATCCTCTACTGTTAAATTGTTATACTGCATACGATCCTCCACTGCTACATTGTTATACTGCATACGATCCTCCACTGTTACTTTGTTATATTGCATATGATCCTCTACTGTTACATTGTTATACTGCATATGATCCTCTACTGTTACATTGTTATACTGCATATGATCCTCTACTGTTACATTGTTATACTGCATATGACCCTCTACTGTTACATTGTTATACTGCATATGACCCTCTACTGTTACATTGTTATACTGCGTATGATCCTCTACTGTTACATTGTTATACTGCATATGATCCTCTACTGTTACATTGTTATACTGCATATGATCCTCTACTGTTACATTGTTATACTGCATATGACCCTCTACTGTTACATTGTTATACCGCATATGACCCTCTACTGTTACATTGTTATACCGCATATGATCCTCTACTGTTACATTGTTATACTGCATATGATCCTCTACTGTTACATTGTTATACTGCATATGATCCTCTACTGTTACATTGTTATACTGCATATGACCCTCTACTGTTACATTGTTATACTGCATATGACCCTCTACTGTTACATTGTTATACTGCATATGATCCTCTACTGTTACATTGTTATACTGCATATGATCCTCTACTGTTACATTGTTATACCGCATATGATCCTCTACTGTTACATTGTTATACCGCATATGATCCTCTACTGTTACATTGTTATACCGCATATGATCCTCTACTGTTACATTGTTATACTGCATATGATCCTCTACTGTTACATTATCACACTGCAGTCCCTATTGTTACACTGCAATCCCTATTACTACACTATAACACTGCATCTCCTGCTGCTGTTACATTATCACCCTGCAATCCCTACTGTTACATTGTTATACTGAAGTCCCTATTGTTACATTGTTATACTGAAGTCCCTATTGTTACATTGTTATATGGAAGTCCCTACTGTTACATTGTTATACTGAAGTCCCTACTGTTACATTGTTATACTGAAGTCCCTATTATTACACTGTGCAATCCCTATTACTATACTATAACACCGCATCTCCCGCTGCAGTTACAGCGCCGCCGCCTCCTCACCCAGAAGATGAAGGTGTAGATGAGCAGGACGCTCTTCAGACAGGTAATGACGGGCTTTGTCTGCAGCCTGCGGGACGGGGACGCCATCGCTGCACCGATCCTCTGCCAGCCAGGCGGCTCTGCGACCCCTGGGCGGAAACTACCGAGTGCCTTGCCGGAAACTGCCGAGTGCCTTGCCGGAAACTGCCGAGTGCCTTCCGGAAATTGCCGAGTGCCTTGCCGGAAATTGCCGAGTGCCTTGCCGGAAACTGCCGAAGCCGCTCGTTCGCGTAGCGAACCTCTGTCGCGACGACTAGGCGATATCGGAATAGTATAGTAGTGTATTCTCTATATATCGGATATATCGCGGAGATAGCGGGAAAAGGAACATATAAGGATTACTGCCAGGGAAAGGTGGCCGGGTTCGGAGATTACCGACTATTCTCCGGGAATCCCCGAACGCCGATGCTGTAATTGGATAGCGGCGAGCTCCGCCCCGCTGCGGGTCACTGTCCGGGCGTAGCAGCGCCAGCCCGAGCAGTGACAGGATAATGGACTCGGAGACGTTTGTGACATAAGAATCACTACTTGTCCTGTACATGACCGCTGTCACCTAGTTACACAGCGCTGTGTATAGGGCTGCCGGTGTAGCAGGGCGTTGTGTAGTGTTACAGGGCGTTATGTAGGGTTACAGGGCGTTATGTAGGGTGACAGGGCGTAATGTAGGGTTACAGGGCGTTATGTAGGGTTACAGGGCGTTATGTAGGGTTACAGGGCGTAATGTAGGGTTACAGGGCGTTATGTAGTGTTACAGGGCGTTATGTAGGGTTACAGGGCGTTATGTAGGGTTACAGGGCGTAATGTAGGGTTACAGGGCGTTATGTAGGGTTACAGGGCGTTATGTAGGGTTACAGGGCGTTATGTAGGGTTACAGGGCGTAATGTAGGGTTACAGGGCGTTATGTAGGGTTACAGGGCGTTATGTAGGGTTACAGGGCGTTATGTAGGGTTACAGGGCGTTATGTAGTGTTACAGGGCGTTATGTAGGGTGACATTGCGTAATGTAGGGTTACAGGGCGTTATGTAGGGTTACAGGGCGTTATGTAGTGTTACAGTGCGTAATGTAGGGTTACAGGGCGTTATGTAGTGTTACAGGGCGTTATAGGGTCTTCTACCATGTTATGGGGCGTTATACAGAGTTATGGGGTGTTGCAGGGCATTATGTAGTATTACCGGGATTTGTAGGGCATTCTACCACAGTACGGGGTTCTATAGGGCGTTACAGGGCATTATGTAATATTGCTGGGCTTTATAGAGCATTCTAATGCTTCACGGGGTGTTATTCAGTGTTACAGGGCGTTTTACCACGTTACCCATTGTTATGCAGTGTTAACAGGGCTTTATGTAGTATTACAGGGCGTTATGCAGTATTGCAGGGTGCTATGTAGAATAACAGGGCATTATGTAGTTTTATAGGGTTACGTGGTGTTATACAGTGTTATAGGGCGTTATACCGCGTTACCCATTGTTATGCAGTGTTAACAGGGCGTTATGTAGTATTACAGGGTGTTATGCAGTATTGCAGGGCGCTATGTAGAATAACAGGGCGTTATGTAGTTTTATAGGGTTACCTGGTGTTATACAGTGTTATAGGGCGTTATACCACGTTACAGTTTAGCGAATGCCTCTGCCTGACTGATAGGAGGAAGGGCTGTGGGCCTCCAGGGTTTGATAAAACAGGCCAAGGACGGCATCTGCAACAGTTTCCTTGGCCCTACAATCAATGGTCTCAATGTTCATCTCAAACTGCGATCGCATTGCAATTTTAGCAATCGCAAATGCAGACAGGGGTCATATACGTTGCAAAATGATCGATCCTCAGATTAAACACTGAACGATATCGTTCAGTGACACTACTGGAACCCCACGCCCAACATGCATGCAGTCACTGATGATATCGTCAGATCTTACAGCATGTTCAGATGATTATTGTAAATCGCAACTGAAAAAGTTATGCTATATAAGAAATTGTTAATAAATAAAATAATAAATAGGGGTTATCATTAACTATCGGTGAGAGCGAGCATCATTAGCAATTTAGTGGGTGCATGCTGAACAATACACACATGGATATCGTTAACGCAAATTGTATAATGTGTGAATCCTACTTAAGGTGTGGCGCTGCCAATCATCCGAAGATGTCAATCATGGGAGATAATCATATTAAAAACAGCTTTCATTATTTATTTAAAGTGGATGGAATTGTCAGTGTATTTGTTTGCGCATTATCCGTTCCCGCACACTGACTATTATATAACGATTCCAGAGCGTTTTGAAAATGTCGGTTAAAAGAAAGTTTAAAAAACAAAACATTTTATAATTCTCTTTGTTTCTGTGTTTTACAGACTTTTTTTTTTTTTGCCTTTGTGTGGAGAGGCCCCGCACTGTACACAACACCTTTATGTAGGTGTGACTGTACACACTGTCCTCCTGAGGGGATGTTACCTTTCCTGACAACAGGTCCCTTTGATCAGTAGGCTGCTGTATTCTTACAACACCCTTATGGCTTCCAGCAGTGATGGAATTTATGGGGCAAATACTTGGCAGGTCCCTTTTAAGTGGCCTTTGACCCGTGTAAGCTATATTTCCCTAATCAGTCCCTTTCCATGTCTCAATGTGACGCCTGTCTGTGTAGTTAGCTAACGGATCTTAAGTGGGCCAAAATGATTGTTCTACCCATTTACCCCTCTGTCTGACCAATACCCTCTCTCGGTTTATTACTGTCTGTTCACAGTTGTAAAGAAAACTTTGATTTTGTGGGGAAGTACTCCACTACTGTATACTCACGTATTATTATTATAATTTTATTTATAAGGCGCCACAAGTGTTTCGCAGCGCCGTACAAAGGAACAATACAGGGAGACAAAACTTGGCATAACATTGAATAAATAACAAAAATAAAGTACAAATAAAGAGCACCACAGTTCAATACACATTACAGCTTAAATGTAAGTAGTGAGGACCCAATCAACATACAACTAGAGGCTTGAGGCCAATGATGGAGATGAGTATGAAGATGGTCACTGAGTGTTGGAGTAAAGGAGAGCTGTGAGTGAAATGTGAAGAGAAGTGGGCTTTGACAACAGGAGGGAAGAGGGCCCTACTCGGAGGAGCTTGCAATCAGTGGAACGCACTCCCTCGCTCCATTAGACTCTCCCCGACCTTGCAAAGCTTCAAACGGGCACTGAAAACTCACCTATTCATCAAAGCGTACCCTTCCACTGCATAAACCAGCTGGTTCTCCGACCCCTTGCCTGTTTCCTGTTTACATCCTGCTATCTAACCACCACCCCCTCGCTTGCACCTCTTGTAATCTGTCTGTCTCCCCTTCCTACTAGATTGTAAGCTCCTCCGAGTAGGGCCCTCTTCCCTCCTGTTGTCAAAGCCCACTTCTCTTCACATTTCACTCACAGCTCTCCTTTACTCCAACACTCAGTGACCATCTTCATACTCATCTCCATCATTGGCCTCAAGCCTCTAGTTGTATGTTGATTGGGTCCTCACTACTTACATTTAAGCTGTAATGTGTATTGAACTGTGGTGCTCTTTATTTGTACTGTATTTTTGTTATTTATTCAATGTTATGCCAAGTTTTTGTCTCCCTGTATTGTTCCTTTGTACGGCGCTGCGAAACACCTGTGGCGCCTTATAAATAAAATTATAATAATAATAATAATAATAATAATCTAGTAGGAAGGGGAGACAAGTAGGAAGGGGAGACAAGTAGGAAGGGGAGACAATATATGTTACAGCGAATTGACGTGGACACCTCTTGCTTTTGCCATTGGTTGGTCATATTGTACGTTACTGCATTCACAGCTGCCACCCCCGTATGCAGATACTGTCTCAGGCGGCGTGATGCGTACTAAGATGCCGACCAGCGGCTGTGGTAACCTCAGCAACTGCTACAGAGAGACGCAGATCCTTTAATAATCGTCTGAGTTAGCCCATAGCCGCATGGAATGGTAGCGTGTACTGAGACGCACAGGATCACAACCTGAAATATCCGAGACAGGCCTGCGGTTTTGCTGCCACTCCCGCTATTTAACAAACTAATAAATAAGTTTGAACAAGTTGGTTTAAAAAAAAATTGCGAAAAACCAATGTCGACCTTTTCACATGTCAACCATTGACAAGTTGACCTTCTGCATGTGTTGAACTTTTGTCAATGTCGACCTTTTTTGTGCATCAACCTATTGCCGGTCCACCAATAGTGGTCGACGTATTGATTATCAACTTAGACACTGTCGACTGATCAACCGGAACTACTTCTGATCACCACCCACAAGCCGTCTCTTTATGTCAATCATTTTGTGAATGTGGTAATAGGAGATAATATTACTGACGCGTATAATTACAGACAGATTTCATCAGGGGAATGACAGTTACTCCTGAATCTGCTGGGAAGTGGCTATATTCAGTGTAGGGAGTGAGATACACCCATTCAACATTTTACATCACAAATTCCTGTAGCAACAAAATCTACTACATCAGCTCTAGGAACACATTCCCCTTCTCCCACATGGTAACACTTCCCGCCCCTGTAGCAACACATCCCCCCTTTGCACACAGTCACATTCTCCCCAACCCGTTACAACACATCCCCCACTGCGTAGTAATGCAGCACATTCCTCCTGTGTTAGACGTATACCCCCTGTAGCCGAAACATTTCTCCTTTGTCACCACTCGTCTTTAGAATACAAGACAATTGGTGAAGTTCTTTGATATTTCGCCATACTTCTTAAGGTGCCCACACACGGTGCTGTTCGTGCTCAACGCGTTCTGTACTAGATCACATCGCATCTAGTTTGAATCGCATGCGATATGCTACAACAGCAATTAAACATTCATCATTTAATTGTAGATTAAGTTGTACCTGCACATACTTTTTTGGGCTTGTGATGTGCACTTCGCAATTGCAAGAAACGCGGTGCGATGTGAACTACAAGCGATGCATTTTTTAAACGAAAAAGATCAGAAACGCATCCAACCATCGCACCGTGTGAGGGCATCTTCAGCCCCTGCTTATCATACGCTGGTGTCATCTCGATGACCCGCTGACACTTTCCTGCATCACAGTGTGTATGTGTCCCCAATTCGCTCAGATGGTGGAGTGCTTGCTTAGCATGTGAGAGGTAGCGGGATCAATGGACGCATTCTCCAGGTTTTTTTTTTTTATTCGTTTTTTACAACCATGTCAACGTATTATCTGCAATATTTTTAATATGGTTGTATGGTTTTTGCTGATACATATCCTGGGCCTGGATTGAAAGGTCTACAGTGTCGACATGGCCAAAATGTCAACAAACAAAATGTTGACATGGAAAATGTTGACACATTCTGACAAGGTTGACCTGAATTTATCAAGTTGTTTCATGTCAATGTTGACACCTGTCAACATGTACCCCCAATTAGTGAAGCCATACGTCCACACTTTACTGTTCCAAAACACTTTGCTAAATATTGTGACGGCTGTAAAAAAATAAATTAAAAATCCTGGAGAATGCGGGCATCGATCCCGCTACCTCTCACATGCTAAGCGAGCGCTCTACCATCTGAGCTAATTCCCCTCTGGTGAGTGACAGAGTTTCATGATTTGACCGTGGAAAGCCAATCACTCATCTTGGTATAGCGGCTACATCTTATTGTCACCTTCCTCCTTGTTCCGCTGCTGTGTTATGTCCATACCTGCCGACTTTTTGAAACTCCTATCTGGGAGAAGCCCGGAGAGGAGTGAAAGAGGGACGGGAACAGGCTTTGTTTTGGGGGCGGGGCGCAGCTGACATCACCAAGCCCCACCCCATGACAGGCTGCCGCATCAATTTGTGTGTCCGTGGATGGGGGAGGGGCTAAAATGACGTGAAATGCATCATTTTAGCCCCGCCCCCTCCCCGTGGACCCACAAAATTCATAGTTTTAGACGAGGGGGAGCAGGGGCTATGGCGAAAATGCGAAAGACTTGCCCACAGTTCCAGGAGGGTAGGCAAGTATGGTCATGTCGCCTCCTTGTACGGCGCTGCTGTGGATTGCTGGATACATCTCACACAGGACTGATTGTGGGTGTCAGGCCCTGCAGAGGCCGTGTATAATTACTGTGTAATTTGTGTATTCAGTAATGAAGGTTATGCTAGATCAGTGGTAGCCAACCCTAGCCCTCGAGAGCTACCAACAGTTCACATTTTCCAGACAACCTAGCTGCTGCACAGCTGCACTCATTAATCACTGACACATTTTAAAAGATCCACAGATGGAGCTAATTAGCTCACTTGTGATTCTGCGAGGAGACCTGCAAAACATGCACTGTTGGTAGCTCTCGAGGACTAGGGTTGGCTACCCCAGTGCTAGATGCTATCAGATATACTGTACCGGATGTTTGTATAATTGTACAGTGTGTAGGAGACAAGAGAAAAACATCACCGTCCCTGGGTGGGCTTGAACCACCAACCTTTCGGTTAACAGCCAAACGCGCTAACCGATTGCGCCACAGAGACACATGAGTGTGACCAGGGTTATATCCGGGTAACTAGGGGGAGAGCGTTTCTACACGTATCCCATACGTTGTTATATGGTCCTATTAGGAACATTCTGCTGGAATTGTGTCTATAACACCTGGAGAAACAGAGGTTGTGGGTTTGTGCTGCTACATATCCTGGACCTCTAGTGGCCCTATAGAGTGTGGATTGAAAGGACTACAGTGTCGACATGGCCAAAATGTCGACAGATAAAATGTTAACATGGAAAATGTTAACACATTTTGACCAAGGTAACCTGAATTTATGAAGTTTTTTTAATGTCAATGTCGACACCTGCGTAGCCACATGTCCACACTTTACTGTTTCAATTCGGAGTACACGTGGATGTTATAGTATAATAAATTGTGAAAAACTTATGCCAGCTATTGTTATTTTGGCGTTTTGCTTGTGTCGACCTAGTGCATGTTGATATTTTGTCATTGTTGACTTAATGACTGTAGACCTACATATTATCCGGATCCCGCCCCAACAGTCATGTCAGAGACAGTTCTAGACCACGGAATGCGTGTCACCAGTACAACGTTGGAGCAGTCTATGGGTTGAGTGTTGGTGGCTTGTTACCCCCAGCCGCATATTGCTGCAGGATTCAACAAAGACTTTGCTAAATATTGTGACGGCTGTAAAACCAAAATATAACAGTATCCTGGAGAATGCGGGCATCGATCCCGCTACCTCTCACATGCTAAGCGAGCGCTCTACCATCTGAGCTAATTCCCCTCCGGTGTCTTAAAAGGTTTCATAATGTGACAGGGGAAAGCCTCTGGGGTCTGGGAACACTTACTGCACATAGTACAGCTCTGCTCTCTCCCGTGACTGTACAGCTACCGTAGGTGCACACTGTCTGATGGTCTGGGGAACAGTTACTGCACATAGCACAGCTCCCCTCTCTCCCTGGACTGTACAGCTACCGTAGGTGCACACTGTCTGATGGTCTGGGGAACAGTTACTGCACATAGCACAGCTCCACTCTCTCCCTGGACTGTACAGCTACCGTAGGTGCACACTGTCTGATGGTCTGGGGAACAGTTACTGCACATAGCACAGCTCCACTCTCTCCCTGGACTGTACAGCTACCGTAGGTGCACACTGTCTGATGGTCTGGGGAACAGTTACTGCACATGGCACAGCTCCCCTCTCTCCCTGAACTGTACGGCTACCGTAGGCAGGGCCGGCGCCACCACTAGGCAGCTTTAGGCATTTGCCCAGGGTGCCGGCCACTAGAGGGCGGTAAAGAGCTGCAGGAGAGCAGGAAGGAGAAAGCTATGTGCTGCCTAGTAAGGCACGAGACCTGACCCAGGAGTTCGTACCAGCAGGGAGCAGGTGATCCGTACCCCCCCCCTGCCCCCCCCCTGCCTGCAGTGTTAAACCCGCTGCCCCCCCTGGAGCTGGTTGGCAATCAGCTGCGCTGCTGCACCCCCCTTCCTTGCTAGAGAGAAGCAATCCGCTGCAGGCGCCCGCTGCCCCCCCACCCCATGTCAGCCGCAAACAAAAACTTTGCTGAATATTGGGACGGCTGTAAAACAAAAATATAAAATATGTACCTGGAGAATGCGGGCATCGATCCCGCTACCTCTCACATGCTAAGCGAGCGCTCTACCATCTGAGCTAATTCCCCTCTGGAGTGTAAAAGAGTTTCATGGTTTGACTGTGAAAATCCTCCGGGTCGAGCCCAAAGCATGGCGTGCGTAGCGGTACACTTAGACAGTGTAAGTGTCGACCTATGTTGACATACACACAAAAAAACACGAAAAACTCATGTTCACCTTTGCACCCTGTCGACTTTTACACTGTCAATCTTTGGACCCCGTCGACCTACACATTGTACATCTAATATACCAGGACCCTTTGCTGACAACTTGCAAGAAATCCAACAATTTTGCCTAGTGTGACCACAACGCCTGCGGAGCTGTACGATAATCACTGTAAATATCGGTATAGCGGCTACATCTCATTGTCACCGTCCTCCTTGTACAGCGCTGCTGTGTCATGTCACATTGTTACCTTCCTCCTTGTACGGCACTGCTGTGTCATGTCACATGTCACATTGTCACCTTCCTCCTTGTATGGCGCTGCTGTGTCATGTCACATGTCTCATTGTTACCTTCCTCCTTGTACAGCGCTGCTGTGGATTGCTGGATACATCTCACACAGGACTGATTGTGGGTGTCAGGCCCTGCAGAGGCCGTATATAATTACTGTGTAATTTGTGTATTCAGTAATGAAAGTTATGCTAGAGATGCTATCAGATATACTGTATGTTTGTATAATTGTACATTGTGTAGGAGACAAGAGAAAAACATCACCGTCCCTGGGTGGGCTTGAACCACCAACCTTTCGGTTAACAGCCGAACGCGCTAACCGATTGCGCCACAGAGACACATGACTGTGACCAGGGTGAATGCGGGCATCGATCCCGCTACCTCTCACATGCTAAGCGAGCGCTCTACCATCTGAGCTAATTCCCCTCTGGTGTCTTAGAAGGTTTCATAATGTGACAGTGGAAAGCCTCTGGGGTCTGGGAACACTTACTGCACATAGTACAGCTCCGCTCTCTCCCTGGACTCATTGCCCAGGGGGAGGTAGAGGTAAATGCTCATTGCCCAGGGGAGTAAAATGTTTTAAATGTGGGGAGGAGCAGTGCCGCGGAGGCGCAGAGTCTCTGACAGCATTAGAGACCCTGCGTCCCTCCAAAAATGGCTGCCACCACCAACTTTCTGTTGGAGGGGTCAGCCTGGTTGGTGGACAGTGAAATGGGGGGTGACGTCGTAGCAGGGGGCAGCGTGGGGGCATGCCCATGTTTTCACATCAGCATGGGGGTGTGGGCTCACAGCAGGGGGCAGTGTGGGGGCGTGCACATGTGTTCACATCAGCATGGGGCGTGAGCTCACAGCAGGGGGCAGTGTGGGGGCATGCACATGTGTTCCCATCGGCATGGGGGTGTGGCCTCACAGCAGGGGGCAGTCTGGGGGCGTGCACATGTGTTCGCATCAGCAGGGGGTGTGGCCTCACAGCAGGGGGCAGTGTGGGGGCATGCACCTGAATGGGGGTGTGGCCTTATACCAGCATTGTAAAGCAGGTGGGGGGGGGGGGGAGTTACCCTGCTGTATTTTTAGAAAGAGTTGAAAAATAAAGAAAAAGCTAACTTTTTTTAATTTACTTCAATATTTAAAAAAAAAAGTAGGAAAAAATATGATTTTGGGTTACTTTGAAGTGACTTCAAAAATATATATATATAAAAAGCCATAATACTCTATTGCATAATGGAACAAAGTGGTTGATTTAGGAATATTTTGAAAAAATGGTCTTTTAAAAGCCCCCCAAAATTATATGTAATTATTGCACTAATTAAGCTAATTAGGATCTTCTGATTAACTAATTATTCATGGGGGTTCCCAAGGTATTTTGCACAGCGTCTGAAGTTTTCAGCTGAGAATAACGACTTGTCCTGCCATCTTTCACCCCCTGAGGTGCGAGCGGGAGAATGTGATTTTCCTCTGACCTGTTCATTGTGAGTCGCTAATTGGATTGCAAGTGAATTAACAATGTAAATATACAGAGAAAACGGCAACTTGCACATAATAGGATTGTCCCCATTGTATTTGTGTTCTTATACAACAAAGCAAGAAAACAAACGTAACAGTATTTTGTCAAGTTCTGTTTAGTAAATAGTGATACAATGAATAGTAAATCGGGTATTATCATATGTACAGGATATATATGAGTTCTAATAAGACTTTTATTTATACGGCGCTCTTTCTCCAAGGACTCCGGAATTCCCAAGTTCACAAATGGATCACATCATTTCATTAACATCAGCTTTGTTTAAAGTCGAATCTGAATTGTTGAATTCGGCTGAAAAAATAGTAAAAAAACGGGCACATTTTTTTACTAAAACACGTGGATGGGCGAGTTTTTCGCCCATTCACGTGTTTTCCAAATGTGATGATTTTTCTAACAGTCCAAACGTCGGCACTTTGGTTGAATAGGTTGAATGTAAATTCGACCGATATTTGTCGAAAAAGTGCCGATTTTCAGCGCAGATTGAATACCGCCCTTTATCGGTAAAGTGGTTCAGCTTAGATAAATGCTGCTGCTGCTGTAAGGAGTTTATAAATGATTCCTCATGATTGGGAAGTAATGGTGAACACAACAACTGCACAATACAACCTTTTATTATACCCCTTTCAGACATACTGCAAAATCCCGGGATTTGTCACGTGCACGAGCACAATCCCGGGACCAGGGTATGTCTGAAAGGCTCTATCCAGGATTTTAGTCCTCTAAAATCCTGGGTCCTGCGCACCTGCAATGGACCCGGGATTTAAAAAAACCCGGGTTTGAACCGGGTCTAAAATCCCGGGTAGTATGTCTGAAAGGGGTATTATTCAGTACAGCAGCGACACAGCCAAGTTCTGTACAAGTTCTGCTTGTGACATTGAGGTATCTGACTAATTCCTTATGGGGTACAGTCATTAGGACGACCCTAGAATAGGTCAACACCTGAAATAGGTCAACATGACTAAGGTCGACAGGGTTGGGAGGTTGACACAAACATTAGTCGACAATTGCAAGGTCGACAATCAAAAGGTTGACATGAGCCGACATGTGCGGACAGGCGGTATTTCATGCCCTACCATCCACTAGGGCGTGGAGGGAGAATAAAATAGTGTGCCCCGTGCAGACAGTGCCCAAACACGTTCACAGTGTCCATGTCGACGACATTCGGAACAAAAATTTTAAAAAAATCATGTTGACCTTTTGACTGTCGACCTAAAGCATGTGTCGACCTTCCAACCCTGTTTACCTTAGCCATGTCAACCTATTTCAGCCTTGACACTCCAGCTGTTGTTGAACTACACATCCCAGCATGCCCTGCATCAGTTTCAGAATGGCCAAATAGTAAAACTGTAGCAGGGCATGCTGGGATATGTAGTTTAACAACAGCTGAAGTGTCAAGGTTAGCCATCGCTGGGGTAGTTGGTTCCTGCACCCTATTTCCAGTGTTTCCATGGTTACTACATAATAACTGACGTTTATTTATATTTATTTTGTAGCAGTTATAGGAAAAAGCTGACATCCCCAGAAATGACGACAAGGCGATGGACTACATGCGGCAAATGTGTTACTTAAAAGGCATCAATGTGTAGTGACATCGGCTCTGGGGACTCACATGTGTCTTATTTGGCTCCGTGTTATAGATACCTCCACACATTCCTGCCCCCACAGCGTGAGACAGTGCAACCACCGCGGAGGGGAATTAGCTCAGATGGTAGAGCGCTCGCTTAGCATGCGAGAGGTAGCGGGATCGATGCCCGCATTCTCCAGGTACATTATTATGTTAGACCTATGATTCAATATTTTGCACACAATGTTGATGTATAATGTACTGCGCCGTCCTGCTAGATCTAATCATCCCGCCCACCTTGTGTCATTACTTCCTTCCGCCCACACGCATGCTGCCGCTGGAGGTTGTTTTGGAGCAAGAATCAGTTGCCCCAGTGAGTCCCCGTTGTTCATTCTTTGCTGGGGTAAAACATTGCAGTGACCCGGCAGTAATATCTTCTGAGCGGTTAGAACCCCAGGTCCACCATGTCTAGGTCGACATTCATTAGGTAGACACCCTATGGTCAACAGTGAGTAGGTCAACATCTATGAATGGTCGACATACCCATGGTCTAAAGGTCAACACAAGCTTTAGTTTGACCATGGGAAGGTCGACAGTACAAAAGGTCGATCTGAGTTTTCACTTTTTCTTTAGCCGACATGTGCCGACAGGCGGTATTTCATGCCCTAATATCCACTTGGGCGTGGCGGGAGATTAAAACAGTGTGCCGAGCGCAGCGAGGCACCGAGCCCGAAGCTACGAGCCATGCAAGTGGACGTGATGCACTATTTTAGTGTCCATGTCAACTGTGTCGACGTCCGGGCAAAAGAAGTGAAAACTTTGTGTCAGCCTTTTGACTTTCTACCTTCCCATGGTTGAAATAAAGCTTTAGATCCTGTCGACCTACTCATTGTCTACCTAGTGATTGTCGATCTAGACATGGTCAGCCTAGCATACCATAACCGTGTGGATTAATGGGGTGTGGTGTATATGGTCCCGACAGTCGGGATCCCGACAGTCATTAGTCCGACGTCGGGATCCCGACTGGCCGGACCCAGACAGCGTGACGAGCGCAACAAAGCTCCTTGTGGGCTCGCTGCACTCGCCACGCTGCGGGCACGGTGGCTCGCTACGTTTGCCACCTATTCTATTCTCCCTCTATGGTGGTCGTGAACCCCCCACAAGGGAGAATAGCCGGTGGCCGTCGGGACCCAGAGTGTCGGGGTTTTGACTGTCGGGATCCTGACATCGGGGTAATGACTGTCCGGCACCCGGATTAGTGCTGCATTCTCCTACATTTGTATTACTATTCTGTATTACAGCCATCACAATGTATTACCAGCAACGGTTGTTTTTAGTTAGTAGTAGTCCTAGATCTTCACCACATTGTCTGAAGATTTCCTTCCGAATTCCTGAGCAAATGCTTATGGTAATTCTTCCAAGAATCCCAGATTCCCCCAGTAAGTCTCAGTACTCTTCCTTCAGGTGCGGTGTTACCAGAAGCCTCTGCAGCATCTCTCGCGCCTGCAGGACTGCTCACTGGCCGTCATGTAAGGCAGCGTCAGTATATAGACATCTTGTGAATAGCGATGTTTGTGTATTGAGGAATCATTAATGAAGATTGAGGCAGATATCAGATGTACTGTGTGTTTCTGTAGCTGTTGTATAGTATGTTTCAGACAAGGTGAAAAAAAAGCTACGTCCCTGGGTGGGCTTGAACCACCAACCTTTCGGTTAACAGCCGAACGCGCTAACCGATTGCGCCACAGAGACCTATATAGATGAGAGAGGTTATATATACCTAGCAGGTAATGTCAGCGCATGTTTCATGCCATATGTTGCCACACAGTTCTGTAAGTAAACCCCAGCTGTAGTTTTAGCTGTAAGACATAGTTGCCTACCCTCCTGCATTCTGCAGGAGACTCCCTGAAATAGCACCAATCTCCCTCTCTCCCTCATTAGTCTAGCAATCTACCTCATTTCCCCTAGCCCACATTACCCTGTTACATTTTTGGGGTAAAAAGGAATGAGAGATACAGTAGATACATTTACATTGAACCGTCAGCGCCATTTCCCAGCACTTTACCAAGTATGATAGCTCTTACTAACTGCTTTGGGCTCATCTACATTTGGATCCAAGTAATTTTACAAGATTCCTCTCAGATGTAGCAGCGCACACCCACGCTTCTAGGTGCCACGTTCACAATCTCTCCATATATAGAACTAGACACGCCCTTTGGGTGGTGCATGACACGCCCCCTCAATGGGTCACTTTACAAAATTCTACTACCAACTATAATCTCCCTGAAACTAGTTTTCAAAAGTAGGCAATTATGATGTAAGACCTGGGGAATAATCACTGTGTCCTTGTACTGTGGTTTCTAGTGAGCACAGATAATAGGCTGCGCTCCCTAGGTACTGGTTATGTTGTAGTATCATTAGCACCTGTCTGGCTACTGCTGTGTTTTACATTATCATTGTGATGCGATAACGCAGAAGGAGAACACTGACAGCACAGCAATTATACAAAATGACAGTGGTTATAGGCTATGGGGTCATTCAGGAAGACCTGCAGATTATGCTATGTAGTCAAGAGCTCACAGAATACTGATGCAGTCACAAACTTATGCGAATGCATTGTGGGGAGGAGCCTGACATATGGGGTCATTGTGCCATGTGTTGGGCACTCCCCCTCATGCTGAATTAGGCCCTATGTGTAATATGTATCCTGTAGGGTGAGTAACACAGGTACTGGTGTATAGTGACATCTGCTCTGGGGACTGGCTCTTATCTTCCTCAGCTTCCAGCATCTGTGGTGTCCTGAGATGTGAGCCTGTAATTATCTCATGCTGTCTTCTTAATGCCCCATATCACCCATATGGCCTCTCTGACCTCGTTCCTGCCTCACCATGTGATAGGGCATCTCTGCAGAGGGGAATTAGCTCAGATGGTAGAGCGCTCGCTTAGCATGCGAGAGGTAGCGGGATCGATGCCCGCATTCTCCAGGTACATTATTTTTCTTTATTTTTAAACCCACTGAAATATTAATTTGGAACCTGCTGCAATATATCACTGGGGCTGATAACCCTGACTGTGTTACTGTATTGCTTCTATGTTTCCTTCAGTTGTTGTGCTGGAAGCCATGAGCCCGCATGCTGTATTACCCCAGTCAGCCCCGGCCTGTTATATATTCCTTCTTCTGGTAAAGCATTGCAGTGATCAGCAGCAGCATTTCCTGCACCCTCAGTGCTGGTTACTGGTCCTCAGTGCTGGCTGACACTAGCTGCAGACCCCATGTACAGAGTCAGGGGCCAGACGTCCTGTACACTGTACTCTGTGCACTGAGGGATCAGCTGTCTGGTAAATGTAGTCACATATACTGTACATATATCCATGCTGTATTACCCCAGTCAGCCCCGGCCTGTTATATATTCCTCCTTCTGGTAAAGCATTGCAGTGATCAGCAGCAGCATTTCCTGCACCCTCAGTGCTGGTTACTGGCCCTCAGTGCTGGCTGACACTAGCTGCAGACCCCATGTACAGAGTCAGGAGCCAGACGTCCTGTACACTGTACTCTGTGCACTGAGGGATCAGCTGTCTGCTATATGTAGTCACATATACTGTACATCTGTAGAAGTACGCCCCGGTGCAGCAGCACCGGGGCGGAAGGGGCAGTGCCGCCTCCGGGTGGCGCCGCCCCCTGCAGCCAGGGCCAGTGTACTCATGCGGTCACCGGCCCTGCTGTTGGTTGGTGCCTGCTTCCTTGCCTGGGGTGGCCTGGCGCCACCCCATGGAGTCGGAAGCAGACCCTCCGATGACTCCGCTGCTCCCCACGAACAAAGGGAATTCAAATGTGCCGCCAAAGGAGAGCCAATCATGGCTCTCACTCTGGCGCCCAATGGGAAGCGGCGGCGGCGAGCCAATCCTGGCTTGCCACGTCACGAGCCCCGCCCCCGGGCGCTGGTTTGAACTAACCTGCGCCGGGAGCGAGGAGGAGAGTTCGGCGAGAGAGGAGAAGGAGAGCGGAGAGCCCCGGAACGAAGAGGAGCAGCCGCTGGAAGCCCCGGGAGGAGGCAGCTGTGTGCGCAGGACTGCTACACGCTGCCGCCCACCGGTGAAGACTCCAGGAAGCCCGGAGGTAGTGGGAAGCATCCCACCTCCGGCGAAGAGGGCCCACCCACGTGGCTGGACCAGGCTTGGTCCAGCGGAAGGCCCTAGGACGGGTAAGTCCACATGCGGGTCCCCTCTCTAGACCACCAGGTGTTCGGGCAATAGGCCCGTGGGCCCAATTCATGAACCAGGCCTGCGGGACCATAGTTGGGCTCTAGGCCCGTGGGGGCCTCAGGTTGGTGGCGTTGGGCATTAGGCCCCTTTGTGTGCGTTGGGCCTTAGGCCTCTTGTGTGTGTTGGGCATCAGGCCCAATTGTGTTTGCTGGGCACCAGGATCATCTGTGTCTCTGGGCGCGAGGACCTTGTTGTGCACGAGGCCCAGACCCTCCTAGGGCTGAGGCCTCTCCGAAGAAGTAAGAGGCCTGCGTCGACAGGCCGCGAATTCAGGTATCGCCACAAGGGTTATTGTGGTATGGCTGGGAGCAGCCAGAGGGAGGTAGGCCCTCGTTAGGTGTTGGTGCAGTGTTGTCTATTTACATTGTACTGTTTAATTTGACACCGTGTACTGTATGCTGCACTTGGGTTCACCCAATTGTGGCCCTGTGCAGATTGTGTTCTTTTCAGGTTGTGCGTGCGTCAGGCCGCAGGTTGCGCGATGCTAGGCCATGGCATCGGAAGATCCGGCGCTAGGTCGCAGGTTGCGCGGGCGTTAGACGCCAGGTTGCGTGACATTAGGCCGTAGCATCGGAAGATCCGGCTCTAGGTCACAGGTTGCGCGGGCATTAGGTGCCAGGTTGCGCGACGCTAGGCTGTGGCATCTAAGGATCCAGCGCTAGGGCGCGAGTTATGTAAGATGGCTTTAGGCCGCAGGGTGCGCGGGCGTTAAGCCGCAGGCGCGTTGGTGTATTGCCCTGCCCTAGGGAGCAGGAGGTTACGTGAGTACATTTTCAGGTGCCGGTATCCCAGGGTTGCCGACTTTTTCTGTTCTCTCTCCGGGAGAAGCCCGGAGAGGAGACTTCCAGCTGCAGGTCGGGGGGGGGGGGGCTTGAGCTTTACATCATTAAGCCCCACCCCCAGGATGGTAAAACCCCCAATTCACGGATCTCCGTGGAGGGGGCGGGGCTAAAATGACGCAATTTTAGCTCCGCCCCCTCCTCTGAGACCCGCGGATTGACGATTTCAATCCAAAAGGTATGGGGAAGACGCCACAATTGGGGGGTGGCGTGGGGGTCCCCCGGAATCCGGGAGGGTTGCCTACCTTTCCGGGGGGCCGGGAGGAGGACCCGATTTTCGGGATCCTCCCGGTAATTCCGGGAGGGTCGGCAACCCTGCGGTATCCACATCGGAAGCGTGACGGAAGACCAGTAAACGACTGGTGAGTAGAAATTGTATTGCATCTGTTGTCGTGTTGTTTGTGCTCCTTCCCCTCCCCGGAGCGTTCCCCCACCCCAGTTACACCTGCCGTGTTCCACAAGCGGGTGTAACTATTCTGAGGCCAACAGTGACTGTGATGAGCATCTCCTCCTCCCCCTTAGGGGATTTCCCCCTGGTTTCCCTTAAAAGGTGCAGTCGCTTCCGGAAACCAGTGGAGCAAGAGGACGGTACCGGGACCATCATAGGCCCGAAGTTGAGAGACGGAGCGCAGCGAGGTGAGTCCGCGCAGCGAGCGTCAGCATAGGCCACGCCCCTGTGCCTCCCACACATCTGTATAATATTACACGACAGTAATGTAGTGAGAGAAGGAGGAAAACATTGCCGTCCCTGGGTGGGCAAGAATCACCAACCTTTTGGTTAATAGCCGAACGTGGTAACCAATTGCGCCACAGAGACCTATAACGTGCCGCTATTCATCTGACAAGAAAGATGAGCAATGGCTACTGCTCTGTTTTGGGAGTGCTGGAGAAACACAATGGCATTGATAGCTGGTAGCTCAGACTCACGTCGGACCCTCTATGATGTCATCAGATCTTAGGGGGTGCAGACTGAGACCAAAGATACCGAACAGCATGTTATGCTCACAAACTGAACCTCGCATTCAGCAGAATGAATTTCTGAGTGTACAACACCTGTTATAACACTTGGGGGTTATCAGTGCCTTTCACTAATTCGACCAAGCGCACTCACCTACAGGGCCGGTGCAAGGCACCGGAGCGCCCCAGGCGAGTCGGGCTGGGGGCGCCCCGGTGCCGGGGGGGGGGGGGGGGGTGGTACCTGGCGTTCGGCGCTGTCTATTTAAATCTGGCGGCGGAGGCAGCGGGGGTCCCTGCAGTCTATTAAAAATCACGAGCGATATCCGCCGGGCTATGCGGAAGCGCTTCTAGTGTGAAAACACTGGCAGCACGCTGATTGGCTGCCAGAGTTTTCACACTAGAAGCGCTTCCGCATAGCCCGGCGGATAGCGCTCGTGATTTTTAATAGACTGCAGGGACCCCCGCTGCCTCCGCCGCCAGCTTTAAATAGACAGCGCCGTAGCTAGGACAGGTACCCGGGCGGCATTTTCCGCCCTCCAGTGGCCGGCGCCCTAGGCAAATGCCTAGGTTTGCCTAGTGGTGGCGCCGGCCCTGCTCACCTACAATGTTCTGAAGCGATGTGTACCATGAGCAGCGTCCACGGGATACGGCAGATACTCAGCATGTACCAATCTGATCTACATGATATCGTTCATATTATAAGTGAGAACCAATTATCGACAGACCATGCATGATCTCAGTGCACATGTGCGAACCCTCAGTGCGGAGAAAGCCACCAAAAGCTGATCTTCGCAGCCGCAAACTGGCTGATTAACAGGTGGCCAGCAGCAGTGACGTGCGGTGGTGGCTGTGTACAGAGAGGCACTGCTGCAGCCACCACCGCACCCCCACCCCCGGCCACCGCCGACACACGCACCCCCTCCTCTTATATTTGTGTCACTCTGGCACTTACATTAAGCAGATGGGCAAGTTGGAAGCCCAGGGTCCCACATCAGGCCATCAGCGAGGACTCCTTGTCGGCAGGCTGCTGATGGCAGTTGGGAGGAACAGTGCTTCATCTGCAGCCCCAGGGACCAGCAAGCAGGGGACTGGGGAGAGGTGCTGATCCTCCTTCTGCTGAGCGGAGTGGGGACATCTATTCTATTCAGCGATGCCGGCACCTGCACCACTGGAGATGGAAACACTGGAGGGATGGCTTCTGGGCAGGCTGCGGCGGCAGGTGGGCAGACTGCCCGACGAACTCTTCACTACTGTTGGCCGCGTATGAGGTGAAACAGTCGGGCTGGCCCTTGCTGCTGCAGTGTACAGGCAGCCGAGCGGTAGCCAGTGGGTGAGCTGGCGGACGAGCTATGCAGCAGTGCCCCATCTACAGCCCCAGGGTTCAGCGCTGGGACATGACAGGCAGGCATAGCGGTACTGGCTGGCTGCAGGCGCTGCGGCACACCCCTGTCCCTGAGGCACCTGTAAAGGTGCCGCTTGAGATAGTATTTTTAATGGGCTTTTACAGCCCTCTGTTTGTCCCCACCCCCTGCCCGCCCTCTGCTTCTATCTATTTGTACAGGGCAGCCGGAGGCACCGCTTTCGGTGCCTCCAAAATAAACATGATGCACAATTAAAAGAAGAAAGAGCTTTTTAGAATTTGTTTGGATGAGGTGCAAGAGGCTCCAGGGCATAATTGCCTACTCTCCCAGAACCGCTGGGGTTATCCTGAAAAGCAGGTGTTGAGCCTGCCCCCCTTCCCTCCCCAGAAGTGTGACCAAGTCTCCCAGCCAGCTACCCCCTACTGCATCTCCCTCCCGCAGACCCAGGGGGGCAATGACACGGGAGTCGTGTTGTAGCGGTCCCATACACTGCCTCATAATGCCTGTAATATCTGCATTGTGTGGCAGGGCCCCTGTGATTGGATTTTATGGACACGTCCCCTGCTTCTCCCCTACATAATATCACCCCATATGCTGCACCACACCCCCAGGGCAGCTGGAAAACTGTCAGGTATGGTCCAGGGCTTCAGCTGCGGGTTGTTGAATAATTGTTTTTCTTTGAATAAATGACCAGAATAATAACGGATGGTGCAGCTGTGTGATATCAGTAATACAGGGACATCAGTAATCTACTCTATTCCACTTAATTGGAATTGTAAAACAGAAGAAAATATTTCATCCTGTCAAAGCCCACTTCTCTTCACATGTCACTCACAGCTCTCCTATCCTATACTCAAACACTCAGTGACCATCTACGTCTGCATACCCATCTCCATCATTGGCCACAAGCCTCTAGTTGTATGTTGATTGAGTCCTCACTACTTATATTTAAGCTGTAATGTGTATTGATCTGTGGCGCTCATTACCTGTACTCTATTTTTCTTATTTATTCAATGTTGTGCCAAGTTTTGTCTCCCTGTATTGTTCCTTTGTACGGCGCTGCAAATCACTTGTGGCGCCTTATAAATAAAATTATAATAATAATAATCTCTGATGGAATGGATCAGGGACAGGCAGCTAGGCACTTCAGCTCCTGTGGAACTACAAATCCCAGCATGCTCTAATAGCAAAACTGTGATAGGGAATGCTGCCCAGTGTAGTTCCACAGGTTACTCACTCCTGGTATATACACTGCTCAAAAAATAAAGGGAACACTTAAACAATACAATGTATGTAACAAGTCAATCACACTTCTGTGAAATCAAACTGTCCACTTAGGAAGCAACACTGATTGACAATTAATTCCGCATGCTGTTGTGCAGATGGAATAGACAACGGGTGGAAATTATAGGCAATTAGCAAGACCCCCCCAATAAAGGAGATGTTCTGCAGGTGGTGACCACAGACCCCTTCTCAGCTCCTCCATGTGCTCGCCAGAGGGAGCCTGACTGCCATTAGGTACCGAGATGAGATCCTCAGACCCCTTGTGAGACCATATGCTGGTGCGGTTGGCCCTGGGATCCTCCTAATGCAAGACAATGCTAGACCTCATGTGGCTGGAGTGTGTCAGCAGTTCCTGCAAGATGAAGGCATTGATGCTATGGACTGGCCCGCCCGTTCCCCAGACCTGAATCCAATGAGCACATCTGGGACATCATGTCTCTCTCCATCTACCAACGCCACGCTGCACCACAGACTGTCCAGGAGTAGGCAGATGCTTTAGTCCAGGTCTGGGAGGAGATCCCTAAGGAGACCATCTGCCACCTCATCAGAAGCATACCAGGGCGTCGTAGGGAGGTCATACAGGCACATGGAGGCCACACACACTACTGAACCTCACTTTTACTTGTTTTAAGGACATTACATCAGTTGGATCAGCCTGTAGTGTGTTTTTCCACTTTGATTTTATGTGACTCCAAATTCAGACCTCCATGGGTTAATAAATTTGATTTCCATTGATAATTTTTGTGTGATTTTGTTGTTAGCACATTCACCTATGTAAAGAACAAAGGGTACTTGTGTAATATCTGGGCGCCCGATTTTTTTATTGGGTCGGAAAAATCGGGTCGAACCCGGATCCAATGTTAAATGGTCCCTGAGACTCGATTTTACATTGGGTCCAATGTTCAATGCCCCCCAGACCCCATTTTTTATTGTATACCCACCCTGTTCATACCCCCACTATCCATGTGGGCATGGACTTGATTTTATATAGTGTGGCGAGCGCAGCGAGCCACCGAGCCCGAAGCGTAACGAGGGGACGCGGAATACATGTTATGTAATCCGCGTCCCCTTGCGAGGCTTGCTCTGCTTGCCACACTATATAGAATCAACTCCATGCCCACTTGGATAGTGGGGGTATGAACAGGGTGGGTATACAATAAAAAATTGGGTCTGGGGGGCATTTAACATTCGATCCAATGTAAAAATTGGGTCCATCGCATCGATTTGGTCGCATGCGATGCGATGGACCCGATTTTTCCGAAAAAATCGGGTCCATCGCATCTGATTATAAGGCATACAATGAAAAAATCAGGCACCCAGATATTAAACAAGTACCAAACAAAGTATTTAATAAGACTATTTTATTCATTCAGATCTAGGACGTGTCATGTTAGTGTTCCCTTTATATTTAAGCAGTGTATATAATGTCAGAGAACTGTGTGACTTTTTAAGCCAATTTTGTTCACAAAAAACTCACATGTCAGAAGTGGGATTTGAACCCACGCCTCCATTCGGAGACCAGAACACCCAGATGTAGGTAAGAGATCACTCTTGAGTCTGGCGCCTTAGACCGCTCGGCCATCCTGACACCTGATGTTCCAGCTGACGTCTGACATTGTATGTGCGGGATGTGACCACACACCTGAGTCTCTTCTTGGTATAACAGCTCTTTCCTGCATTATCTGGTGCTTGTTGCATGTTGATTCCAACCCATATAACTCGGCAAACACCATGTACCAACATAAAATACATTACAATAAGTGTAAATATACCACTGATGGTGCTTTCAGGAGTCACACAATGCAATGTATACACAGGGGAGAGAACAGAAGAGTCTTTGTGATCTTTAAAGAATTACTTTTTTTAAAGCGTTACATTTATATTATATTAAACATAATAGTCATTCCTTCTGTTCACCAGAGGGGGGTGCTCCAATATACATACTATCCACCAACTCAGTGTAATTGTAGTAAGACACAAGATATTGTGCTGTAAATAGATAAATATTGGGACAGGCGCTTTGCGGGTAGGATGTCCAACTTTCCAATGGGCGAACCCAGGTCGGGGGGTGTGGGCGGGCTCCGCCCCCCCTCCAGGAAAGTTGGGGGTTAGGGGGGGCGGCAGCCCTCCGAATTTTTTTTGGGATATGAAGTACTTTTAGGTGCGTGAACAACAGACCTTTCGTAAATACTGGCATTAGTTGCATTCAATATTGTGACATGAACCACCGGGGACGGGCTAGCTGCGTCCTGATGTAATCGCCGGGAGAGTTGGCGTGAGTGACTGCTACGTGGCTTGTGCATCTGCAGAGAATCTCGTCAGCGTGGAGGGACAGGGTGCCGCCCATCAGCGTTGTACAAGCACTCCACGTGGCGAGAAACTGGAGGGAGAGGATGTAAATCCAAAAGAAACACACACAAACCTAACATTAGGCCACACCCTTCCAAGGTCCCTATTTGCCACCAGAAGCAGAGCTTTCTCACACCGCCATGGCGCTCGTTTGCTGGCATCAGCTCACTCACGCTAGTAATCCCCTCAGCACAGTGTCTGACTGACGGTGGCGGCCATTTTGTTGGTTACCTTTGCACATAGCTGCACAGAGCAATGGTCTTCAGAAACATGGCCGGGGTCCTTTATGTCCGCATAGCTGGAGCTCAGTCACTAGAGTATCAGTATTCACTGTGCACTTCCCGTCTCCCGAGCACCGCCGGCAGAAGGCGTATCACGTGACTGCATACTATCTGGACATTGTAGTTCTACCGTTCATGCCGTCTGAGTGTGTACTGCAAAGGCCTAAAGTTGACAGATGTTCGTCACTTAAAACCGAGACTTTCCGCGTCCCGGGATGGGTTTGGCCAGGACGCGGGATTTACGAGTTAAAACCGGGACAGTCCTGGGCAAACCGGGACGGTTGGTCACCCTATTTGCGGGGGTTAGGCTTCTTCACCTTATGGAGCTGCAGGGTAAAAACCCACAAAATCAGGCCATGTGTGAGATTCCGCAGTGTACATGGAATCAGTGAGTTTCTGCACTTCAGTCCCATTTTTGGGTGCAGAAACCGGCTATTTGATTGAATAGCCTTTCCTATCGCCAAATGGATTTGTGCCATCAACTAGCTGAGGGTGAGGCAGAATGGCATTAGCCCATATGGTAGAGCGCTCGCTTAGCATGTGAGAGGTAGCCGGATTGATGCCCGCCTTCTATAGGAACATTTTTTGTTGTTGCGGCCAATACAATATTTTGAGAACAATGTTGATGTATAATGTGCTGCACTGTCCTGCTAGATCCAATCATCCTGACCACCTTGTGTCATTACTTCTAGGTCTTCTCCTGGAGTCCCATACACATGCTACATTGTTTGTGGTTGTTTTGAAACAATAATCAGTTGCCCCAGTGAGTCCCTGGCGCTGCCCGTTATTCATATACCACTGGGGTAAAACACTGCAGTGACCCGGCAGTAACATCCCGCTATACGGTGGATTAATGCTGCAGTCACCTGAAAGTATTATTATTCTGTATTACAGACGTCACAATGTATTACCAGCAATGGTTGTTTTTGTTTTATTTTTTAAACCTACTGTTATATTTCACTACGGCCGATAGTCTTAAATCAGGGCCACAGAATACCCGAGCACACGCTTATGGTTATTTAAAAGGCTATGGGTCATTAGGTTAACCAATATTAAGTCAACATGCACTAGATAGACCACTAAAGGTCGACATGGTTTAGTTTGAGCCATGAAATAGGTCAACATGCCTAAAGTCGACATGGTTTCAAGGTCGACACAAGCATTAGTTTGACAACGGTGAGATTGACTGTCTAAAGGTTGACATGGGTTTTTCGCAGTTTTTTTGTAGCGAATGTCGACATGGACACCTTCTAAATGTACTGCGTACCCTTCAATGGCTCTCTACACTTGACATGCCTCGGGCTCGGTGCCTCACTGCACTTGGCACACTATTTTATTCTTCCACCATGCCGTAGTGGATGGTAGGGCATGAAATGCCGCCTGTTGGCACATCGGTTCAAAAAAAAGTGAAAAACCCATGTCGACATTTTGACTGCCGACCTTGCCATTGTTGACATAATACTCGTGTCAACCTTTCAGCAATGTTGACCTATGGTATGTTGAACTATTTCATGTGTTGACCTAGTGGTCGGCCTAATGCATGTCGGTGTAATAGGTGTACCAATTGATGACTAATAAGTCTGACCGTATCCCAATGATGACTAATGACCGTATCCCAATGATGACTAATGACCGTATCCCAATGATGACTAATGACCGTATCCCAATGATGACTAATGACCGTATCCCATTGATGACTAATGACCGTATCCCATTGATGAGTAAAGACCGTATCCCATTGATGACTAATGACCGTATCCCAATGATGACTAATGACCGTATCCCATTGATGACTAATGACCGTATCCCAATGATGACTAATGACCGTATCCCATTGATGACTAATGACCGTATCCCAATGATGACTAATGACTGTATCCCTTTGATGACTAATGACCGTATCCCAATGATGACTAATGACCGTATCCCATTGATGACTAATGACCGTATCCCAATGATGACTAATGACCGTATCCCTTTGATGACTAATGACCGTATCCCATTGATAACTAATGACATATCCCATTGATAACTAATGACCGTATCCCATTGATAACTAATGACATATCCCATTGATAACTAATGACCATATCCCATTGATAACTAATGACCGTATCCCTTTGATGACTAATGACCGTATCCCTTTGATGACTAATGACCGTATCCCATTTATGACTAATGACCGTATCCCATTGATAACTAATGACCGTATCCCATTGATGACTAATGACCGTATCCCATTGATGACTAATGACCGTATCCCAATGATGACTAATGACCGTATCCCATTGATGACTAATGACTGTATCCTAATGATGACTAATGACCGTATTTGATGACTAATTAACGTATCCCATTGATGACTAATGACCGTATCCCATTGATGACTAATGACCGTATCCCAGTTATAAAACAAGAATCCAACAATTCCCCAGTAAAGCTGAGTACACACTATAGCACATGTCTTCAACCTGTGGCCCTCCAGATGTTGTGGAACTGCATTTCCCAGCATGCCCTGACAGTTTTGGCATGCACTTATAGGAAAAAATGTGGCAATGCATGTTGGAACATGTAGTTTCACAACATCTGGAGGGCCATAGGTTGAAGACCCATGCACTATAGGATATAGATAATGAATGATATCATCGGATCTCCCGGATAAGCTATATAGTGCATACACACTGAGCAATATCGTTATTGGTATCAGTCAGTGATGTCACCCAGCCTCCCGCTGAGCGTGCAGTCGTACACAATATAGGCAGATCTGACTGCATGCTGAGATTGTTATCACGCTGTCATTTATAAATTGCAGAGTGTGTACGCACCATAAGTCCCAGACTTTGCCTCTTGTACGGTTATACTGGAAGTGTCTACAGCATATATTACACCCGCAGGACTAATAAAAGTGGCTATAGACTGTGTATTCTGTATTGCCATTAAGTCCTGGTGTATAGTAACATCTGCTGTGGGAGATAATCTTCCTCTGCTGGGTCAGCGTCTGTGGTGTCGTCAGATATGAGCCTGTAATTATCACTTGCTGATATCTTCTTAAGGCCCCATCTCACCCCTATGGCCTC
The DNA here is from genome assembly GCF_055691185.1 of Crinia signifera. NCBI lineage: Eukaryota > Metazoa > Chordata > Amphibia > Anura > Myobatrachidae > Crinia > Crinia signifera. The sequence goes on along the minus strand of NC_139225.1, from coordinate 153,457,331 downwards.
TCTGACTTCATTCCTGCCTCACCATGTAGGAGCACAGATCTGCAGAGGGGTATTAGCTCAGATGGTAGAGCGCTCGCTTAGCATGTGAGAGGTAGCGGGATCGATGCCCGCATTCTCCAATAATTTTTTTTTTGTTAAACCCACTGAAATATTTATTTGGAACCTGCTGCAATATATCACTGGGGCTGATAACCCTGACTGCATTACTGTATTGTTCTATGTTTCCTTCAGTTGTTGTGCTGGAAGCCATGAGCCAGCATGCTGTATTACCCCAGTCAGCCCCGGCCTGTTATATATTCCTTCTTCTGGTAAAGCATTGCAGTGATCAGCAGCAGCATTTCCTGCACCCTCCCGGGTTCACGCCCCGTCTCCCTCCCGGCCAGGGCCGGCTCTACCATTAGGCAGCTTAAGGCAACTGCCTAGGGTGACGGGATCCAAGTCTGCAAATCAAAAAAATCAAGAATGTCTATGAGGATCCTTGTTGTACTTAATGCAGGTGGTGGGGTGGAACAACTAAGACCTCACCTCCATACTTTCCCTTGAGACATACTTCCCTATACCCTCACATCACAGGAACACCCTATGTGCAATGCCTGAAATACCGGCATTGCATAGCAGGGGGCATGGTCCTGATGACACAATTGTGTCGGCCATGCCCCCAAACAGGACTTTTCTCAGTAGCTCCACCCCCACCCCGCCGCTTTCCCATCCCGTCTTCACAGACCTGGCTGCCCTCTCCCGGACAGTGGCAACCCTGTAGTATACTGATAAAATGATCATTTCTCCAGGTCATACAGACAACACTACAGCTGGTTTTATGATCAGAAGTCTGTAGCACGTTGATAAAGATGAGGTTCCAGCGAAACGCGTTGGTGTTTATTGTGTTGTCACAGTGCCCTAAGTCGCCCAACAAGGAACCCATTGAGAAAGTGACAGACCAGCCCCTCCTCCACTATTTGATTGGCACAATAAATCTTATTTATTGCCATCTCCTAAAGGAACTTCTAACTATACCTGCCCAATTTCCATCTTGGGAGGAATGTCACCTCTCTAATGCCGGATGCAATAAGGTATTCCATCTATACCAAGTGGAGTTAATATTCATAAGAGGAACCTATTTAGGAACGGACACTTGCCAACCCAAAACTGCAGACTGAGGGTGACTATACATAGGGCCTATGCACACTGATCTATTGCTGGTTTTATCATACAAGAACATTTTATGACATTGTTTATTTGTATTTCATATCTTTATTTCAGCGCAGCAATTCCTTCTCTTTAGTGTATGCATCTGTAGCAGCCTAGAAGTTGATGATCTTTCAGCCAGCTGCAGCATGTGTTTCTGTGGCGCAATCGGTTAGCGCGTTCGGCTGTTAACCGAAAGGTTGGTGGTTCAAGCCCACCCAGGGACGGTTATGTTTTTCTCCTCTCATTATATTATTATCCTGTAATTATCCTGTAATTTTAAAAATGTTAATCTATTGTTTATTTTTTTATTGCGCCACAAGGGTTCCGCAGTGCCTGACAATACATAGATGAGCAAGAACACAAAACAAGAAAATAGTGATTTACAGTACAAATGCAAATAGGACAAGTTCATGGTGAATAAAAGACAGTTGCAGCAGCAGACACTGACACAATTATAACAGTGGTAGAGATATATTCTTAGAAAAAGACATGAGGAGAGAGGGCCCTGCTCGTTAGACCTTACATTCTAAAGGGAAGGGGCAGACAGACTGCGGTGACACAGCATGTACATATATGTACAGTACTAGGTGATTCATCGCGCCCTACGGGCGCTCTTCACACCGTCGTAAGGGGCTGCGCCCCCTTAATTTGTGAACATTTGTATATGAGAAAGATGGTTAGAATTGTATGAAAGATGGCCTTTATTGCAACTTGAGTTATAGGTGAAATGTGTTAAATAGAGAGCATATGATGTGGAAGGGGGTGTGTATTGTTTTGTTTAATTAAAAAGCGGTTACAGAGTAAGATGTACATTGATAGTGTGGATGGTACAGTGACATTTGTGGGTGTGGGGGGGGGGCTGTGTGTGCATGTTGTTTAGGTGTGTGTGTGCAATAGTATAGTAGGGTGTTTCTGAGTCAGCGGCTCCCCACTGGCGGAGGTCACGACACAGGAAAACAGGAGGCTGGGTAGTGATAGGGGTGTGTGGGCATAAGGGGGACTAAAGAGGAGGGTGGGAAATACTGTGCAGCTTCTGCCAGTGGGTGAGGGTTCAGCGTGGCAGTACAGGAGTACAGGATGGTGGCCCTTAGTCAGTGTCTCCTCCTACTGGGTGGGAGTTCGGGTGCATGAGAGCAGGAGGCTAGGCTATGAGGCATGATAGGGCATGTGGGCAAAACAGCGTCAGCGACTCCCCAATGGTGGAAGTTACGGTTCAGGAGAGCAGGAAGCTGGGTAGTGATAGGGGTGTGTGAGTATACGGGGGACTAAAGAGGGGCTTAGGGGTGCCGTGAAATGCGGGAGGGGCGCGGGGGGTGCCGTGAATCAAGGGAGGGGGGGCAGGTGTCGGCGAATCGTGGGAGAGGGCGGGGGTCCGCGAAGCGTGGGAGGGGGCGTGAATTGCACGAGGGGGGTTGCGAATCGCGGGAGGGGGGGTGCGCGGGGGTCCGTGAATTGCGGGAGGGGGGGGGGGCACGGGGCGCAATGAATCACCTAGTTGGTTATATATTCTTGTAGAAGGATGGTAGGATGTTGCTTTCATTCAGAATGCATTTACATAAACAGTAATAGTAGCAGTAAAAGGTCTGACTTAAAACACCTACAGTAAAACAGAACAGGTGTTATATATTATACAAAGAATTGGTTGATGATGTCTAGGTTGACGTGCACATAGTTCATAGTTGTCACTGGAAAAAAATTGCTACAAGAAAAAATCAACACAGAAAGTTCAACACATGTAAATGTTGACATAAATGTGGCACTTCATCGGTGTCCATGTCGACACATGAGAATGAATATGAAAACATTCAAAAAAGAAAAATAAATCTTCAAAAACTCATGTCAACCTTTTTCATTGTCGACCATAGCCGTGCCAGTGTTTTGCATGTGCCATTTAATCCTGGGGTTGCCGTGAATCGCGCGCTGTGGTGGGGGGGAGGGAGGAGGTGAGGGGTGTACGCGAATCACGGGAGGAGGGGTCATGGGTGGATGCCGTGAATTGCGGGAGGGGGGTCGCGGGGGGGGGGGGGGTGTGGGTGCCGCGAATCGTGGGAGGGGGGGCGCGGGGGGTTGCAGTGAATCGCGGGAGGGTGGGTCGCGGGGGCGGGTGGTTGCCGCAATGACAGGAGGGGGGGTCAGGGGTGGGGAATCGCGGTAGGGGGGGTCGTGGGGGGCACCGTGAACCGCAGGAGGGGGGGCCCGGGGGTTGGCGCGAATCGTGGGAGGGGGGGTCGCGGGGTGCCGCAAATCGCTGGAGGGGGGGATTGTCACGGGGTGGGGCCGCGAATTGAAGGGGGTGTGCTGCAAATCGCGGGAGGGGGGTCGCGGGGGGTGCCGCGAATCGCCACAAGAAAAAATCAACACAGAAAGGTCAACACATGTAAATGTTGACATAAGTGTGGCACTTCATTGGTGTCCATGTCGACACACGAGAATGAATATGAAAACATTGAAAAAGTGAAAAATAAATCTTGTCAACCTTTTTCATTGTCGACCATAGCCATGTCAGTGTTTTGCATGTGCCATTTAATCGTGGGGATGCTGTGAATGGGGGGGTGGGGGGAGGGAGGTGCATACCTCCCAACATGACCCTCTCCAGGAGGGACACATTGCTCTGTTTCTGGACTTTCTTCTTAATTTATGAATTACCATCACCTGTGCTTAAACACCTTTCTTATCAATTACCCTGTTTAAAATGACAGGTGATGACAATCATAAATTAAGATGGAAGTCCACAAACAGAGCATTCTGTCCCTCCTGGAGAGGGTCATGTTGGGAGGTATGGCGGTGTGGGGCGCTCACCTGGTGTGTCTGGTGAGTAGCTGTGTCTTTGCTGTTTAACATGGAGAGGCAGAGGGTGTCTGGCACTGTCTGTGGGCTCATGTGTGTCAGTCATGTGAGTCAGAGTTTGAAAAAAAAAAAAAAAGTCATGTGAGTCAGAGGCTCCACCCAGCGTGAGAGCTCCAGACACACTTTGAGTGACAGATGTAGCCAAATATATAAGAGATATGTGACTACATTTGCGTAACTATAGCACCGCAGCCCCCGCGGCCACAGGGGGGCGTTGTGCATGTGTGGGCGCCGGGGGGCTGTGGTGCTATAGTTAGCCCCCTCCCATCCGCCCATCTGCCACCCGCCAATCCGCCGCCCGCAGCCTTACCTGACTTCACTGGTGGGTATTCTTCTGCTAGTGAGACGGACCACAATAAAATGACCGCCCCATATAGCAGACAGTTCTCTGAAACTGTCTGCTGTATGGGGGCGGACATTTTGTGTTGGTCCGTCTCACTAGCAGAAGAATGAAGCCAGCAAGGGAGCCGGGACGGGACCAGCAAGACATATAAGGCTGCGGGCGGGGGGTGCGGCGGGGGGCGCCCCCTATTAACGGCGGGGGGGCGCCCAATTCATAGTTACGCCACTGGGTCTGCAGCTAGTGTCAGCCAGGACGGAGGGCCAGTAACCAGCACTGAGGGTTTGTGCGGGATGACTTGGAGTCAACCGGCCCCAGCATGGGAGGTGTGAGAATGGTGTTCTTACCTGTGCCTGCGTTCAGACGGTTGCAGCTGCCGGAGTACGCACAGCAGGAAAGTGTCTCATGAGACACTGTTGCATAGAAGCTAGTTACTGGGGGGACTAGAAGTTATTTTTACATGGAATGGGGGAAGCTGGCAAGGAGGGGGGGGGGTATACGATGGTGCAGCATAGCAGAGAGTTCTACTGCTGGGGTGTGTAGTGCAGAGCCAGATTAAGGCAGGTCTCTGGGGGTCTCTGAAAGGGCCCCCCTCCAGCCTTAATCCAATTAAGATAATCGGTTTTGCTCGGCTACTCCAAATGACCAGGTTCTTCTTCTTTCATCCTACTACACCAACCTCGCAATAAAATGATTCCTATTTTATTTGCTTATGACATTTTGTGACGGGCCACCTAGTTGCCCATATTACATTATTTTGGCTTAAGGGTGCCTTGAAAAAGTCTTGTAGACCCAAATGGTGCCCTGGACTGAAAAAGTTTGGGAACCACTGCTCTAGAGGGGATGCAGTCAATTTCCTGGCGTTAAGAATCCCGACCGCCGAAATCCCGACCGCCGAAATCCCGAAACTTTCTCCCTCCGTGGGTGTCCACGACACCCATAGAGGGAGAATAAATTAGCGTGCCGAGTGTAGCGAGGCACCGGGCCTGCTGCGTGGCGAGCGCAGCGAGCCTGCAAGGGGGGGGCGCTCCACGTCCCCCCTTGTCGGGATTTCGGCGGTCGGGATTTTGAACGCCGGGATTCCGACTTCCGGGATTACATACCGAATCCCTCTAGAGTATTGCCTCTGGGATCCACAGAGGACGGAATCTAGAAAGGAGCAGAGGAGAGGCGCTTCCTGGTGCATTACCCAACATGTAAAATTTATTAACATACAAGAAAAGACTTGTACCAAATATTATATATATAAATATAATGACAGAGAAATGTACAACTTCCGAAGCCAATCTTGTTCACAAAAACACCACATGTCAGAAGTGGGATTTGAACCCACGCCTCCATTCGGAGACCAGAACACCCAGTTACAGGTAAGAGATCACTCTTGAGTCTGGCGCCTTAGACCGCTCAGCCATCCTGACACCTGATGTTCTAGCTGACGTCTGACATTGTATGTGCGGGATGTGACCACAGACCTGAGTCTCTTCTTGGTATAACAGCTCTTTCCTGCATTATCTGGTGCTTGTTGCATGTTGATTCCAACCCATATAACTCGGCAAACACCATGTACCAACATAAAATACATTACAATAAGTGTAAATATAACACTGATGGTGCTTTCAGGAGTCACACAATGCAATGTATACACAGGGGAGAGAACAGAAGAGTCTTTGTGCTCTTTAAAGAATTACTTTTATTAAAGCGTTACATTTATATTATATTAAACATAATAGTCATTCCTTCTGTTCACCAGAGGGGGGTGCTCCAATATACATGGGTGGTAGAAGTACACATACAGTATACAGTACAATGATGACACAGTACAGGGGGGGGGGGGAATTGGCAAACATATAAGGATACAGATATATGATATGATTGGAAGCCACAAACTCTGGTTTTGCCAGTTACATTATTTACCATGTACTTGTCCTGTGTGCGTTTGTACTGTAAAATACATTTTTTTTTGTTTTGTGTTCCTGCTCATCTATGTATTGTCAGGCGCTATGGAACCCTTGTGGCGCAATAAAAAAATAAACAATAATAAAAAATGTATAAAATTACAGGATAACAATATAATGAGAGAAGGAGGAAAACATCACCGTCCCTGGGTGGGCTTGAACCACCAACCTTTCGGTTAACAGCCGAACGCGCTAACCGATTGCACCACAGAGACACATGCTGCAGCTGGCTGAAAGATCATCAACTTCTAGGCTGCTACAGATGTATACAATAAAGAGAAGGAATTGCTGCGCTGAAATAAAGATATGAAATACAAATAAACAATGTCATAAACAGTTTTGTATATTAAAACCAGCAATGGATCGGTGTGCATAGGACCTATGTATAGTCACCCTTAGTCTGCAGTTTTGGGTTGGCAAGTGTCCGTTCTTAAATAGGTCCCTCTTATGAATATTAACTCCACTTGGTATAGATGGAATAACTTAATTGCATCCGGCATTAGAGAGTTGACGTTCCTCCCAAGATGGAAATTGGGCAGGTATAGTTAGAAGTTCCTTTAGGAGATGGCAATAAATAAGATGTCTTGTGCCAATCAAATAGTGGAGGAGGGGCTGGTCTGTCACTGTCTCAATGTTCCTCGTTGGAGACTTAGGGCACTGTGACAACACAATAAACACCAACGCGTTTGGCTGGAACTTCAGCTTTATCAACGTGCTACAGACATCTGATCATAAAACCAGCTGTAGCTTTGTCTGTATGACCTGGAGAAATGATCATTTTATCAGTATACTACAGGGTTGCCACTGTCTGGGAGAGGGCAGCTAGGTCTGTGAAGACGGGATGGGAAAGCGGCGGGGTGGGGGTGGAGCTACTGAGAAAAGTCCTGTTTTGGGGCATGGCCAGCACAATCGTATCATCATGGCCACGCCCCCTGCTATGCAATGCCGGTATTTCAGGCATTGCACAGGGTTTTCCTGTGATGTGAAGTCTGCGGTGGTACAGGGTCATACATGTCATTGTGTAGCCTGACAATTGAATAGTGAGTTTAACGTACCTCTCACCCCACATCACTGTCTATACCCCAGTGTTCTCCATTGGAGTCAGGGTAAAAGTTTTAACTCAAATACAAAAAATACTATTTATATTTATTTATTATTTATTTAATTTGTATAGTTTACAAATAAAAGTACACATTGCAATTAACCAGTAAAATGTCCTTAATGGTGAAACTTTTGGTTCCCTACATTTTTCATGTGACCGCGTGGCCTAATGGATAAGGCGTCTGACTTCGAATCAGAAGATTGAGGGTTCGAGTCCCTTCGTGGTCGTTTTTTTTTGCCTTTTTTTTCTTTGCAATTAAATAAATAAGGCAGTTTTTTAATGAATTTATTCGATGTTTAATAATATAGAATTCAGAAACCTAAACACAGATTGGAGTAATTCCTGGCAACACACAGTGCAGGCCTTGGGGTGGGGGTGGGGGGTGGGGGGGTCTATTGTCATCATAGAATGGTCACAGTTACAAACAATAGCACAGCCACGCAGTATGTCCTGGACAGCTAGCTCAGCATATAACTATGGGATCAATAAGGCAAAAATGGGCCTGATTCAGTAAAGCAAATCATTTTGTGTCTAGAGCAACAGCAGCAAATATGTATATTTTTTTCTGTGCAGGGTCAATACCGGATGCTTCAGCATGTAGTGCGCCAATGTTACACAGCTTTATTTTTATACTGGAATTTAGAGTTCAGATCCACTCAAATCTATTTCTCTGTGCACGTTACATCTGCCCCATCTGCAGCACAGCATGGTTTTGCTAATCTGTGTGTTGCCCATTTGTATCCTGATGGATCATTGATAGATTATGGCCAATGTTGAATACTTTTGCCATTGATTGGAAGAACCAGATGGTTCCCTCCATCGATGGCACAGCAAAACCGAGGTTTTGCTTTAGTTTTTTTTCTTCAAAGTGCCGGGACATGGAGCACAGGCCCGCCCCGACACTTGTGAAACCCCACCCCTGTGTTTTGATTGGCGGGACATAGCTTAATACTATCGAGGGCCATTGGCAATGATGGCCATGCCTAATGAAGAGACCTCACCGCACCCATGTGCACCCTGCCCCCACTCTCCAGCGATGACATCACAGGTTGACAATGATGACTCATAGGCAAGGGCCCGTAAGTGATAATAAGAGAACTTCCGGAACTAACAGAAGCAAGGCCGGCAGACAACAGAACAGTGGTATGAAACATATGCAGTAACTTCTTACAGCAAGGGGAAACAAATATACATATATACAAAGTATCAAGGTAAAGTAGCAGTTTCAGACATGTCCCAGAGAGATACTGGACAGAGCAATGCCGGTCCTGGTAAATGTTACTGTAAATATATAAGCACTGTCAGGTACAAATAAAGGCTGTGAGCAGTAATCAAACAGCAATTAAACACACAGGTCACTGGGAAATGCATATTGGATATCAGATACAGCAATTAGGACAAATATTCATTGAGCCCATGTGGGGCCTCCGTCCCAGAGCCAGATTAAGGTCTAAATGGGCCTGGAGCTGAAAATGATCAAGGGCCTATTATGCGCAATAATAGGGGTTGTGGCCAGCACCTAATAATGTGGGGGCGTGACCAGTGTTCTGTCTGGGTGGTCTGCTCATGGGTGTGTCTGTATTTGTGTAAATACTTTCAACTAATTATATATACCTGGAAAAGGCAGGGGGCTGGCATAAGAAAAATGCAGGGAGATATTTTGGTGGGTGCCCTCCAAAGGTGCACATGCAGGATGCCGATACTTGTGGGGTGAGGCGACACTGCAGTCATAAAAAAAATACTGAAAGCTAAAACTTGGTAGACAACATTTCAGCACCTTTTATGTGGTCACCTAAGTTTACAGCACCATATACCCCTTATACAAAGCATGCAACACAATAGTAACCCCCTTATACTGTACTTGCCTTACACATTATGCCACATGGAATGAGCCAATAGCACATACATTAAGTCAAAATTCACGTTATGCCACACAGATTAAGGCAAAATTCACATTTTGCCACATGGATTGAGCCAAAATGCACATTATTATACCTCCTTAAGAACCATTAGAACCTGTCCTTAATAGTGTCTAAGGACACTGGACCAACAGCTATACAAGCAGAGCGTGGCCAACGCCGACACACAACGGCTGTGACACTTGATTCCCTGCAGCATCCGCCCCCAGCTGAGTGCGTGCGGTCGGCTCCCTGACGCAGTGAGCTGGTCTCAAAACTGTGGTCAGGTTTGTGGAAATAACAGCGAAATTTACTAACTAAGGTACTCTGCTATACTGTTTTGCCGGACTGTTCCCACATATATGGTATAGGAGGTTATACCCACAATAAGTGAGGCTTAAAGCGACAACATTACAGGTGCCTTTCTAAAATTGAACTTCAAATCATTGACCGCTATTATCTCTCCATGGGGGTTATTCTAGTCCATTCTTTCTGACAAAATCCTTCTAATACCACTTTCACATCGCCGACACGTTTTAAAAACCGGTATTTTAAAACGGTAATTGAAACGGGTCAGAGCCTTAACATTGCCGCAGATTACCATTTTAAATACCGGTTAAGTCTCATTCAACATAGCAGTGAAACCGGTTCATCACGAACACGTTTCAAGCCAGAGGGCGGTATTCAATGAGCCTGATTCGCCAGGTTTTTATGGCGAATTTGTGCTGTTTGGCGAATTTCTGACAAAAACGGTGAATCACCCTATTCAATGACCACATGGCGAATACATTTGAAGGTTTTTTTCGCCATGATTCACCGAGTAGCAATCGCTATCTTTTTATGGTGAAGTGGAATGTGAACTTTTAAAATAAAGTGTTTTGTTTTTTACATTTGGTGTAAAAAAATCAGGAATTTTATTCTGAGGAGGGGCATGCTATTTTTATTCATGTGCTGTAAGCACATGAATATATATTTAATTTTAAAAATAATATATATATATATTTTTTTTACATAGCAGCCAGCAGGGGGCGCCGGAGCCGAGCCGCTCATTACATATTCATATATTCACTGCACGATCATTACGATCGTGTGTAGTGAATATACGCCCCCCTGCTGGCACCCCCGGGGGGGCAGCCTGTGCTGCCTGGCACCCGGGGAGCCCACCTAACCCCCCACAAAGGTCTGGGCTAGGCAGAGAGACTACCATCTCTCTGCCTGGCACCGTCCTGAGGCTCCCTGCGGCAATCGCCGCAGGAGCTCATATTCGCCAGTCAGGGGCTCGCTGCCCCTGACTCGTTGAATACCGGAGCCCGCCGGCTCCGGAACGTGGCGAATGTGCAGCGAATCCTTTTTTGGATTCACATTGAATACCGCCCAGAGTGTCAACATTGCCTGTCATTTTACTCTGTAGCTTGTGTTGTTTGCCTGAAATACCCTTTCAGACACATTGTACACATTCACATTGCACAAAAAACGGCAAGGAACCGTGTAGGACTCTGCTTTTTACACGGTTCGAAATGCCAGTTAACTTTAAACGGTAAATCGGCTGTGGTGCATTCACAGTGCAGGCTTAAACGTTTTAAAAAGGGAAAAAAACGGCAATTTACCGTTTTAAAAGTGCGATGTGAAAGGGGTATTAGATGGACAAAACCATGTGCACTGCGGGTGGGGCAGATGTAACTTGTGCAGAGAGAATTAGATTTGGGTGGGGTTTTTCTTTAAAGTGAGATCTATATTGAAGTGTAAAATAAAGCAGTCAGTATTTTCCCTGCACAGAAACAAAATAACTCACCCAAATCTAACTCTCTCTGCACAAGTTACATCTGCCCCCCTGCAGTGCACATGGTTTTGTCCATCTAAGAAGGATTTTGTCAGAAAGAATGAACTAGAATAACCCCCATGTGTAGCCATAAAGCTACAGATCAAGTGACTCTCATACTAAAAACGGGTCTGCCTGGACTGTTTTCACCTTTACAAATAAAATATAGAGTCCAGAAGCATTATATTCCTGTGGAAATGCTAATCTGAGAGGTTGCTAATTAATTGGCTATTGGAGCATATGATCAATAGGGTCCATTGAAGTATACCACTAGCTGGCAGGAATTGGCAAAGTGTTACCGTCCTTTTTACACATTTGTATTAATTGGACTATTTAGGGATCTATACATTAATGTATATTATATACAATTTTTTATCAATGTTCTTTTGTGTGCAATATATTACAAATAAAAAAGAATTTTATAACAGTTAAATTCTGAGTGTTCCCTGCGCTCTCTAGATACTGGTTTTCTTGTTTTTAACAATAGTAACCCCCTTATACTGTACTTGCCTCTTACACATTGTGCCACATGGAATGAGCCAAAATTCACACCGACTGAGCCAAAATTCACACTATGGCACACAGATTGAGTCAAAATTCACGTTATGCCACAGAGATTAAGGCAACATTCACATTTTGCTACATCGATTGAGCCAAAATACACATTATTATACCAAACAGATTGAGCAATAATGCACAATATGCTTCATAAATAGGCTCATTGCCAGGGGTTCCATTCTCATTGCCAGGGGTTCCATGCTCATTGCCATGTGGGATAACATGCTCATTGCCAAGGGGGAATACATGCTTGCGGTAACTGGGGGACAGCCGCCGCCGCGCAGAAATGACAGCCATTGACAGCCGGGCAGAGAGCAGGGGGCTGCCCGGCTGTATTCAGAGCACTGTATGTCCCGGCTATTTGAAATAATACCCCTTTCACACCAGAAAATGCAGGGACTTAAGCTGGGTACACATATATACAATTGTCGGGCCGTTCTTCCGTTCTGGGTCAGACGGCCGTTCAATTGTATATGTGTGTACGCTGTCCCGTACGAGCGATAAACGGCAAAAAACTGTCTTGACCGTCCATACTCGGTCGGTCGAAGGTTCTTTGCGGTTTAATTTTCATCTGACAGGACGGCCCCATATCGGTACAAAAGTGCAGTGTGTACGCAGGTTCAATCGATATGCTGCCGGTTCTTGCGACTATACTGCCAAAGCTGGAACGCCCATGTGGGCATTCCATAGCTGCATCATCTCTCCTACAGCACAAGAAGCGTTCACCTCTCCCCATGTATATTTAAAGAAATAATCCTAATATACATGCACCCCATCTTTATAGCAGGTCGCCGTATCTGTCCTTAGTCACCCTGCCGGCTGCTATAAAGACGGGGGAAAGCATCTACAGTCAGCCGGCAATTATACCTTGATTGTATTACAGCAACTGTTTCTCTTTGTATGTTTCATACGTTGCTCTTATAAGCATTAAATTGAGACAAAGTATCAGATTGCAGAATAGTGTTAAACTGCGTTAATTGCTGCAGTATGATATTGTAAATACTGTATATGGTAATAGACTGGGGTGAGTTACAAATAATGAACTACTGTACACTAGTTGCTGCAGTGTAGTATAATAAGCACACGGCCTTTTGGCTAAGATCAAGTGTAGTATCTGTTCTTATCAGTGGGTATGGACTGGCCTCTGGCAGAGAATAGAGAAAGGCTGGACTGAGTAGCTGCTCTGATGGGCGGAGGGTGTGGGACCCCTCTTTTTTGCCTGGGAGTGGTGAAAAGTCTGGCTGAGTACCTTCACCTCTGCCTTTGGTAGGAGGTGTTGTTTCCGTAAATCCACTGGTAAGAGGGGGGGAGAAACACTGGGCCTAGTAGTTTGACTCTCTTGACGCGGTTCGTAGCCCCCGAAGGATGAGACAGCGAAAGGCTCAGTCTAGTATCCATTCCCAGGGAGCGGAGAAAAGCTGAGACCGAGTAGATTGGTCCAGGTTGGGTAGGGCCCCAGCCTGGGCACAGCGAAAAGCTCAGCCTAGTATCTTAACCCTGGGAGCGGAGAAACACTGGGACCGAGTAGATTGCTATTCCGAGGGGGGTGCAGGCCCTAAGGGAGTCTTTCGAAAAGCCCAGTGGAGTACCCATTCCCATGCCTGGGGCTGGAAAATGCCCTACGATGGGAACAGAGAAACCTTGGTCGGACGCTGCTTGGAGTCCGAGGCTGCACTGTGCCCCTGGGGAAACTCGGGGGTGCCGAACATGCACGGGTGATCCCAAAATCACCATGCACTAGTATGGCACTTGCACTGCGCACTTCCCTTCAGGTAGCGCTTCACGTCCTTACCACATCCTTTTGGATGGGGTAGGACAATTTTTCACACCCCCACCCTGGCCTTCTGGCTAGGGTCCTTTATTATTTATTTCTCTTCCCCCTCTCACGTTTGTCACTTTTCACGTTCCTTGTTTTTTGTAGTTTTGTCACTTTTTTTGGGGTTGTGTGGTCGTCCCTTTCGGGCCTTCCATTTCCCCAATGTGCCGAACCTCTCGCCTTTTGGGGAGAGCTTCGGTCCCCCCGAGGACGACCCCGAGCCGCAAGGCGGAGGGAAGTCCACTGCGGGTCTCTCCAAACCATGGGGTGCGGAGGACCCACCGTCCTAACCCTTTCGGGGGTTGAGGAATGAGGGTCTCTCTAAGCTTCGGCGAAGAGGACCCACCGTTCCCTATTTTCCCCTCTTCGGCCTTATGGCTGAGAGGGGTTAGGGGAAAAACGGGGCCCTGTCTCCTAGGAGACGGACCCATTCGATCGCACGGCCTCCTTTGCACGTGTTTAGGCACAGCATTGGTGGTGGGGAGCACACCTCGGGCTCCTGAGTTTTTTCAAACTCAGAGGATGTCAGTCACCTCTGTGTTGTGGTAATAAATCCACACCATGTTCAGTGGATGCAGCATCTGGGGATCAAGTAGGTTAAATGTGAGCGTAGCGTAAAGTATAGACGCTAGTCACAATATAAAGGAGACGCATCAGAGAGACTATGTGTTCCGTCTATGTGTTATCTCTGGTCTTCTATGTGTTCCGTCTAGCATCTCAAAGGTGCTCTGTTCTGAACATGAATTTCCCAGACATGGGGCACATTATGTTACTCTGTGGCAATGTAATGTGTAACATAATGTGCCCCATGTCTGGGAAATTCATGTTCAGAACAGAGCACCTTTGAGATGCTAGACGGAACACATAGAAGACCAGAGATAACACATAGACGGAACACATACTCTGTGATGCGTCTATGACCTGCCGGCTGCTATAAAGATGCGGAAAGTGACTACCTAGTCACTTTGCCGTATCTGTCCCTAGTCAACCTGCCGGCTGACGCGTACCCCGTCTTTATAGTGGTCCACCTATATATGTTGTTTAGGTTCTGTAATCACGCCCCTTTGTTTTGGTATGCCCTTAACCCAGCCCATTATGATAATTATGTTTATATATATATCGTGTCAAAAGCCCAAATCGGGAGAGTGTGTATGGTGGTACAATCTTTTTCTTGCGACTGTTTGGACGGGAGTACATCGGACGTTGCAAGTAAAATTGTACAGGTGTGTACGCGCGTGATCGGCTGTTGTTTGTGGACGGTCCGACGGGAGTACGGTCGGCCGAACGGTTGCAAGAAACAGGGATTGTATATATGTGTACCCAGCTTTACCCGGGAATATGGTCTCAGGATCCTGCAGGGACATTTCCGGACTGGCCTGTTTTACACCAGCCTAGTCCTTGCATTTTCTGGTGTGAGGGGGAGAGAAAACCACCCGCCCCCCTTTAAACAAACAGCTATATCTTCGGAACCAACTGACCCATTTACATGTAGGCTTCGAGTGATTTTGGTCCCGTGAAACTGGGCCGTTTGGTTCCAGAGAAATCTGTCCTCAAACAACATGAACAGCCATGAAATTACATTTCAGAAATGAAAAAAATTGGTTTACCTGCAATATCTCTAGAACCAATGAACCCACATGGAGCAGGTATCAGATTGAAGGCCCAGCGATTTGGGTTCAACTGAGACCAACCTCAAGCTTCTGTGATGCCAGAGGGGGAACTAACCGCCATTGGAACTGGGTGGAGGTCGGAATTAGGGGGTCCCATGGGGAAAACATTCAGGTTTGCCTGGCGGTATCTCCGGTTCCTGGGTGACTACCGACACGGGGCTGGGCTCGTTGGAAAGCCCTGGCCCTCAGCTACAAAATGGGCCTATTTGGAGAATGGGCCTGGAGCTGTAGCTCCATCAGGCCCATTGTTAA
Organism: Crinia signifera; assembly: GCF_055691185.1. NCBI lineage: Eukaryota > Metazoa > Chordata > Amphibia > Anura > Myobatrachidae > Crinia > Crinia signifera. The sequence goes on along the minus strand of NC_139225.1, from coordinate 153,441,886 downwards.
TCCGGCCCTGGTCTTAACCCTTTGAGTGCCAAAATCTCTGTGAGAGATGCGCAAAAAATCCACTAAAAATGCCGGCGTCCATCACATTTGTTATATAAATTCAAATAAAAAATGTGTAAAAAAAGATTCTTTCCTATATAAGGTAACACTACCGGTCATTAATGCCCCTTTCAGACCGCACTTTGTAAACGGTATATTGCCGTTTTTTTACCGTTTTAAAACGGTAATCTGTGCGGTCTGAAAGGTGCAGATCCAATTAACCGGTTTGAAAATACCGTTTTTTCAAACCGGTTAAAATGCAGGGTCCTACCCGTTTCAGACCCGGTATTTTGGGATCAAAATCGGGTCTGAAACGGTATTTAGGACCCAGCCAATGAGCTGGGTCCTAAATTCAGAGCAGCGAATATTTAATGAGCACGTTTGTTAGCCCTGGGGTGGGGGGGATTTGGGGGTGTTAACCCCCGGGGGAGGGGGTGCGGGGGGCGGCGCGCGCTGAAGACTGGCTTTGACCCTGTTTTTGGAAAGTTTCCAAAAACGGGTCTGCCAGTGTAAAAAAAAACGCACTTAAACGGTAATATACCGTTTAAGAGATGCGGTGTGAAAGGGGTTTTACCTGGCAGACCCGTTTTTGGAAACGTTTCCAAATACAGGGTCAAAGCCAGTTTTGCGGTCTGAAAGCAGCATTAGAGGAATAAAAATGTTTGCTTGGCAATTTTCAGGAGGCGATGTCTGTGCTCAAACAATTGTTTGGCTTCTGGCTGTTTAATCCGTTTCCCCTGCAGAGCTTGTTTATTGCCATTCACTCTTCGAACTGCCGGCTGGTGTTCACAATATAGTACAGACGACAGGGGCAGCGTATAAAGTAAATGTATGGAACTACACATGAGGACATGATTCATTTTCATCTTGACACCAGAAGGTAGGTGATTGAACGTGGTACCGGACTCAAGAAAGGAGCAAGTAGTGCACCCCAAGCATTTATAGACTCCTGGCTTTATAGTTAGAAAGTGTGTACTGGGCGGTGCCAAGCAAAACTGTAGCAGAGCATCCTGGGATGTGTAGTTCAATAACAGCTGGAGGGCCAAAGGTTCCCCATCCCTGATCTAGGCAAACATAATATTACAATAAGTGTAAATATACCACTGATGGTGCTTTGAAGAATCACACAATGGGGGGTGTCCTATATACATGGGTGGTAGAAGTACACATATACAGATATACAGTACAATGATGACACAGTACAGGGGGAAAAAGAGGCGTCTGACGCCGGCGCCGCACAGCGTGCAGTGTGCGCACTGACTGTGTAGCCCCGCAGCGGCCCATCCGCCCATGTCCCACCACACTCCCCCTCCCTCATCGTCCGCAGAGGTACTGTGGGGGCATTTATGCACCTGGGGAACTCTGCTGCTGTAATTTGAATATTGGAGACAACTGTGCTCTGTAATATAAATTGGTATTATTTTGTGGCCACGCCCCTTCCCGATGAAGCCACTCCCCTATATTTTTGGCATGAGCACCCACCAGCAAAAACATAAATTGACATGTATGGACGAAGGGGAATTAGCTCAGATGGTAGAGCGCTCGCTTAGCATGTGAGAGGTAGCGGGATCGATGCCCGCATTCTCCAGGTACATTTTTTTCAGTTTTTTTTTTTTTAAAAACCCACTGAAATATTTATGTGGAACCTGCTGCAATATATCACTGGGGCTGATAACCCTGACTGCATTACTGTATTGTTCTATGTTTCCTTCAGTTGCCCCAGATAAATGCTGAGGTGCTTGTTGCGCTGGAAGCCATGAGCCAGCATGCCGCATTACCCCAGTCAGCCCCGGCCTGTTATATATTCCTCCTTCTGGTAAAGCATTTTTAGTGATCAGCAGCAGCATTTTCGGTACTTGTGTAGTATCACGGCTCCCACGATGGGCATCGTATAGGAAAAAATCGCATGCCATCTCATGCGATGCGATGCGATGCGATTTTTCACAGAAAACATTGATATGTGTTAAAATCATGTTAAATGCACCCCAAAGGTAATTTGTTACTGTACCACCCCCACTATGAACGCCAACCCGAAGCGTGGCGAGCGCAGCGGTACGCGTCCTACGACCTTTTCATACCCCCACTATCCACGTCGGCATGGAGTTGAGAATAGAAAGTGTGGCGAGCGCAGCGAGCCACCGAGCCCGAAGCATGGCGAGCGGACACGGATAGCTGTGAATCCTGCGAGGGGACGCGGATACCTGTGAAGCCCGCGAGGGGACGCGGATACCTGTTAAGGTATCTGCGTCCCCTCGCGGGGCTCGCTGCGCTCGCCACGCTTCGGGCTCGGTGGCTCGCTACTCTCGCCACACTTTCTATTCTCAACTCCACGCCAACATGGATAGTGGGGGTATGAAAAGGTCGTAGGACGCGTACCGCCACCGCTCGCCACGCTTCGGGTTGCCGTTGATAGTGGGGGTGGTACAGTGTGAAAAAAGACATTTGGGGTGCATTCAACATGTTTGCTAATAATTTAAATGCATTTGGATGCATTTGTGTTCAAAATCGCATGCCATCGCATCGCATGGCATGTGATGCGATGGCATGCGATTTTTACATCAAATGCATAAAAAACCCAGAAAAATCGCATTGCATGCCATCGCATGCCACTACATATGGCATGCGATGGGAGCCGTGATAGTATACAAGTACCACATTTCCTGCACCCTCAGTCGGGGCAAGGGTGGAGCTACAGAGAAAAGTCTGGTATAAGGGCATGGCCAGCACAATCGCGTCATCATGGCCACGCCCCCTGCTATGCAATGCTGGCATTTCAGGCATTGCACATAGGGTGGAACAGGGTGTGATGTGAAGCCTGCGGTGGTACTGGGTCATACATGTCATTGTGCAGCCTGACAATTGAATAGCCTGGTTCAACGTACCTCTCACCCCACATCACTGTCTATACCCCAGTGTTCTCCATTGGAGTCAGGGTAAACGTTTTAACTCAAGTACAAAAAATACTATTTATATTTATTTATTTATTTAATTAATGTTTATAGTTTACAAATAAAAATACACATTGTAATTAACTAGTAAAATGTCCTTAATTGTGAAACTCTTGGTTTTCTGCATTTTCCATGTGACCGCGTGGCCTAATGGATAAGGCGTCTGACTTCGAATCAGAAGATTGAGGGTTCGAGTCCCTTCGTGGTCGTTTTTTTTTTTTTTTTTGCAATTAAATAAATAAGGCAATTTTTTAATGAATTTATTCGATGTTTAATAATATAGAATTCAGAAACCTAAACACAGATTGGAGTAATCATACAATGGTCACAACACAAGGACAAACTATACCACAGCCGCGCAGGATGTTTGGAAAGCCAACTAATGACATAGGACCAATAAGGCAAAATAGGCCTGATTCAGTAAACCAATTCATTTTGTGTCAGGAGCAAATACATTTATATTTATTCTGTGCTGGGTGAATACCGGATGCTTATGAATGTAGCACACCAATGTTACCCAGATATATATATATATATATATATATATATATATATATTTTGCACTCAGCACTTCCGATGTATAATTGTAGATATATTTTGCCGGGTGCCTTCCAATGGCAAGAGTACAGGATAGAAGAAGAAAGGCGGCACTCTTGGGCTTTTCAGTTTAGTGAGACCTGAACAGGTAACTTGATGCATCAGCATATTGGTTTATTTAGAACCTTCATCAGGATAAGTGCAAACAACTGTACAGGTACATGTATAAATACAGAATGTAGAGTAGGGATGGCCATCGACCATCGATGATTCAAAATCATTGATGGATTATGGCCAATGCTGAATAGTTTTGCCATCAATGGGGAGAACCAGATGGTATTGCTCCATCGATGGCACAGCAAAACCGATGTTTTGCTGTTGTTTTTTTTATGCAAAGTGCCAGGACACAGAGCATAGCTCCGCCCCCCCCCCCCCAACACTTGTGAAGCCCCGTCCCAGTGTTTTTATTGTCCCACAGGCCAATCAGTACACAAAAAAAATAGATGACTATCGATAGGTAAAACATTGATGATCACCCATTGCATAGTTTAACACTATCGACGGCCAGTTACACTATTGTCATTGATGGCAACCATCGATTGCAATGGAAATGATGGCCATGCCTAATGAAGAGACCTCACCGCACCAATGTGCACCCCTGCCCCCACTCTCCAGTGATTTCATCTCAGGTCGACAATGATGACTCATAGGCAAGGACCGCTAAGTGATAATTAGAGAACTTCCGGAACTAACAGAAGCAAGGCTGGCAGACAACAGAACAGTGCTATGATACATATGCAGTAACTTCTTACAGCAAGGGGAAACAAATATACATATATACAAAGTATCAAGGTAAAGTAGCAGTTTCAGACATTTCCCAGAGAGATACTGGACGGAGTGGGTGCCGCACAGTTTCCCGACAGTCCCGACGGCCCCTGGCTATACTCCCTCATGTGGGTCCACAACCCCCATAGAGGGAGAATAGAATAGGTGGCGAGCGTAGCAAGGGGCTTTGTTGCGCTCACCATGCTGTCTGAGTTCGGCCAGTCGGTATCCCGACTGTCGGGACCATACCACACCCGGACAGAGCAATGCCGGTCCTGGTAAATGTTACTGTAAATATATAAGCACTGTTAGGTACAAATAAAGGCTGTGAGCAGTAATTAAACAGCAATTAAACACACAGAGCACTGGGAAATGCATATTGGATATCAGATACAGTAATTAAAGGACAAATATTCATTGAGCCCGTGTGGTGGTCACCATCTTAAGGTAATAAATCCAATTAGCCTGCTCTGTTCATGGACTTCCCTGGTAATGTATGATTGCCAGCACCTGTGAGGAGATAGGTAATTGATAAGAAAGGTGTCACCACAGGTGCTGGCAATCCTACAATACAGGGGCGGATTGGGAAGTAAAACCAGCCCGGGAAATATCTCGAAGCAGCCCCAATGGGGGGGGGGGGGGGGGGCGGTGCGGCTGTTGCGCGCCGCAGGCGCGCCAAATTTTTGGGGGTGTGGCCTATCAGTATGGGGCGTGGCCTATTTCACCAAGGCCCATTATACATATACCTCACACTGTGATGCCATTATACATATACCACAAACCCTGATGCTCCATTACACATATGCCACACACCTTTATGCCATTATACATATGCCGCACACCCTGATGCCATTATACATATGCCACACACCGTGATGCTCCATTATACATATGCCACACACCGTGATGGCATTACACATATGCCACACACCTTTATGCCATTATACATATGCCACACACCGTGATGCTCCATTATACATATGCCACACACCGTTATGCTCCATTATACATATGCCACACACCGTTATGCTCCATTATACATATGCCACAGACCGTGATGCTCCATTATACATATGCCACACACCGTGATGCCCATTATACATATGCCGCACACCCTGATGCCATTATACATATGCCACACACCTTTATGCCATTGTACATATGCCACACACCCTGATGCCATTATACATATGCCGCACACGTGATGCTCCATTATACATATGCCGCACACCCTGATGCCATTATACCCATGCCACACAACGTGATGCACCATTATACCCATCCGCACACCCTGATGCCATTATACATATGCCACACACCTTGATGCCATTATACATATGCCACACACCTTGATGCCATTATACATATGCCGCACACCCTGATGGCATTATACATATGCCGCACACCGTAATGCCCATTATATATATGCCACACACCGTGATGTCATTATACATATGCCTCACACCGTGATGCCCATTATACATATGCCGCACACCGTAATGCCCATCCTACATATGCCACACACCCTGATGCCATTATAAATATGCCACACACCTTTATGCCATTATACATATGCCACACACACTGATGCCATTATACATATGCCGCACACCGTGATGCCCATTATACATATGCCACACACCGTGATGGCCATTATACATATGCCGCACACTGTGATGCCATTATACATATGCCACACACCTTTATGCCATTATACATATGCCACACACCCTGATGCCATTATACATATGCCGCACACCCTGATGCTCCATTATACATATGCCGCACACCCTGATGCCATTATACCCATGCCACACAACGTGATGCACCATTATACCCATCCGCACACCCTGATGCCATTATACATATGCCACACACCTTGAAGCCATTATACATATGCCGCACACCCTGATGGCATTATACATATGCCGCACACCCTAATGCCCATTATATATATGCCACACACCGTGATGCCATTATACATATGCCACACACCTTGATGCCATTATACATATGCCGCACACCCTGATGGCATTATACATATGCCGCACACCCTAATGCCCATTATACATATGCCACACACTGTGATGCACCATTATACATATGCCACACACCGTGATGCTCCATTATACATATGCCTCACACCGTGATGCCCATTATACATATGCCGAACACCGTAATGCCCATCATACATATGCCACACACCCTGATGCCATTATACATATGCCACACACCCTGATGCCATTATACATATGATACACACCGTGATGCTCCATTATACATATGCCGCACACCGTAATGCTCCATTATACATATGCCACACACCGTGATGCTCCATTATACATATGCCACACACCGTGATGCTCCATTATACATATGCCTCACACCGTGATGCCCATTATACATATGCCGAACACCGTAATGCCCATCATACATATGCCACACACCCTGATGCCATTATACATATGCCACACACCCTGATGCCATTATACATATGATACACACCGTGATGCTCCATTATACATATGCCACACACCGTGATGCTCCATTATACATATGGCACACACCGTGATGCTCCATTATACATATGCCCCACACCGTGATGCCCATTATACATATGCCCCACACTGTGATGCCCATTATACATATGCCGCACACCTTTATGCCATTATACATATGCCGCACACCTTTATGCCATTATACATATGCCCCACACCGTGATGTCCATTATACATATGCCGCACACCGTGATGTCCATTATACATATGCCGCACACCGTGATGCCATTATACATATGCCGCACACCGTGATGCTCATTATACATATGCCGCACACCGTGATGCCCATTATACATATGCCACACACCGTGATGCCCATTATACATATGCCACACACCGTGATGCCCATTATACATATGCCACACACCGTGATTTCCATTATACATATGCCACACACAGAGATGCCCATTACACATATGCCACACACCGTGATGCGCATTACACATATGCCACACACGTGATGCTCCATTATACATATGCCGCACATCGTGATGCTCCATTATACATATGCCGCACACTGTGATGCTCCATTATACATATGCCACACACCATGATGCCCATTATACATATGCCACACACCGTGATGCTCCATTATACATATGCCACACACCGTGATGCCCATTATACATATGCCGCACACCCTGATGCCATTATACATATGCCAAACACCGTGATGCTCATTATACATATACCACACACCATGATGCCCATTATACATATGCCACACACCGTGATGCTCCATTATACATATGCCACACACCGTGATGCCCATTATACATATGCCGCACACCCTGATGCCCATTATACATATACCACACACCATGATGCCCATTATACATATGCCACACACCATGATGCCCATTATACATATGCCACACACCGTGATGCTCCATTATACATATGCCACACACCGTGATGCCCATTATACATATGCCGCACACCCTGATGCCATTATACATATGCCAAACACCGTGATGCTCATTATACATATACCACACACCGTGATGCCCATTATACATATGCCGCACACCCTGATGCCATTATACATATGCCAAACACTGTGATGCTCATTATACATATACCACACACCGTGATGCTCATTATACATATACCACACACCATGATGCCCTGCTTCTGAGGGTCGAGAGAAGAACAGAATCCAGGGGGGGTCTATATGCTGTTATGCGGGGGGGGGGGGTCTCTTCACAAGTGTAAAGGTGCCCATACACGCACCGATCCCGGCGTTCTGGGCTAAACTAGCATCCATCGCATCGCATGCCTAGTGCATGCAATGCAATGCGATAAAATGACAGTACAAAAAGTATGTGTAGCACATACTTTTTGTACTGTGCGATGAGGTGCCGCGGAACGGGCATCTCATCGTATAGCATCGCACCGCCAGGATCGGTGCGTGTATGGGCACCTATAGTTGCTGCCTGTGATGGAGTTTTGTGCTCCTTTAAAAAAAATATATATACACACACATAAGGGGGGCACAAAACTCCATCACATGCAGCAACTTATAAGCACTTACACGTGTGAAGAGACCCCATCACACACACCCCCTCCGCATAATAACAGCAAAATGAACCCCCCTCCCACATGCAGTACATATACATATATATTAAACCCAGATATATAAAAAAAAAAATTTAAACAGAGGCCAAAATCCAATGAAAAAGATGACAGTCCCTTACACTTTATGCTGCTTCCGCCTTCCCCCTCTTCAGAGCAGCCGTCAGTCAACTGTCTCAGCCGGCCCACCCACGCTGCAGCCACTCGCAATTCTAGGCGCTGAGTCTTTGAAGTGTACTCAGTGGCCGGGTGCGCGGTGACGTCACCCGCGCACCCGCGATCGAATTTCTGGCCACCTCGTCCTCTGCATAAGAGCCGCGGGAGGAGCTGCGTGGAGCTGCGCATGCGCAGAAGCCCTCCCGCGGCCATCTTTAAATCTCACAGTGCCGCAGACAGCCGCGGCCATATTTGTTGTGGCATATGATGCTGCGGCCGCGGCCGCACGCTGTAGTCGAGCGGTCCGCGGCCCAGCCATGGAGGCGGGCGGCCTGTTTTGGTCACTTATGTACCGGCCCACCGGGATATTACCCGGTTTCCCGGTGGGCCAATCCGCCCCTGCTACAATACCAGCAGGAAAGGCCAGAAACAGAGCATTTTGTATGTGGTATTGTTTGTCCTTGTGTTGTGACCATTCTATGATTTCTCCAATCTGTGTTTAGGTTTCTGAATTCTATATTATTTTTTTTTTTTTTTTAATATATTTTATTGGGTTTTTTCAATACAAGATAAAGAAACAGTTGTCAAACAGATGACCGATGAGTTATAAGCGTGACATAACAGGATCATGGTACAGAGACAATGTATACAACAGTCCTATACGACAGTGTCACATACAAATAACATTACTCTAGATCAATAGGAATAATATAATGGAGATCCTAGAAAATATAATTATATCCGATCTAGGAAAGAATAAAAATAAATTAAAATAAGATAAACTAACTCTTGAAAACAAAAGAGCTGTAAGGGGGGGGATACAGACATACAGGGGGGAGGGACACACATTAGGAAGACAGTGTAGGGGAGTATAAAGTGGGAAATCAAGGTCAGAAGATCTGGTGATGCTGTAATAAAATACGAATAGTATATATCATACTTAATCTATCAGGAGTTTCAATTACCAGTCGCAATCCGACGCAGCAGACTCCAGGAGGTATTTTCAAACAGTCTCATAATGTGATCTTGAGATTGGGTATCGAGAGTATTAATAAAGTACTCCCATTTTTTATAGAATTTCTCTACACCTGTCTCTATATCAGGAATCGTAGAACGTCTGTCACAGTATAAAATTTGGATCAATTTCTGTTTAACTTCTATAAGTGAGGGGGCAGACCGGGTAGTCCAATGAATAAGGATAATTTTTTTTGCAACAGTAATTATTGTGGCTAGTAGTCGAATTTTATATTGTTTATTTTGTGTATCGGAGCCTAAATTCCACTTTTTGAAGTTTCCACAGATGCACGCCAATGGGTCGGGGGTCAGGTGCAGGGAGAGCATGGAATTAATAAATTGTATCACTTTGTTCCAGAATTTCCGTATCTTCCCACATCCCCAGATGCAGTGGAAGAAATCTGCGTGCGATAATGTGCATTTGACACATGCCCCTGTCTCTAAATCTGTCATGTGTTTCCTCTGGGCAGGTGAGATATATGCTCTGTGGATCATTCTGATATGGACTTCCTGCAAATAGGAGGAGTGTAGATATTTAAGGGTAGAATCATATTGGGACAGAAGATCGGGCAGCGTGGAAATACTTGGGGTATCCGTGGACCATTTTTGTAAGGTTGTAGACCAACTGGAAGACGCTGTTAGAGATGTTAATGGTATATATAGGGAGCTGATTCTGTATGGGACAGAGGGGATAAGTTTGAGAAGAGATTGGAAAAGGCATGTCAAATTATCAGGATTATTAGGTTTAGGAAGTGATTGGACATAGTGCCTAACTTGAAGATACATGAAGAAATTTTGGGAGGGGAGTTGGTATCGCGATTGAAGGTCAGCAAATGAAAGCAATTCCCCTCCGGGGTCAAATACTTTATTAATAGAGGCCAGGCCCTTCATTTTCCATTGGGAGAAGGTGGAGTTAGTTAGTGACGGAGGAAAGGCTGGGTTGCCCCATAGAGAAATATATGGGGAGTATAAGGGATTACAATGAAATTTCTTTGAGATATTTATCCAGGCTCTGTATGTATCGGTAAATAAAGGATGTTCTTTAATAAAGGTTGGGAGTTCCGACCATTTAGTGTGAAGCAGACCATTTGGTGAGAACGGGGCAAAGAGAGCGGAATCTAGTTGGGTATCTGTGTATGATTTATTGTCAAGCAGCCAGTCCCCAATGTATCTGAAGAATATGGCGTTGGAGTATTGTGTCAGGTCTGGAAAACCCAGTCCTCCTTTGTTACGGGGCAGGCGCAGTTTGGCGAGGGCTATTCGGGGTCTTTTCCCTTGCCATAAGAAGCGAGAGAAAAGGGAATTGAGGGCCTTTATATCCTTGGGTTGGAGTGTTATGGGTAACATCTGCATTATATAAAAATTTTGGGGAACAGTACGCTTTTGATCGCCGCCATTCGTCCTAAAAGGGAGATGGGCAGGGACATCCAACTATCTAAGTACCTCTTGATTTTGTCAATTATTGGGGTAAAATTGATTTTATATAAGTCAGCAAGGTTCGAGGGAACATTAATGCCTAAATATTTAATGGAAGTGAAGGAGATGTGGAAGGGTTGGAGTGACGGTAATGTTTGGAAGTATAATGGTGCGCCTTGAATCGGGAGGACCTCTGATTTGCTTAAGTTCACTTTATATCCCGAGACCCGGCCGAAAGTAGCTATCAACTCAAGTACTGCGGGAAGAGATGTAGATGGATTAGAAAGGAACAAAATCATATCATCAGCATACAAGGATATTTTAAGTACATGATCTTGGACAGAGATCCCCTCGATTATGGAGGAATTACGAATCGCGATCGCTAAGGGCTCTATAGCGATGGCAAATAGAAGGGGGGATAATGGGCAGCCTTGCCTGGTGCCCCTTGACACTGTAAATGATGAGGAGATAGAGCCATTACATGATATTTGAGATACTGGGGAGCTATATAAAGTACGTAAGATGTTAATGAAGCCAGAAGTAAAACCAAAATGGTGCATTGTTGTAAAAAGATATTCCCAGTTAACTAAATCAAATGCCTTCTCGGCGTCGAAGGAAACAATTAGCTTGGGGGACGAAGGGGGTGTGTTTGACATTTGATGGATAGTTCCTATCAACTTCCTAACATTTATTACGGAGTGTCTGCCCACTATGAACCCTGTCTGGTCCGGATGGATGATCCGTGGCAAATGGAATTTTAATCGATCTGCCAAGATTTTCGTAAATACTTTATAGTCAAAGTTAAGTAGTGAAATGGGTCTGTAGGATCCCGGCTGAGCTGGATCTCTGCCCGGCTTGGGGAGCAGTCTAATAACCGCAGAATTGAAATATAGCGGGATGGATTGGGTAGTAATGATATGATTATAGAATTTAACTAAATTGTCGCCAAGCCGGGGCAGGAGAATCTTGTAAAATTCTGCGGACATGCCATCCGGACCAGGGGCTTTCGAAGGTTTAGATTGTTGGATTACTCTCGTGACCTCGTCTAGTGTAATTGGGGCTTCTAATCTATCAGCATATTCCTCAGGGTATTGGGGGAGGGTGGGGAACACCCAAGGAGAGGGAGATGACTCTATCGGGGGGTTGTTTATGTTCTGGGGGGGTTCTGTATAGATCTGAGAATAAAAAGTCCTCATCACATCGGTTATCTGGCTGCTTGACGAAGCCATAGTTCCATCTGCGTGGGATGCGGTCATTTGGTCTACTGCATTATGGTCGACAGTCATTAGGTCGAATCCATTAAGTCAACATGCTAAAAGGTCGACATGACTCTAGGTCGACATGGGAAAAGGTCGACATGATTCTAGTTCGAAAGGTCATTAGTTCGACAGGTCATTAGTTCGACAAGGTCATTAGTTCGACATTGTCTATGTCGACATTCACAAGGTCGACATGGAGTTTTTCACTGTTTTTTGAGCCAACATGTGCCGACAGGCGGTATTTCATGCCCTACCATCCACTAGGGCGTGGTGGGAGAATAAAATAGTGTGCCGAGCGTAGCGTGGCACCGTGCCCGACGCATTGCGAGCGCAGCGAGCGATGCGAGGGGATGCAGTGCACTTTAAACTGTGTCCATGTCGACTGTGTTGACATTCAGGTAAAAAAACAGTGAAAAACCCCATGTCGACCTTGTGAATGTCGACATAGACAATGTCGAACTAATGACCTTGTCGAACTAATGACCTGTCGAACTAATGACCTTTCGACCTAGAATCATGTCGACCTTTTCCCATGTCGACCTAGAGTCATGTCGACCTTTTAGCATGTCGACCTAATGGATTCGACCTAATGACTTTCGACCATAATGCAATAGACCAAATGATCCCAACCCATCTGCGTTACGTAAGGGGTGTACTAATGTGGTTGGTTGCGAGCCTCGTAGTATATTACATAAGAGTTTGCCCGTTTTATTTCCATAGCGGTGAAATCTGAAATTAGATGAGAACATATACCTATCACTTTTTGATTTTAGATATTCATCAAAATGAATTTTAGCCGTGTTGTAGGCTGATTTATTGCTAGGGGATGGGGTCGATTTAAATGCCTGGAACGAGTTTGTGAGCTCTGTTTGTAAATCGAGGTAGGCTGTGGCCATCTTTTTATTTTCAGCTGCAACGTAGGAGATAACTACTCCGCGCATGACAGCCTTACCTGATTGCCAAAACAAAGCTGGGTTTGACTCCGCACTTTCTGCATTTGTGTGTTGGAAATCCATCCAGGCTGCATCTAATTTATTTCGAAAGGAGATAGATTGGGAGAGGTAGTTTGGGAATTTCCATAGTCTAAAAGAGCCTCTGTTAGTGTTGGTGTAGAGAGTTATCCACATAAGGGCATGATCGGATAAGCAGATTGGTTCGATGACAGTTTCTTGGATATTAGGGAAGAGTGAGGAGGCCAGCAAGATATAATCTATTCTAGATAGAGTTTGATGGGCGGAAGAAAGACAAGTGTAGTCCCTTTCTATTGGATTGATTGCCCTCCATGCATCTATAAGTTGGAGTTGTTTGGCTAGGGCAGGTACACCTAGTTTTGGTAGTGCAATGGGGGTTCTTTGTGAGGAGGATCTGTCCAGGGTGGGCGAGGATATTAAATTGAGATCCCCCAGTAATATTAGAGTGGAGGGGTTATACGGGAGCAGTCTAGCAATTAGGGAGGTGAAAAAAGCTTTCTTGTATACATTTGGGGCATATACCGTACAGAAGACATAAGGAACATTGTCAATTGTTATGTCAGCTATGAGGTATCGACCGTCGGGGTCAATATCGGTCTTGGTAATGGAGACATTTATACAGCGTTTAACAAGAATAGCCACACCACGAGATTTGGAATTGAATGGGGCAGCTGCCAGTAATTTCCAGCCCATCATCTGTAATTTGAGATGTTCGGCTGCAGTCAGATGCGTCTCCTGGAGACAAGCCACATCCAATCCCAACCTGGCAAGGTAGGTAATAATTTTCCTTCTTTTGGCCGGGGAGTTAATACCTCCCACGTTCCAAGTTCCAATTTTTAAAGACATTTAAGTAATAGGAGAGTTGTATTCGCACCAGTGTAAGGTAGAAATACTAAATCCAGAAGATTTCAGTTTATAGGAGGGGGGGTGGGACAGAACAGGTGGAAGGTGACAGACAGACAAGGGGGGACAATACAACATGCAAGAGAACAAGGTTAATGAAGGGCACGGTGGCCCAATTTGAATAATCTGAAGTAAGCAACTGAGCATGACTATACCATTTACTATTACTATAAAACCAAACATAATCACTATAGTGAGAGGGGTTAAAGCAATGAACCTCGAACCTGATCACTTTGAATAAATGATATGTATAGAATGAATTTTAAGTACGCTCCGACACTTATTTTACTCTATTATAATGCAAATCAATAAGAGCAATTCTGTGGTGTTCAACACAATCAAAGAACTATGTAGGCCTCTGAAAACTGGCTATGAACTTATTGTGAAAGTAACCTAACATATTAAGTTGCGTTTCTAAATGAACACATAACAGCTGTTTAAACACATTGGGCTATGCCGCTAGGCATCGCTAGGTGTGGGGAACCTGTGAAGTTCATCCTCGTCCTGATGGAGGGTCAGATATATCTGGCGAATGATCAATATGCTGTCTTTCCTCCCTGAGAAACGACTCGGCGTCCTGTGGGGTGTTGAAGTCTTTGAAGGAAGTTCCGTCAAAGATTCTCAATTTGGCTGGGTAGATCATTGCAAATTTTTGAATTCTATATTATTAAACATAGAATAAATTCATTAAAAAAATTGCCTTATTCATTTAATTGCAAAAAAAAAGGCCAAAAAAAACCCGACCACGAAGGGACTCGAACCCTCAATCTTCTGATTCGAAGTCAGACGCCTTATCCATTAGGCCACGCGGTCACATGAAAAATGCAGGAAACCAAAAGTTTCACTATTAAGGACATTTTACTGGTTAATTGCACTCACTCATTACTCACTGACAAATTACAAAAGATCCACAGGTCGAGATAATTACTTCACTTGTAATTCTGTGAGGAGACCTGGAAAATGTTAACTGTTGGTAGCTCCCGAGGACTGGAGTTGGCTACCCCTTGGATCCACATAGATTTGTGCTCTCAACTAGCTGTGGGTGGAGCAACTGTACAGAGGGGAATTAGCTCAGATGGTAGAGCGCTCGCTTAGCATGTGAGAGGTAGCGGGATCGATGCCCGCATTCTCCAGGTACTTTTTTTTTTTAGAGCTAATCATCCTGACCGCCTTATGTTATTACTTCTAGGTCTCCTTCCGAGGTCCCATACACACGCTACATTGTTTGCGGTTGTTTTGAAACAAGAATCACAGACCCTCCAACATGACCCGTTCCAGTAGGTACAAAGTGCTCTGTTCCTGGACTTCTTTCTTAATTGATAATTGCAGTCACCTGCTTTGAACTAGTTCAGTGATGATAACGGTGAACCAGCACAGGTGAAGGCAATGCTAAATTAAGGAAGATGTCCAGGAGCGGAGCATTTTGTACCTAATGGAATGGGTCATGTTGGAGGATATGGAATCAGTTGCCCCAGGGAGTCCCTGGCGCTGCCCGTTATTCATTTACCACTGGGGGAAAACACTGCAGTGACCGGCAGTAACATCACGCTATGCGGTGGATTAATGCTGCAGTCACCTGAAAGTATTATTATTACTCTGTATTACAGCCGTCACAATGTATTACCAGCAATGGTTGTTTTTGTTTTATTCTTAAACCTACTGTTATATTTCACTGCGGCCGATAGTCTTAAGGCCCCCATACATTAGTCTGACTTGTCCTAGGGACAAGTCGGACCTGATTTCCCCTGCAGCTCCCCGGGAGGGGGAAGCACGATTAGGCACTTGATGTGCCAAGGTTTGCATATGATAAATCGCATGGATTTATCATATGCAGTCCCCGGGGAGCTGCAGGAGGAGGGAGCCGTGCGGGGGACGGCAGCGGGATGCCGGCTAATAGAGAGCCGAGCAGGGAGAGGCTACATAGGGACCCGGGCAGGAGGAAGCTGTGTTGCGGTGGGGTGACAGCGGGAGGCGAGCAGGGAGAACTTGATGACATGACGCTGGCTGCCGGGCAGCGCCGCAGCGGCGGGAGCCGGGAGGAACAGATAACTTGGGGGGAAAAAAAATCGCTGATTGGCTGAGAGAGGTCTCAGCCAATCAATGGCTTGCTAGTCATCTCTATGGGCGTTTTTTTTTTAAGTTATCTGTTTCTCCCGGCTCCCGCCGCTGCGGCGCTGCCCGGCAGCCAGCGTCATGTCATCAAGTTCTCCCAGCTCGCCTCCCGCTGTCACCCCACCGCAACACAGCTTCCTCCAGCCCAGCGCCATATGCAGCCTCCCCCTGCTTGGCTCTCTATAGCCGGCATCCCCCGCCCGCTGCTGTCCCCCGCACGGCTCCGGGGCTGGGCTGCACATAAGATTTGGCAAATCTTATGTGCAGCCCGTCCGACCTCCCGACCCCGATCCGATGCGCACGGGACCGCGCATCGGATCGGAGGGGATGTCTACAAGTGCGATTTGGGCCGATTTCACTGCCCGATGTTCCCATATCGCATAGTGTATGGGGGCCTTTACATCAGGGCCACATTGTCTTAAAATCAGAATACCCACAAAAACTCTGACCTCATTCCTGCCTCACCGTGTGCTAGGGCAGCTCTATAGAGGGGAATTAGCTCAGATGGTAGAGCGCTCGCTTAGCATGCAAGAGGTAGCGGGATTGATACCTGCATTCTCCAGGTACATTTTTTCCTTCTTTTTTTTTTTAAACCCACTGAAATATTTATGTGGAACCTGCTGCAATATATCACTGGGGCTGATAACCCTGACTGCATTACTATATTGGTTCTATGTTTCCTTCAGTTGTTGTGCTGGAAGCCATGAGCCAGCATGCTGTATTACCCCAGTCAGCCCCGGCCTGTTATATATTCCTTCTTCTGGTAAAGCATTACAGTGATCAGCAGCAGCATTTCCTGCACCCTCAGTGCTGGTTACTGGTCCTCAGTGCTGGCTGACACTAGCTGCAGGCCCATTGTACAGAGTCAGGGGCCAGACGTCCTGTACACTGTACTCTGTGCACTGAGGGATCAGCTGTCTGGTAAATGTAGTCACATATACTGTACATATATCCATGCTGTATTACCCCAGTCAGCCCCGGCCTGTTATATATTCCTCCTTCTGGTAAAGCATTGCAGTGATCAGCAGCAGCATTTCCTGCACCCTCAGTGCTGGTTACTGGCCCTCAGTGCTGGCTGACACCAGCTGCAGACCCCATGTACAGAGTCAGGAGCCAGACGTCCTGTACACTGTACTCTGTGCACTGAGGGATCAGCTGTCTGGTAAATGTAGTCACATATACTGTACATATATCCATGCTGTATTACCCCAGTCAGCCCCGGCCTGTTATATATTCCTTCTTCTGGTAAAGCATTACAGTGATCAGCAGCAGCATTTCCTGCACCCTCAGTGCTGGCTGACACTAGCTGCAGACCCCATGTACAGAGTCAGGAGCCAGACGTCCTGTACACTGTACTCCGTGCACTGAGGGATCAGCTGTCTGGTAAATGTAGTCACATATACTGTACATATATCCATGCTGTATTACCCCAGTCAGCCCTGGCCTGTTATATAGTCACATATACTGTACATCTGTATAATATTACACGACAATAATGTAGTGAGCAGAGAAGAAAAACATTGCCGTCCCTGGGTGGGCTTGAACCACCAACCTTTCGGTTAACAGCCGAACGCGCTAACCGATTGCGCCACAGAGACACATGATACACCTGCCTGAAAGATCTTCATATGATCATCTAATAAGCTGCTGCAGATTTCTGATTATAACGCCCAGCTGTAGTTTTGTCTGTATGTCATTGTAGAAGTATACCACGGTTCCTTTAGTGCAGTACCTCCCAAACAGTCGGGATCCCAACAGGCATTCACCCGACATCGTGATCCCGACTGTCAAAACACCGACAGCCGGGTTCCCGGCGGCCATCGGCTATTTTCCCTCGTGGGGTTCCTCAACCCCCATAGAGGCACCATAGAACTAACCTCAGCGCTCGTCACTGTCTATACCCCAGTGTCAGTGGCGGAAATACCGTAAGGCAGCCCCCGCCACTGCTTGGGGGAGCGGGGGCTGCGTGGGCGCCTTGTGCCGGACAAGTGAGTGTGTCACGGCACTCTCAGAGCCGAAAGCAGGCATCCTGCGCAAGCTCTCTCCTCTGCTGCTGCGGCTGCCTGCAGCAGCCAATACGTCCTGTACTACTCTGCCTCTGACTGTCTGTCTGTGTGAGGGTGCTCAGTGACTTGGTCACTGAGCGTCCCCACACAGACAGCCACAGAGGCAGCTCCCTCTTACTCCGTGCCCACTATTCCTCCTGACTGCGGCTGCGCCAAAGAGCAGCGTCACTCAGTGAGAACTGGCTGAGCTCCCTGCTCCCCTTAGCCTGAGCCCGCTCACCTTGGCCCGCCCCCCTCAAGCTGCATCGCATCCCTGCGTCCATCCTCTCACCCTCCTGGCCGGCTTCCAGAAGTCCCGCGATTCGCGGACATTTAGGGGGCGTGGCCTAATGCCGTGAAGTGCCCACCCCCATAAGAAGTCCATGGCTGACCTGTGCTGCCATCGAGGCTGCTGTCTGGTATAATGAGGTATTATAGGTATATGTATTATAGTATTTTAGGCCCCCACTCTCATTTTCTGGTGCTGCCCCCTCCCCCGCTCTCTGACGCTGTCTCCTCCCCCTCTCTCTGACGCTGTCTCCTCCCCCTCTCTCTGATGCTGTCTCCCCCCTCTTTCTGACGCTGTCTCCCCCCTCTCTCTGACGCTGTCTCCTCCCCCTCTCTCTGACGCTGTCTCCTCCCCCTCTCTCTGACGGTGTCTCCTTCCCCCTCTCTCTGACGCTGTCTCCTCCCCCTCTCTCTGACGCTGTCTCCTCTCCCTCTCTCTGACGCTGTCTCCTCCCCCTCTCTCTGACGCTGTCTCCTTCCCCTCTCTCTGACGCTGTCTCCTCCCCCTCTCTCTGACGCTGTCTCCTTCCCCCTTCTCTGACGCTGTCTCCTCCCCCTCTCTCTGACGCTGTCTCCTCCCCCTCTCTCTGACGCTGTCTCCTTCCCCTCTCTCTGACGCTGTCTCCTTCCCCCTTCTCTGACGCTGTCTCCTTCCCCCTTCTCTGACGCTGTCTCCTTCCCCCCCTCTGACGCTGTCTCCTCCCCCTCTCTCTGACGCTGTCTCCTCCCCCTCTCTCTGACGCTGTCTCCTTCCCCTCTCTCTGACGCTGTCTCCTCCCCCTCTCTCTGACGCTGTCTCCTCCCCCTCTCTCTGACGCTGTCTCCTTCCCCTCTCTCTGACGCTGTCTCCTCCCCCTCTCTCTGACGCTGTCTCCTTCCCCCTTCTCTGACGCTGTCTCCTTCCCCCTTATCTGACGCTGTCTCCTTCCCCCTCTCTCTGACGCTGTCTCCTTCCCCCTCTCTCTGACGCTGTCTCCTTCCCCCCCTCTCTGACGCTGTCTCCTCCCCCTCTCTCTGGAGCTGTCTCCTACCCCTCTCTCTCTGATGCTGTCTCCTCCTCCTTTTTTGTTTAACATATAAAACCAGTCACTGAGAACATTTTATAAACAATTATTTTATAAAAAATTACTCAGACCTAAAGCCTCGTTAAGACCTTGTGGCCGCAAGGTGCCAGTTTTAGAGATAACATGGCTACGCTTAAATATAAAATCATAGACCATGTGCCCCCAGCATTAGAGGGGGAAACAGAGCAAAAAAGTTGCTACAGTTAAGAGTCCCATTGGATATATCATTTAGACACCTTGTGGCCGCGAGGTCTTAACGAGTCTTTAGGTCTGAGTAATTTTTTATAAAATAATTGTTTATAAAATGTTCTCAGTGACTGGTTTTATATGTTAAACAAATCATAACTCTGAACTGTTCTCCACATAGGATCATACTGTGTCCCTCAAGGTGCTTTCCATGATTATTAAGATATACAAGTAATGTCAGCGTTAAGTGTAATAAGTTTGTCTTTTTTCAAAACATTTTTTTACCTATATTATAATTACTGTAAATGGAGCATGCATGCTCCTCTTCTTTAAAGCACTGTACACACGCTTTTTGGAATTTTTAATTCACATGTTATGTGTGCACTCTTGTTAGATGCTGCCGAGGAGATGCCGGGAGAAGAGTCTCTGTATCCCTGACAACGCAGCCACCTCCTGCACGATACAGCCGCCGGGTTATGACGTCATCGGCGCTGGACGGAGATGGAGGCGGGCAGCGTGGATGGGGGGACGGATGGACGGCTTCCCCGGCATCGATTGGTGAGTATCCTTATATCTGTAATGTCTTCACTATTGTGTGCCATCTAATGAAGGGGACTAGCTCCCCGAAACGTTATTAAATGCACCCAGTTTCACCTTGATCCGCCGCCTGTATTAAGTCTCAGAGTGCTGCCCCCCACGCCATAATGTGCAATGGGTATTACGTTGTGGCGTAATGTGTATTGGCATAACTGTGTTATGGACATTACAGTATGTGGCATAATGTGTAAGAGTCATTATGGTGTGTTGTATAATGTATTTATTTGTTTATAGTTTCTTATATAGCGCAGCATATTCCGTTGCGTTTCACAATTGGAAACAACAGTGATTAAAAAAACTGGGTAGATACAAACCGATATGGAGGGAGGAGGGCCCTGCTCGCAAGCGTACAGTGTACGGCATATTGTCTAATAAGAATTGGTTCTTCATAAATTCTTTTGTGTTTTTCTTTAATTTGGGGGGGGGGGGGAGGAGGGAGGGCATATTTTTACTGTTCGCACTGGTAACCTAATTGTCAAGAAACTGTTTTTCTTTTAACAAAAATGGGAGGGGGGGGGGGGGGCGCCAGAATTTTTTTTGGCAGGGGGGAGCAAAATTTCTAGTTACGCCACTGCCCAGTGTCCTCTATTGGATTCAGAGAACTCAAGCACAATAATACAATTACATTAATGTTTATATTTTGCATATAAAAGTAAACATTGTAATTAAAACTTAAAATGTGATTAATGCCCCTTTCCCACTGCAGCTCTTAAACGGTAAATTGCCATTTTTTCCCCACAATTTACCGTTTAAGGCTGCAGTGGGAAAGCGCCAGAGTTGAAATACCGGTTAAAGTTAACCGGTATTTCAACCCGTTTAAAAAGCAGAGTCCTACACGTTTAAATACCGTTTTTAAGGCAGTGAGAATGCCTCTTAAACGGTATTTAAAATACCACACTACTTCCCCCTCCCCTGGTACCTGCCCTGTGCCCATCCTCCCCTGATACTTACCTGCATGGGGGATCCGGGCAGCGGGGTTCACGCACTGCTGGGGAGGCAGTGGGGTCCGGCATGGGCACAGTACTTCGGGTCCCTCTGGATGCTGGGCAGTGGGGACGCGGCGGGGTCCATCCCACATGGGCACGGAGCTGTGGGTGCTGGTGGTGCAGCAGGGTCCATTCGGGGTCCATACGGCGTCGGGGCAGTCCCTGCAGCTGATGGGAACTAATAGTTCCCACTATGCGCATATCTAATGAGCGCCGTGCATATCAATGAGCCGCTTATTACATATGCGCATAGTGGGAACTATTAGTTCCCATCAGCTGCAGGGACTGCCCTGACGCCGTATGGACCCACGAATGGACCCTGCTGCACCACCAGCACCGTGCCCATGTGGGATGGACCCCGCTGCATCCCCACACTTAGGTCGACATGGGGGAAGGTTTTTGACTTTTTTGTCCCGAATGTTGACGCGGACATCATCTAAGTGTGCAAAGTCCCCGCACACGGCTCGCTGCAATCTTATTCTCTTAAAAAAAGTGAAAAACTGATGTCGACATTTTGGCTGTCGACCTTCCCATTGTCAACTTAAAGCTTGTGTCAACTTTCCAATCCTGTCCACCTTAGCCATGTTGGTCTGTTTCAGGTGTCTCTGAGTAAAGGATAAGGATATGCCACTACATTTCCCGCGGAACTACAAATACCAGCCGTTTTAATTTGTCCTAATATAAAAACTAGCAAGGCATGCTGGGAAGTATAGTACCACAGCAGCCGGAGTGACACGGGTTGATAATAGATAATATCAGAGTCATTTATAGGCAGTTTTTCACAAAAACACCACATGTCAGAAGTGGGATTTGAACCCACGCCTCCATTCGGAGACCAGAACACCCAGTTACAGGTAAGAGATCACTCTTGAGTCTGGCGCCTTAGACCGCTCGGCCATCCTGACACCTGATGTTACAGCTGACGTCTGACATTGTATGTGCGGGATGTGACCACAGACCTGAGTCTCTTCTTGGTATAACAGCTCTGTCCTGCATTATCTGGTGCTTGTTGCATGTTAATTCCAACCCATATATCTCGGCAAACACCATGTACCAACATAAAAGACATTACAACAAGTGTAAATATACCACTGATGGTGCTTTCAGGGGTCACACAACGCAATGTATACACAGGGAGAGAACAGAAGAGTCTTTGTGCTCTTTAAAGAATTACTTTTATTAAAGCGTTACATTTATATGATATTAAACATAATAGTCATTCCTTCTGTTCACCAGAGGGGGGTGCTCCAATATACATGGGTGGTGGAAGTACACACATATAGATATACAATGATGACACAGCATAGGGGTAACAAGGGGCAAACATATAAGGATATAGATATATGATATGATTGTAAGCCACAAACTGGTTTTGCCAGTTACATTGATGATAAAAAATGTGGATTGTTCCTGGGTCACCAACCCAAATGTCTTGATCCACCCCAGGGTGGCACGGCACACATTTTGGAAGCCACTGCATACTTCCCAACATGACCCCCTCCAGGAGGGACAGAATGCTCCATTTCTGGCCTTTTTCTTAATTTATGATTGCCATCACCTGTTTAAACAGGTTAATTGAGAAGAAAGGTGTTTCCACACAGGTGATGGTATTCGTAAATTAAGAGAAAAGTCCAGAAACAGAGCATTGTGTCCCTCCCGGAGAGGGTCATGTTGGGAGGTATGCACTGGTTTAGCATACCTCCCAACATGACCCTCTCCAGGAGGGACACAATGCTCTGTTCCTGGACTTCCCTCTTAAGTAATGATTACTCTCACCTGTGGTGAAACACCTTTCTTAGCCTGCTCAAGAACCTGCTCAAAACAGGTGATGGTAATCATACATTAAGAGGGAAGTGCAGGAGCAGAGCATTGTGTCCCTCCTGGAGAGGGTCATGTTGGGAACCACTGGTTTCAGTATACAGCTGACTACCCACCAAATCAGTATAGTTGTAGTAAAGTAGTTTAGTAAAGCTGTGTACACACGGGGGAGATATATCACTCAGTGTCCCGTTTTCATCAGCGACCAGCGATGGTCACTGATGAAAGGGAACCTCTGCTGGGGGTGCCGCTAGGGTTACCACCTAGTCCCTTTAATTCCGGACACATATTAATTACACAGGTTCTGTGGCTGGCTGACTTCAAGACTCCACTTCACCTGATTTTAAACTGCCACAGAACCTGTGTAATTAACATGTGTCCGGAATTAAAGGGACTAGGTGGTAACCCTAGCGACCAGCGATCATAAGGGGGCTAAAAACTGAAGCGCGCACCCAGTGATTTATCGCCGGTGCACACTCCAATGATAGTGGGTGTGGCGTTAACAATGGGGGTGCATTTAACATAGTAATCACCCATCAAGGTGCCTGTACAATTAAAAATCGCATCACATGCCATTTTAATATTTTATTGTACAGTGCGGGTCTTTGGACCCGAAAATCGGGTCCCATCCCATGCCTTATTACTTAGTGGTATGTGATGCGATGGGCGCCGTGATAATAAACAAGTACCGAAAATGCTCTGTTCCTGGACTTCCCTGGTAATGTATGATTGCCAGCACCTGTGAGGAGATAGGTAATTGATAAGAAAGGTGTCACCACAGGTGCTGGCAATCCTACAATACCAGCAGGAAAGGCCAGAAACAGAGCATTTTGTATGTGGTAGTGTTTGTCCTTGTGTTGTGACCATTCTATGATTTCTCCAATCTGTGTTTAGGTTTCTGAATTCTATATTATTAAACATAGAATAAATTCATTAAAAAAATTGCCTTATTTATTTAATTGCAAAAAAAAAGGCCAAAAAAAACCCGACCACGAAGGGACTCGAACCCTCAATCTTCTGATTCGAAGTCAGACGCCTTATCCATTAGGCCACGCGGTCACATTAAAAATGCAGGAAACCAAAAGTTTCACCATTAATGCTGGGTACACACCAGGACGACTAGGGCCCGATCAGCACAATCTAGATCCGATTCCGATCAATTGGATGCAGATTGTGTGCTGATTGGGCCCTTTTCTGAGCTGGTGTGGAGCGATTCCGATCCGATGCGCGGTCCCGCGGGTCGGTCGGTCGTTATTGAGATCCTACCTGCTGCAGGTAGGATCTCAATGACGACCATACAACCGGGTGCGGGTCGCCATCGGATCGGACCCGCTCACGGTGCACATCGTGAGCGGGTCGTGCCCTCCCGCGTCATCGTGAGCGGGTCGGAGGAGACACTGACGACCCGCTCACGATGTGCATCGTGAGCAGGTCGTCCTGGTGTGTACCCTACATAAGGACATTCTACTAGTTAATTGCACTCACTCAGTACTCACTGACAAATTACAAAAACTCCACAGGCCCGAGATAATTACTTCACTTGTAATCCTGTGAGGAGACCTGGAAAATGTTAACTGTTGGTAGCTCCCGAGGACTGGAGTTGGCTACCCCTTGGCTACCACATGGATTTGTGCTCTCAACTAGGTGTGGGTGGAGCAACTGTGCAGAGGGGAATTAGCTCAGATGGTAGAGCGCTCGCTTAGCATGTGAGAGGTAGCGGGATCGATGCCCGCATTCTCCAGGTACTTTTTTTTTTTTTTGCGGCCAATACAATATTTTGAGAACAATGTTGATGTATAATGTACTGCACTCTCCTGCTACAGCTAACTATCCTGACCGCCTTATGGTATTACTTCTAGGTCTCCTTCCGAAGTCCCATACACACGCTACATTGTTTGCGGTTGTTTTGAAACAAGAATCACAGACCCTCCGACATGACCCGTTCCAGTAGGTACAAAGTGCTCTGTTTCTGGACTTCTTTCTTAATTGATAATTGCAGTCACCTGCTTTGAACTAGTTCAGCGAAGATAACGGTGTTCCAGCAAAGGTGAAGGCAATGCTAAATTAAGGAATAAGTCCAGGAGCAGAGCATTTTGTACCTACTGGAATGGGTCATGTTGGAGGATATGGAATCAGTTTCCCCAGGGAGTCCCTGGCGCTGCCCGTTATTCATTTACCACTGGGGCAAAACACTGCAGTGACCCGGCAGTAACATCCCGCTATGCGGGGGATTAATGATGCAGTCACCTGAAAGTATTATTATTACTCTGTATTACAGCCGTCACAATGTATTACCAGCAATGGTTGTTTTTGTTTTATTCTTAAACCTACTGTTATAGTTCACTGCGGCCGATAGTCTTACATCAGGGCCACAGTGTCTTAAAATCAGAATACCCAAAAAAACTCTGACCTCATTCCTGCCTCACCGTGTGATAGGGCAGCTCTGCAGAGGGGAATTAGCTCAGATGGTAGAGCGCTCGCTTAGCATGTGAGAGGTAGCGGGATCGATGCCCGCATTCTCCAAGTACAATTTTTTTTTTTTTTAAACCCACTGAAATATTTATGTGGAACCTGCTGCAATATATCACTGGGGCTGATAACCCTGACCGTGTTACTGTATTGTTCTATGTTTCCTTCAGTTGTTGTGCTGGAAGCCATGAGCCCGCATGCTGTATTACCCCAGTCAGCCCCGGCCTGTTATATATTCCTTCTTCTGGTAAAGCATTGCAGTGATCAGCAGCAGCATTTCCTGCACCCTCAGTGCTGGTGACTGGCCCTCAGTCAGTGGCGTAACTAGCTTTTGGGCGCCCCCCCGCCGTTAAAGGGAGGGCGCCCTCCCACGCACCCCGCCGCACCAACCCCCGCCCGCCCTGCCGCACCAACCCTCGCCTGCCGCACCAACCCTCGCCCGCCCCGCCGCACCAACCCCCGCCTCGCCGCCCATGCAATCCCCCCCATCCCCCGCAGTCTTACCTACGCTCAGTACACGCTGGTCCCGGCTCCCTTCTTCTGCTATGAGGACCACCACAAAATGTCTGCCCCCATGCAGCAGACAGTTTCAGAGAACTTTCTGCTACATGGGGGCGGACATTTTGTTGTGGTCCTCCTCATAGCAGAAGAAGGGAGCCGGGACCAGCGCGTACTGAAGACTGACAGGTAAAGACTGTGGGGGATGGCGGCGGGGCGGCGGGGTGTAACTATAGCACTGCAGCCCCCGGCGCCCGCACATGCACAGCGCCCCCCCGCGGTCGCGGGGGCTGCGGTGCTATAGTTACGCCCCTGCCCTCAGTAATGGCTGACACTAGCTGCAGACCCCATGTACAGAGTCAGGAGCCAGACGTCCTGTACACTGTACTCTGTGCACTGAGGGATCAGCTGTCTGGTAAATGTAGTCACATATACTGTACATATAACAGGGTTGCCGACCCTCCCGGGATTACCGGGAGTCTCCCGAAAATCGGGTCCACCTCCTGGCCCCCCAGAAGGGTGGGCAACCCTCCCGGAATCAGGGGGACCCCCACTGAGCCCCCCGATCGCAGCATTTAAATCCCGCAATCCGCGGGTCTCAGAGGAGGGGGCGGAGCTAAAATGACACACTCGTGTCTTTTAGCCCCTCCCCCTCCATGGAGTTCAGTGATTGCGTCTATTTCCTGTAATGGGTGCGGGGCTTAATGACGTCACAGTCAAGCCTCCTGAACGGGTAATGAAAGTCTCCTCTCCGGGCTTCTCCTGGAGAGGAGCATTTGAAAGTCGGCAACCCTGACATATATCCATGCTGTATTACCCAAGTCAGCCCCAGGCTGTTATATATTCCTCCTTCTGGTAAAGCCTTGCAGTGATCAGCAGCAGCATTTCCTGCACCCTCAGTGCTGGTTACTGGTCCTCAGTGCTGGCTGACACTAGCTGCAGACCCCATGTACAGAGTCAGGAGCCAGACGTCCTATACACTGTACTCAGTGCACTGAGGGATCAGCTGTCTGGTAAATGTAGTCACATATACTGTACATATATCCATGCTGTATTACCCCAGTCAGCCCCGGCCTGTTATATATTCCTCCTTCTGGTAAAGCATTGCAGTGATCAGCAGCAGCATTTCCTGCACCCTCAGTGCTGGCTGACACTAGCTGCAGACCCCATGTACAGAGTCAGGAGCCAGACGTCCTGTACACTGTACTCTGTGCACTGAGGGATCAGCTGTCTGGTAAATGTAGTCACATATACTGTACATATATCCATGCTGTATTACCCCAGTCAGCCCCGGCCTGTTATATATTCCTCCTTCTGGTAAAGCATTACAGTGATCAGCAGCAGCATTTCCTGCACCCTCAGTGCTGGTTACTGGCCCTCAGTGCTGGCTGACACTAGCTGCAGTCCCCATGTACAGAGTCAGGAGCCAGACGTCCTGTACACTGTACTCTGTGCACTGAGGGATCAGCTGTCTGGTAAATGTAGTCACATATACTGTACATATATCCATGCTGTATTACCCCAGTCAGCCCCGGCCTGTTATATATTACTCCTTCTGGTAAAGCATTACAGTGACCAGCAGCAGCATTTCCTGCACCCTCAGTGCTGGTTACTGGTCCTCAGTGCTGGCTGACACTAGCTGCAGGCCCATTGTACAGAGTCAGGGGCCAGACGTCCTGTACACTGTACTCTGTGCACTGAGGGATCAGCTGTCTGGTAAATGTAGTCACATATACTGTACATATATCCATGCTGTATTACCCCGGTCAGCCCCGGCCTGTTATATAGTCCTTCTTCTGGTAAAGCATTGCAGTGATCAGCAGCAGCATTTCCTGCACCCTCAGTGCTGGTTACTGGTCCTCAGTGCTGGCTGACACTAGCTGCAGACCCCATGTACAGAGTCAGGAGCCAGACGTCCTGTACACTGTACTCTGTGCACTGAGGGATCAGCTGTCTGGTAAATGTAGTCACATATAATGTACATATATCCATGCTGTATTACCCCAGTCAGCCCTGGCCTGTTATATAGTCACATATACTGTACATCTGTATAATATTGCACAACAATAATGTAGTGAGCAAAGAAAAACACTGCCGTCCCTGGGTGGGCTTGAACCACCAACCTTTCGGTTAACAGCCGAACGCGCTAACCGATTGCGCCACAGAGACACATGATACACCTGCCTGAAAGATCTTCATATGATCATCTAATAAGCTGCTGCAGATTTCTGATTATAACGCCCAGCTGTAGTTTTGTCTGTATGAACTGGAGAAATGGTCATTGTAGAAGTATACCACGGTTCCTTTAGTGCAGTAACCTCCAAACAGTCGGGATCCCAACAGGCATTCACCCAACATTGTGATCCCGACTGTCAAAACAACGACAGCCGGGTTCCCGACGGCCATCGGCTATTTTCCCTCATGGGGTTCCACAACCCCCCATAGAGGGAGAATAGATCTAACCTCAGCGCTCGTCACTGTCTATACCCCTGTGTCCTCCATTGGATTCAGAGAACTCAAGCACAATAATACAATTACATTAATGTTTATATTTTGCATATAAAAGTAAACATTGTAATTAAATCTTAAAATGTGATTAATGGTGAAACATTTGATATTCCTTGATTTTTATGTGACCGTGTGGCCTAATGGATAAGGCGTCTGACTTCTTGAAGATTGAGGGTTCGAGTTTGGTCGTTTGTTCTTAAAGAATGTTCCCCATCTTTTTAAATGAACTTATTCCATGTTTAATAATATAGGGGGAGGTGCATACCTCCCAACTTTCTTGTCCCTGGACCCGGGACACTGCTGATGTGCGCCGAAGGCGTGCCAGAAATTTCGGGGGCGTGGCCTAATTTAGGGGCATGGCCTATACTCGCGGCTCTCCCTCGAGGCCACGCCCCCATTTTTCCGCTATGGGGGCATGACCCAGAGGCTCTGTGAGCCTCTAGCCATTTCCCCAGCCCCCTGGCTGCGGGAATAGACGCTGTGCGCATGCGCACAGCATTTATTCCTCGCTGCTTAGCAGCCGACAGGGGGGACTCCCAACAGCCCCCCCTCACCGCGGGACACTGCCGCCCGCGGGTGGGACAGCGGGACAGGCCCATATAATCGGGACTGTCTCGCTAAAATAGGGACAATTGGGAGGTATGGAGGTGTGCAGGAAGGAGGTGGTATGCAGGCAGGAGCTGGTATGCAGGAAGGAGATGGTGTGCAGGAAGGGGTGGTAAGCAGGCAGGGGGTGGTATGCAGGCAGGGGGAGGTATGCAGGCAGGAGGTGGTGTGCAGGCAGGAGGTGATGTGCAGGCAGGAGCTGGTATGCAGGAAGGGGTGGTATGCAGGCAGGAGATGGTGAGCAGGCAGGAGATGGTGAGCAGGCAGGGGGTGGTATGCAGGCGGGGGGTGGTATGCAGGCGGGGGGTGGTATGCAGGCAGGAGGTGGTATGCAGGCAGGGGGAGGTATGCAGGCAGGAGGTGGTGTGCAGGCAGGAGGTGATGTGCAGGCAGGAGATGGTGAGCAGGAAGGGGTGGTATGCAGGCAGGAGATGGTGAGCAGGAAGGGGTGGTATGCAGGCAGGAGATGATTTTAAAGTGCCGGGACACGGAGCATAGCTCCGCCCCCTGACACCCGCAAAGCCCCGCCCCCTTGTTTTGATTTGCCCACAGCCCAATCAATCAATCAAACACAATGGATGACCATCGATATGTAAAGATATCGATGGTCATCCAGTGCATAGTTTAGCAATATTGATGGCCTGTTGCAGAATTGCCATCGATGGCAACCATCGATGGCAATGGCAGGGGGTGGTGTGCAGGCAGGGGGAGCGGTGCAGGCAGGGGGAGGTGTGCAGGCAGGAGATGGTGTGCAGGCAGTAGATGGTGTGCAGACAGGATATGGTGTGCAGGAAAGGGTGGTATGCAAACAGGAGATGATGTGCAGGCAGGGGGTGGTGAGCAGACAGGAGGTGGTATGCAGGAAGGAGGTGGTATGCAGGCAGGAGTTGGTGTGCAGGCAGGAGGTGGTATGCAGGCCGGAGATGGTATACAGGCAGGAGGTGGTATGCAGGCAGGAGATGGTATGCAGACAGGAGGTGGTATGCCGGCAGGGGGAGGTGTGCAGGCAGTGGGTGGTGTGCACTTCCTTCTGCATTTGCATTGCTAAGGACTGCTGTAAAATAAAATCAAATAAAATTCTAAAGCTAAGAAAAGTGAGTTCAGACTGTAAGCTTGCGAGCAGGGCCCTCCTACCTCCATGTCGGTTTGTATTATTATTATTACCATGACGGGCAGCGGGGGGGGGCCCATTAACGGCGCGGGGGCGCCCCAAACAAAGCTACGCCACTGAGGCAGGGGGTGGTGTGTAGACAGGAGGTGGTATGCCGGCAGGGGGAGAAGTGCAGGCAGGGGGAGGTATGCAGGCAGGGGGAGGTGTGCAGGCAGGAGGTGGTATTTAGACAGGAGGTGGTATGCCGGCAGGGGGAGGTGTGCAGGCAGGGGGTGGTGTGCACTTCCTTCTGCATTTGCATTGCTAAGGACTGCTGTAAAATAAAATTAAATTAAATTCTAAAGCCAAGAAAAGTGAGTTCAGACTGTAAGCTTGCGAGCAGGGCCCTCCTACCTTCATGTCGGTTTGTATTATTATTATTATTATTATAATTTTATTTAAAAGGCGCCACAAGTGTTTTGCAGCACCGTACAAAGGAACAGTACCAGGAGACAAAACTTGGCATAACATTGAATAAATAACAAAAATACAGTACAAATAAAGAGCGCCACAGTTCAATACACATTACAGCTTAAATATAAGTAGTGAGGACTCAATCAACATACAACTAGAGGCTTGAGGCCAATGATGGAGATGAGTATGCAGACGAAGATGGTCACTGAGTGTTGGAGTATAGGAGAGCTGTGAGTGACATGTGAAGAGAAGTGGGCTTTGACAATAGGAGGGAAGAGGGCCCTACTCGGAGGAGCTTACAATCTAGTAGGAAGGGGAGACAGACCTAGTTTGTTTAATCGCTATTGTTTCAAATTGTAAAGTGCAACAGAATATACTGCGTTATATAAGAATCTGTAAATAAATAAATACTATATATAATGAATGTATGGACACGTCTGTGGATGTATCACAAGATGCCAGCTGCCCGCCCACTTCCTCCCGAGGGTGCACGAATATCATGTGACCTGAAAGTCACTTATACCGCTTTCAGACCGCACTGTAGACCCGGGTTATTGCCGTGTTCTTGCGGCCCCAACACGGGTCAAGGTCCGGTCTGAAAAGGCCATCACGGGTCTAGAAACACTGGTGTTCAACCCTGGTAATGACCAGGGTTGAACACGGCTATGACCCGTGTCAAGTGCAGTGTGAACGGGTGCCTGGGTCGAGCGACCCGTGTCCCGTTCACAGTATGGAGGAGGCAGCACTGTCAGCTCCAAGTACTGCCTCCTCCCGAGCCCCCGATGACGCGCCGCCACTCAGCTCCGCCCCATGTGACGTCACCGACTCGGCAATATGCCGTGTCGGTATTGGAACTTTCAGACCGCATTGCCGTGTTGCTCTGGGGATGGGACCCGTGTCCTAATCCCGTGTGCGACGTGGCATTTGCGGTCTGAAAGTAGTATAAGCTATGCTGCACCTACACCTTCATTCGATGTTTGGCGACCATCAAATGATGGGGGTGGTTCCCTAGCCTGCAATGGGATGTTTATGTTAAGCATCCATTCCAAACCAGTGCAGTCGAACCCGCGCTGCCAGGTCAAAGCATGGCGAGTGGACACAGTACACTTATTTGGTGTCTATGTCCACACATGTCGACACAGACAACAAAACAGTGACACTTGCATCAAACTTTTCCAGTGTCGACCATGTTCACGTCATCCTTTGACTTGTGTCGACCTGTCAATGTTGACCATTCTTAGGTGTTGACCTACTGTCGACCTTAGTGATTGTTGACTTAGACACTGTCGACCACGTATACCAGGGCTGGGCAATTGCGGCCCTCCAGATGTTGAGGAACTACACATCCTAGGATGCTTTGCATTAGTTTTGCTATGTGGCCATGCTGAAACTGATGCAAGGCATGCTGGGATGTGTAATTCCTCAACATCTGGAGGGTCGCAATTGCCCAGCCCTGATGTATACCATAACCGCGTTGTCACAGAGAATGAGCTCACTGAACACGCATTGGGTCAACCACTGAAGTTCGACAGAGCTTAGGTTGACACCTAAATAGGTTGACATGGCCAAGGTTGACAGGGCTGGTAGATCGACACAAGTATTAGGTCGACATGGGGGAATGATTTTGACTTTTTTGTCCCTAATGCCGAGTGTGCCGAGTCTCCTCACACGGCTCGCTGCAATCGCCAAGCACACGATTTTATTCTCTTTAAAAAAGTGAAAAACTTATCTCGACATTTTGACTGTCGACCTTACCCTTGTCAACTTAAAGCTTGTGTCAACCTTCCAATCCTGTCAACCTTAGCCATGTTGGTCTATTTCAGGTGTCTCTGAGTAAAGGATAAGGATATGCCACTACATTTCCTGCGGAACTACAAATCCCAGCAGTTTTAACTTGCCCTAATATAAAAACTGGCAAGGCATGCTGGGAAGTGTAGTACCACAGCAGCAGGAGTGACACGGGTTGCCTACTCCCAGTATAGATAATATCAGAGTCATTTATAGGCAGTTTTGGTCACAAAAACACCACATGTCAGAAGTGGGATTTGAACCCACGCCTCCATTCGGAGACCAGAACACCCAGTTACAGGTAAGAGATCACTCTTGAGTCTGGCGCCTTAGACCGCTCGGCCATCCTGACACCTGATGTTCCAGCTGACGTCTGACATTGTATGTGCGGGATGTGACCACACACCTGAGTCTCTTCTTGTTATAACAGCTCTTTCCTGCATTATCTGGTGCATTGTGCCAGTAAGAAGATGGGTTCAGTGTAATTGTAATGAACAAATCAGTGTAGTCATATACATCATGTTATATATGAAAAATAATTCATATCCCCCGATGGGTGTTCATACCAAACCGCGATCCAGCACCACAAAGACAGTCGCCATTTCTATCTCTACCCTGTCCCATAATGAACACTATTTGACAGTCTGGAACCTCATCGAAGGACACCCCTAAAATTCTGCGGAGACCCTGAGCAAAAAGGTTCGGTATTGTGGCCGGACTCTTGTTGGCTTAGTATGCTGCGAAGATCGCAGCTGAACAAGTGCCAGAGAGGCCGCCCTGCCAAATCCCCCCCTGCACCGCCGTTTCCCCTTACAACCATGGGGATGTATAATGAAGACACACCCCCAGGGCCGGTGTAAAGGCCCCCATACATTAGTCCCACTTGTCCTAGGGACAAGTCGGACCTGATTTCACCCTGCAGCTCCCCGGGAGGGGGACACACAATTAGGCACTTGATGTGCCAAGGTTTGCATATGCTAAATCACATGGTTTTATCATATGCGGTCCCCGGGGAGCTGCAGGAGGAGGGAGCCGTGCGGGGGGGGGGGGGTCATCAGCGGGCGGGGGATGCCGGCTATAGAGAGCCGGGCAGGAGGAGGGTGACAGCGGGAGCAGCGCATCGGGCAGGGAGGATGAAGCTGGCTGCCGGGCAGTGGCGGGAGCCGGGAGGAACACAGATAGCTGATAGGCTGAGAGAGGTCTCAGCCAATCAATGGCTTGCTAGTCATCTGTATGGGCTTTTTTTTTTTTTTCAAGTTAGTGTGTTCCTCCCGGCTCCCGCCACTGTCCGGCAGCCAGCGTCATCCTCCCTGCCCGGCGCGCTGCTCCCACTGTCACCCTCCTCCTGCCCGGCTCCCTATGCAGCCTCCCCCTGCTCGGCTCTCTATAGCCGGCATCCCCCGGGGCTGGGCTGCACATAAGATTTAGCAAATCTTACGTGCAGCCCGTCCGACCTCCCGACCCCGATCCGATGCGCACGGGACCGCGCATCAGATCGAACGGGGTGTCTGCAAGTGCGATTTGGGCCGATTTCACGGCCCGATTCATCCGAATCGGGTGAAATCGTGCCCAAATCGCATAGTGTATGGGGGCCTTAAGGCTTCTCAGCACCCTAGGCAAAACTTCAACCAACTACCCCCCCCCACACACACACATACTGCTACCAATACCCACTTTCCGGAATGGCAGGTCCACCCAGCCCACCGGGAAGGTGGGCAAGTCCCATGCTTTCCATGGAGGCCATCCACAAGAGTACAAGGAGATGGGGGCAGATATGTACGGAAGTAAGCCTCAAGGGAAAGTATGGAGGTGAGGTCTTAAGGCCCCCATACACTAGCCGATTTTGGTCAGATTTCGGCCAGATCAGTCGGATCTGGCCGAAATCCGACCAAAATCGGCTAGTTTTGATGTCTTCTCAGATCCAATGCGTGGTCCCGTGCGCATCGGATCTGCGTCGGGTGGTCGGACCTGCTGCACGTCCGACCATCCGACTTGGGACCTAGTGGGGCGGCGCGGCGGTGGAGGGAGCAGGGGGGGCTGGGGACGCTGCGGGGGACACAGGCGGCATAGAGCCGGGCAGGGGGAGCCGGGAGCTGTCAGTACTGAATAAAAAAAAAAAGCCCATACAATGCATGGGCGGCCTGTGATTGGCTGAGCGCTCTCTCAGCCAGTCAGCATCACAGGCTGCCCATTGTATAGGCTTTTTTTTCTAGCACTGACAGCTCCCGGCTCCCTCTGCCCGGCTCTATGCCGCCTGTGTCCCCCGCAGCGTCCCCAGCCCCCCCTGCTCCCACCAGCAGCCCTGCTATGTAGCCCCCCCCCTGCTCCCCGGGTTTTTTACATGCGATAAATCGAGACGATTTATCACATGTAAAAAATGACACATCAAGTGCCAATCTAATCAAGCTCCCCCGGGGAGCAGCCGGGGAAGCTCAGGGGTAAGTCGGGGGCGACTTGTCCTAAGGACAAGTCGCCCTAGTGTATGGGGGCTATTAGAAGTTCCACAGCAGCCACCTGCATTAAGTACCAAAATCCTTGATTTTTTTTGATAGGTAGACTTGATGGCGCCCCCCCCCCCCAAATCCTGGCGCCCTAGGCAGCTGCCTAAAGCTGCCTAATGGTAGAGCCGGCCCTGCACACCCCCTCGCATGCTGCCGCTGCAGGAAAAATCATTTGATGATCACCGATTATCGAATGATTTCTCCTGCCTTGCTCATAAGTCAGTCTGAACTGACTTTTAATTGCGGGCGCTGGGACGAAAAAAGGGTGGGGGCGGCAGCCGCCATCGGCCCGCCCGCGTACTCTTGGGAACTCCCAGCGGTTTCCTGGTTGTGCCCATAAAACACCAGGCATTCCCATGATCCCTTCTGGCAGAAATGACCATGAGAAAACCCTGGCCATCGGGGTAGGGGCCGGACTCGTATCACTGTGTGCAATCTAGAATCACCCCCCTGATCTCTGCTCTTCCCCTGGTCTCCTCAATAAGACAGCGCTATCAGTCAATGCTGAATGTTTACTGACGCAGCCCCGTTCCCTTGTGGTTATCCGGGCACCGATCAGCATTGGAAAGACAAAAAAACATGGACTGCGGGGGTTATTCTGATTCACTCGGAAAGGCACAATCACTCTCTAATGGACAAAACCATGTGCACTGCAGGTGGGGCTGATGTAACAGGTGCAGAGAGAGAGAGAGTTAGATTTGGGTGTTTTATTGTTTCTGTGCAGGGTAAATACTGGCTGCTTTATTTTTACACTGCAATATAGATATCAGTTTTGAAGTACACCCCCCACCCAAATCTAACTCTCTGCACCTGTTACATCAGCCCCACCTGCAGTGCACCTGGTTTTGTCCATTAGAGAGTGCTTGTGCCTTTCCGAGTGAATCAGAATAAACCCCTGTATCCGTCAGGTGTTTTATTTTCACGTAAAAAGGGTGCGGCTGGAAAACAATCAATAGGTCAACACCAAAATGTCACTGACAAAAGGTCGACACAAGCACAAGTTTGATGTAAAAAAAAAAAAAAGGTAGACATGAGTTTTTCAAGTTTTTTTGTGTTGACAACTGTCAACATAGACCCCCCAATTAGTGAAGCAAGTAAAGTTAAATAGGAATGTTGACCATTTGCTTGTGTCGACACTTGTCAATGTCAACCTTTCGATGTTGACCTAGACACTGGATAGTTTGTATTTTATTTAATCTCATTCAATAGTTAACACTGAGCCCAGAAGTACAGGAAACACCTGATTGTGCCCCGCAGCGTTGGCGCCTGCCAGATACATTCTGCTGTATGCAAATCTCCAGTCTCGCGCTTTATATATTTACTGTTAAATGTCAGCAACATTCTATTTCCTCTCAGGACTTGTTTTTCTAGTATAATCTGACACTACCATATGTCCCTACTTTCACAGTCTATAGATTGGGACCTTTGCGGGCTGTCGTCTCCGGGGGGACCCAAAAAAGGGGCGTGGACTCTGTGTGAGGGGCGTGGTTTTGGGCAAGTGGGCATGGCCTAGTTACGCAGACCTGTTGTTGCCATTTTGGGGGTGTGTCCAGTTCTCCGCGAGCAGCCTTCCTGAACCGACTATACTCCATGCGCACAGCACCTATTCATAGAGGCTGTGCAGAGCAGTGCTTAATCAAAGGCTCCGCAATGACTTCACATGTATTCCGCGGCCCCACGCGGGGCTCGCTGCGCAAGCCACGCTTCGGGCTCGTCACACTATCTAAAATCGACTGCACGCCGACGTGGATAATGGGGGTATGAAAAGGTCGGAGGACACGTACCGCTGTGCTCGCCACGCTTCGGGTTGGCATTGATAGTGGGGGTGGCGTTAACAATGGGGGTGCATTTCACATATTAATCACCCATCGGGGTTGGTGTACAATTAAAAATCGGGTCTTGTCGCATTGCATCAAATCGCATGCCATTGTAATGGCACGCGATGTGACGCGATGTTAAAATTGTACAGAATTGGACAAAAAACTTTTAAAACCCTCATATCGGGTCAGATCAGGTCCCATCGCATACCTTAACTATGGTATGCGATGGGGCCCGACGGGTGCCGTGCTAGGAAACAAGTACCTCATGCGGCCCTCGCATCCGGCCAGAAAAGTAGGCAAGTCTCTGGATACCTAGCTGCCCCCAGCGATGACATGATTTACACTAAATTGTGTCATCATTGCCCCCACCCCCCACTGTGGAACACTGGTCATATCAGCATTGTATAGTGGGGGCATGGCCACCGATGCAATCATGGAAACCACGCCCCTTGGTTCAGACTGATTTCCACGCCCTGCACCCTATGTTTCATGCCCCCTCCCAGCACTACTTCGTGCTGTGCAAACCCTGCTGCCTCCTCCCAGATGGCAACTATGGGTAAAATTAAACATACTCCCTGAATTTGCACCAAAATGTTATGTCAGAAGTGGGATTTGAACCCACGCCTCCATTCGGAGACCAGAACACCCAGTTACAGGTAAGAGATCACTCTTGAGTCTGGCGCCTTAGACCGCTCGGCCATCCTGACAACTGATGTTCCAGCTGACGTCTGACATTGTATGTGCGGGATGTGACCACAGACCTGAGTCTCTTCTTGTTATAACAGCTCTTTCCTGCATTATCTGGTGTATGTTGCTTGTTACCAGATGGATTCAGTGGAATTATAATAATTATATCGGTCTCCTAAAGGTGCGATACTAGACGATACATTAACCGATATGCACGCTAACGATTATTGTGCATATCGTCTAGTATGTACGCATTATATCATTAACCCTGCGCATGCCTGTGGGTCGTCCTCCATGGTCTATACATGCCGGAATGCAGCATGGTCTCCCTTGTCGCGACCGGCATCGGTAAGTGTGTATGCCGACTACCCCGCCGGGTCCCTGTCATTGTTGATACCGCACAGGATATATATATCGCCTATTCTGTGTACCCAGCGTGGTGGACCTGTCGACCATTAGTGGTGGACCTAGTGACTGTGGACCATTAGTGGTGGACCTAGTGACTGTGGACCATTAGTGGTGAACCTAGTGACTGTGGACCATTAGTGGTGGACCTAGTGACTGTGGACCATTAGTGGTGAACCTAGTGACTGTGGACCATTAGTGGTGGACCTAGTGACTGTGGACCATTAGTGGTGGACCTAGTGACTGTGGACCATTAGTGGTGGACCTAGTGACTGTGGACCATTAGTGGTGGACCTAGTCACTGTGGACCATTAGTGGTGGACCTAGTGACTGTGGACCATTAGTGGTGGACCTAGTGACTGTGGACCATTAGTGGTGGACCTAGTGACTGTGGACCATAAGTGGTGGACCTAGTGACTGTGGACCATTAGTGGTGGACCTAGTCACTGTGGACCATTAGTGGTGGACCTAGTGACTGTGGACCATTAGTGGTGGACCTAGTGACTGTGGACCATTAGTGGTGGACCTAGTGACTGTCGACCTAGACGTTGTCTATAATGTATTCCGTAACCAATAGGAGTCAGTGTTACAGCTGGACGTTCATTTCTTTGCCCTGCACATGCCCCAGAGATGAGCATACGCCTTCATTATACCCAGTCCTATACGGGGCTGCTGTCTGGGCTATGGGACAGTTATTAGGTCAACCACTATTGGTCAACAGTCATTAGGCCGACACATTAAAAAGGTTAACAAGCATTATGGTCAAAAAGGTCAACATGGCAAAGGGTCGACTTCAGTTTTATAATTTTTTTGTGTCTGTGTTGACATAGGTCAACATGGATCCAGTATAAGTGTACGCGTCCCCTCACATGGCTCTCTGCGCTGAGCACACTATTATATTCTCCCACTATGCCCACTGGGATGGTAACGTATGAAAAAGTTAGTTTAAAAAAAAAAAACATCAAAAACTCACGTCGACCACTTGACCTAATCCATGTCAACCCTTTTCATTTAACCCTCTAGACCAGTTCATATTTTCCGGACCACCTATCTGTTTTTTATTTGATGGATAGTAATGACTGCCCCTGTGCACCAGCTAGGTGATCTGGGAAATGAGACAGTTAGTAATGACTGCACCTGTGCACCAGCTAGGTGATCTGGGAAATGAGACAGTTAGTAATGACTGCACCTGTGCACCAGCTAGGTGATCTGGGAAATGAAATAGTTAGTAATGACTGCACCTGTGCACCAGCTAAGTGATCTGGGAAATGAGACAGTTAGTAATGACTGCACCTGTGCACCAGCTAGGTGATCTGGGAAATGTGACGGTTAGTAATGACTGCTCCTGTGCACCAGCTAGGTGATCTGGGAAATGAAACAGTTAGTATTGACTGCACCTGTGCACCAGCTAGGTCAGGTTTTCCACATCGCCTAGCTGGTGCACAGCTGTAACCATTACTAATTGTCACATTTCCCAGACCACCAAGCTGGTGCACAGCTGTAACCATTACTATTTGTCACATTTCCCAGACCACCTAGCTGGTGCACAGGTGTAGTCATTACTAACGGTCACATTTCCCAGACTCCCTAGCTGGTTCACAGGTGTAGTCATTACTAACTGTCACATTTCCCAGACTCCCTAGCTGGTTCACAGGTGTAGTCATTACTAACTGTCACATTTCCCAGACTCCCTCTCTGGTGCACAGCTGTAGTCATTACTAACTGTCACATTTTTGAACCTGCTGATTCTATTATAGATCCACAGGTTGCCTGAGAAACATGAACTGTTGGTAGATCTTGAGGACAGGTTTGACCACGCCTGCTCTAGACCATTCATACCAGATCCTAACAAAAAAAGCTTAAGTAAGACTAGCCAAGTGACTCTGGGGCCCATTTATCAAACCATGTTTGCGGCTAAATCCCGGAAAACACCAGTTTTCGGTGTTTAGCCGCAAATATTAAGTATCACCTAAATGTATCAAAGGTGGACCGCAGCAGGAATCTCCCCGCCGGCCGCATCCCCCATAGGTTTCTATCAGGGATGTGAAGCTGCCCGATGTATTAACATCGGGCAGCCCGGCATCGCACCCCTGGGCTATGGCCATTCTGGGATGGCCATAGCCCATTGTAGCCTATGGCTGCGGGATCACACTGTCGAGCGGGGCAGTGCGGTCAGAGGGGTCGGTGGAGGTCAGGGCATTCCGGGTCAGGGCTTCGCAGGGACGGGCTCCTTTTGGAGCCCTGTCCCTGCACCCTTCTAATAATACATCAAGGCGGTATTTCACAATACCGCAATGCGATGTCTGGCGATGTCACCGCGCTGGCATCGCTCTAGGTTGATAAATGCGCCTCTCTATCTGACATGTCCATTATCGTGTTTCCAAGCCATTAATCACAGGAGCATCTGACTATGCAGAAACTAGTAAGTAGGTTGGTCAGGCAGTACTATGGTCAAAGACAATAAAAGAGAAAAATGGTACACAGTAATCTATTCAAAGTCAAATGGTTTCAGAGTAACAGGACAAAGGTAAAAGGCCAAAGGCCAGGTGACATTAATAATACTTCTTTGTAATTCTGTGTATAGGGCACAATGGAGGTGTGGCCTAAACCCTTCCTCCAGGACAGAGACTCCTGCGGTGCGTGGGCAAACAGATGACACACCTAGGGGACATGGTGAGAACATTTGCACTCCAATAGGTATACAGTATATGCAAGAAATTGCAGGCCTGAATTTCTTCTTAAAAAAATAAAATACAAGGATAAATTTATCCCTGTGCACTATATTGTGCCATGTGACTTAGGTGCTGTAATAGTCACGTGATGCTCTGCAAAAGGTGTGTGATTACAGATATCAGCAGCGCTGCGGGACGGGCAGTGCAGTGGCGGGTATTAGATTTTAAAAATACCTGTCGAATGACTGGCCATTCTCTGATTGGCTGAGAGCTCTCTCAGCCAATCAGAGAACGGCCGGTCATTTGACAGGTATTTTAAAAATCTAATACCCGCCACTGCACTGCCCGTCCCGCAGCGCTGCTGATATCTGTGATCACTCCGCCCGGCCAGGTGATGGTCAGCACTCGCCGGCGCCGCCAGCTAAGCGCTCAGGGACCCGCTGCTCCCCCTGGCCCCTGCCCCTCACTGCCCGC
The DNA here is from genome assembly GCF_055691185.1 of Crinia signifera. Lineage (NCBI taxonomy): Eukaryota > Metazoa > Chordata > Amphibia > Anura > Myobatrachidae > Crinia > Crinia signifera. The sequence continues at coordinate 153,400,597 of NC_139225.1, read as the reverse complement.
CCCCTGCTCCCCGACATGTGATAAATCGCAAGCGATTTATCACATGTGAATTGGCTCATCAAGTGCCAAATTGTATGTGAGCCTCCTGGGGAGCTGCCGGGCGGCTCACAGGAGAATTGGGTCCGACTTGTCCTAAGGACAAGTTGGCCTAGTGTATGGGGGCCTTTAGACATTTTTAGTGAGAGAATCAGAAAGTGAGAGATTTGGTAAGATATTTTTTTTAAAGCGGCAATCATTTACACTGAAAATCACACTGGTTTTGCAGTGTAAATGATTGCCACCAGGGCCGGTGCAAGGCACCGGAGCGCCCCAGGCGAGTCGGGGTGGGGGCGCCCCGGTGCCGGGGGGGGGTACCTGTCGTTCGGCGCTGTGTATTTAAATCTGGCGGCGGAGGTATGCGGAAGCGCTTCTAGTGTGAAAACACTGGCAGCACGCTGATTGGCTGAGATCAGCGTGCGCCGTGCTGCCAGAGTTTTCACACTAGAAGCGCTTCCGCGTAGCCCGGCGCATAGCGCTCGTGATTTTTAATGGACTGCAGGGACCCCCGCTGCCTCCGCCGCCAGATTTAAATAGACAGCGCCGTAGGACAGGTACCTGGGCGGCACAAAATGCCGCCCTCCAGTGGCCGGCGCCCTAGGCAAATGCCTAGATTTGGCTCGTGGTGGCGCCAGCCCTGATTGCCACTTTAAAATAAAACTGGAGATTTCTTACCAAATCTCTCACTTTCTGATTCTCTCATCCTATTACATTTCTTCCTTTAAGTCTAGAAAGCGCTGGGTCATCCAAGAGTAGACAGCAGAGAGACACGTAGAAATGTGAGTGAGCATAGAGGGAGAGAGATCAAGAAAGGAGAGGTAGAGTTGAGTATTATCCACATAGAAGTGATATTTGAAGTTGAGTGAGCGAATGGGCTCACCCAGAGAGGACGTATAGAGGCCTTTATTCTGGTTCACTCACAAAGACAAATTCCTTCTCAAATGGACAAAACCATGCTGTACTGCAGGGGGGCAGATGTAACATGTGCAGAGGGAATTCGATTTGGGTGAGTTATTTTGTTTCTGTGCAATGAAAATACTGACTGCTTTATTTTTACACTGCAATATAGATCTCACTTTGAAGTAAAAACCCACCAAAATCTAACTCTCTCTGCACATGTTACATCTGCCCCACCTGCCCCGCCCCCTCCATGGAGATCAGTGATTTTTATTTCCCATAATGGGGCGGGGCTTAATGACATCACAGTCAGGAGCATTTGAAAGTCGGCAACCCTGCCTTATATGCTGAAACAATGCATGTGCTCTGCTTAATTGGACTCTACCACCCAATCCCCCACCCCCCTACTACAATGAATAGTAACAAAAGTGGCTTACATACACAACCAGGGTATTCCAAGAGAACATGTATCTTTAAGAATTATGAGAAGTTCCTCCCTTCAGAGGCAAGAGAGGATTTCTAGATAACTTGCAATCTGCAGTTTGTCAATGACACATTTCTAATATCTAAAGCAGTGCGCAGAATGATCAATTACCTATACAAATAGCAAATCAGTCTATCACAGGTGGAATAATCTGCATCCCATATCAAGTCTATATGTTTTTTATTTGGGATAACTGCTTTAAGATGACGTGGATTTCCAGTGGTCACATTTATTACCATCACTATTGTCTTGGCCTCTCCTATATTACTAGTAAGCCCAATCGAAGCTAATGCTTCGAAAGCTAGTCTGCTACCTTGTGATTGCCTCTGTGTTTGTGCATGTGTGAGAGAGAAAGAGATGTAGTTTCACTTGCTGCCAACAGATGGCAGTGTTTCAGAGATACACAATCAGACGCTAGACTTAGATATAGATGATAAATAGACCACATATTTCATTGGGGGTTTTGCATGAAGAACCTTCTTGTTCATATTGATCAGGAGCCCAGAACTTGCTAAATCTCCGGTTCTAATTAGCTTTAACTCATTTTTGTTAGCAATATAATTGCCTTACACTAGATTGTTGGGCTAAATAATTTTATTTTGCCATTTTTTTAATAGAAATTTGAAAAATTGCTCTGTAGTGGATTCCCCGTGTGGTAGTAACTGGGACATAAAGGCCCACCAGGGGATATAGGGATTTATACTGGTTTGATTGTTATTTTTAAAATTGGTCAAATCTTTTGTATTTCTGACCACAGAACACAATGTAAATTTCCATAAAGGGAAAAAAGAAAAAAACAATCGAGCCAGATAGGAGTCGAACCTACAATCTTCTGATCCGTAGTCAGACGCGTTATCCATTGCGCCACTGGCCCCACATGCTGGAGACCCCGGGGGTAGTTATTATGTATGTCAGGGGATACACGCTGGAGTCCCCGGGGGTAGTTATTATGTATGTCAGGGGATACACGCTGGAGACCCCGGGGATAGTTATTATGTATGTCAGGGGATACACGCTGGAGACCCCGGGGGTAGTTATTATGTATGTCAGGGGATACACCCTGGAGACCCCAGGGGTAGTTATTATGTATGTCAGGGGATACACGCTGGAGACCCCAGGGGTAGTTATTATGTATGTCAGGGGATACATGCTGGAGACCCCAGGGGTAGTTATTATGTATGTCAGGGGATACATGCTGGAGACCCCAGGGGTAGTTATTATGTATGTCAGGGGATACATGCTGGAGACCCCGGGGGTAGTTATTATGTATGTCAGGGGATACACGCTGGAGACCCCAGGGGTAGTTATTATGTATGTCAGGGGATACATGCTGAAGTCCCCAGGGGTAGTTATTATGTATGTCAGGGGATACACGCTGGAGACCCCAGGGGTAGTTATTATGTATGTCAGGGGATACACGCTGGAGACCCCGGGGGTAGTTATTATGTATGTCAGGGGATACACGCTGGAGACCCCAGGGGTAGTTATTATGTATGTCAGGGGATACATGCTGGAGACCCCAGGGGTAGTTATTATGTATGTCAGGGGATACACGCTGGAGACCCCAGGGGTAGTTATTATGTATGTCAGGGGATACACGCTGGAGACCCCAGGGGTAGTTATTATGTATGTCAGGGGATACATGCTGGAGAACCCGGGGGTAGTTATTATGTATGTCAGGGGATACACGCTGGAGACCCCAGGGGTAGTTATTATGTATGTCAGGGGATACACGCTGGAGACCCCAGGGGTAGTTATTATGTATGTCAGGGGATACAGGCTCGAGATCCCAGGGGTAGTTATTACGTATATCTGGGGATACATGCTCGAGTCCCCAGGGGAAGTTATTATGTATGTCAGGGGATACACGCTGGAGACCCCAGGGGTAGTTATTATGTATGTCAGGGGATACAGGCTGGAGATCCCAGGGGTAGTTATTACGTATATCAGGGGATACATGCTGGAGTCCCCAGGGGTAGTTATTATGTATGTCAGGGGATACAGGCTGGAGATCCCAGGGGTAGTTATTACGTATATCAGGGGATACATGCTGGAGTCCCCAGGGGTAGTTATTATGTATGTCAGGGGATACACGCTGGAGACCCCAGGGGTAGTTATTATGTATGTCAGGGGATACACGCTGGAGACCCCGGGGTAGTTATTATGTATGTCAGGGGATACACGCTGGAGACCCCAGGGGTAGTTATTATGTATGTCAGGGGATACACGCTGGAGACCCCAGGGGTAGTTATTATGTATGTCAGGGGATACAGGCTGGAGATCCCAGGGGTAGTTATTACGTATATCAGGGGATACATGCTGGAGTCCCCAGGGGTAGTTATTATGTATGTCAGGGGATACACGCTGGAGACCCCAGGGGTAGTTATTATGTATGTCAGGGGATACACGCTGGAGACCCCAGGGGTAGTTATTATGTATGTCAGGGGATACACGCTGGAGACCCCAGGGGTAGTTATTATGTATGTCAGGGGATACACGCTGGAGACCCCGGGGGTAGTTATTATGAATGTCAGGGGATACACGCTGGAGACCCCAGGGGTAGTTATTATCTATGTCAGGGGATACACGCTGGAGACCCCAGGGGAAGTTATTATCTATGTCAGGGGATACACGCTGGAGACCCCAGGGGTAGTTATTATGAATGTCAGGGGATACACGCTGGAGACCCCAGGGGTAGTTATTATGTATGTCAGGGGATACACGCTGGTGGAGACCCCAGGGGTAGTTATTATGTATGTCAGGGGATACACGCTGGAGACCCCAGAGGTAGTTATTACGTATGTCGGGGGATACACGCTGGAGACCCCTGGGGTAGTTATTATGTATGTCAGGGGATACATGCTGAAGTCCCCAGGGGTAGTTATTATGTATGTCAGGGGATACACGCTGGAGACCCCAGGGGTAGTTATTATGTAAGTCAGGGGATACATGCTGTAGACCCCAGGGGTAGTTATTACGTATATCAGGGGATACATGCTGGAGATCCCAGTGGTAGTTATTATGTATGTCAGGGGATATAGGCTGGAGACCCCAGGGGTAGTTATTATGTATGTAAGGGGATACACGCTGGAGACCCCGGGGGTAGTTATTATGTATGTCAGGGGATACACGCTGGAGACCCCTGGGGTAGTTATTATGTATGTCAGGGGATACACGCTGGAGACCCCAGGGGTAGTTATTATGTATGTCAGGGGATACAGGCTGGAGATCCCTGGGGTAGTTATTACGTATATCAGGGGATACATGCTGGAGTCCCCAGGGGTAGTTATTATGTATGTCAGGGGATACACGCTGGAGATCCCTGGGGTAGTTATTACGTATATCAGGGGATACATGCTGGAGTCCCCAGGGGTAGTTATTATGTATGTCAGGGGATACACGCTGGAGACCCCGGGGGTAGTTATTATGAATGTCAGGGGATACACGCTGGAGACCCCAGGGGTAGTTATTATGGGCGAGATGTATCAAATGGAAAATGCGGTAAAACCCCGGTTTTACCGCATTTTCCAATGTATCAAAAATGATACCGCACTGAAGGGTATCGCCACCTTTGGGTGGCGATACCCTATAGAAGCCTATGGGCTTCTTTTCGCCGCCCGCCGACGCAAACCCGCCGCCTCGCCGACCTCTCCTATATTACTAGTAAGCCCAATCGAAGCTAATGCTTCGAAAGCTAGTCTGCTACCTTGTGATTGCCTCTCTGTTTGTGCTTGTGTGAGAGAGAAAGAGATGTAGTTTCACTTGCTGCCAACAGATGGCAGGGTTTTAGAGATACACAATCAGACGCCAGACATAGATATAGATGATAAATAGACCACATATTTCATTGGGGGTTTTGCATGAAGAACCTTCTTGTTCATATTGATCAGGAGCCCAGAACTTGCTAAATTTCCGGTAATTAGCTATAACTCATTTTTGTTAGCAATATAATTGCTTTCCACTAGATTGTTGGGCTAAATAATTTTATTTTGCCATTTTTTATAGGAATTTGATACCCCTAAAAAATTGCTCTGTAGTGGATTCCCCGTATGGTATTAACTGGGACATAAAGGCCCAACAGGGGATATAGGGATTTATACTGGTTTGATTGTTATTTTTAAAATTGGTCAAATCTTTTGTATTTCTGACCACAGAAAACAATGTAAATTTCCATAAAGGGAAAAAAGAAAAAAACAAGCGAGCCAGGTAGGAGTCGAACCTACAATCTTCTGATCCGTAGTCAGACGCGTTATCCATTGCGCCACTGGCCCCACATGCTAGAGACCCGAGGGGTAGTTATTATGTATGTCAGGGGATACACGCTGGAGACCCCAGGGGTAGTTATTATGTATGTCAGGGGATACATGCTGGAGACCCCGGGGGTAGTTATTATGTATATCAGGGGATACACGCTGGAGACCCCAGGGGTAGTTATTATGTATGTCAGGGGATACATGCTGGAGACCCCAGGGGTAGTTATTATGTATGTCAGGGGATATACGCTGGAGACCCCAGGGGTAGTTATTATGTATGTCAGGGGATACATGCTGAAGTCCCCAGGGGTCATTATTATGTATGTCAGGGGATACACGCTGGAGACCCCAGGGGTAGTTATTATGTATATCAGGGGATACATGCTGGAGACCCCGGGGGTAGTTATTATGTATGTCAGGGGATACACGCTGGAGACCCCAGGGGTAGTTATTATGTATGTCAGGGGATACATGCTGGAGACCCCAGGGGTAGTTATTATGTATGTCAGGGGATATACGCTGGAAACCCCAGGGGTAGTTATTATGTATGTCAGGGGATACATGCTGAAGTCCCCAGGGGTAGTTATTATGTATGTCAGGGGATACACGCTGGAGACCCCAGGGGTAGTTATTATGTATGTCAGGGGATACATGCTGGAGACCCCGGGGGTAGTTATTATGTATGTCAGGGGATACACGCTGGAGACCCCAGGGGTAGTTATTATGTATGTCAGGGGATACATGCTGGAGACCCCAGGGGTAGTTATTATGTATGTCAGGGGATATACGCTGGAGACCCCAGGGGTAGTTATTATGTATGTCAGGGGATACATGCTGAAGTCCCCAGGGGTAGTTATTATGTATGTCAGGGGATACATGCTGGAGACCCCAGGGGTAGTTATTATGTATGTCAGGGGATACATGCTGGAGACCCCGGGGGTAGTTATTATGTATGTCAGGGGATACACGCTGGAGACCCCTGGGGTAGTTATTATGTATGTCAGGGGATACACGCTGGAGACCCCAGGGGTAGTTATTATGTATGTCAGGGGATACACGCTGGAGACCCCAGGGGTAGTTATTATGTATGTCAGGGGATACATGCTGGAGACCCCGGGGGTAGTTATTATGTATGTCAGGGGATGCACGCTGGAGACCCCAGGGGTAGTTATTATGTATGTCAGGGGATACACGCTGGAGACCCCAGGGGTAGTTATTATGTATGTCAGGGGATATACGCTGGAGACCCCAGGGGTAGTTATTATGTATGTCAGGGGATACATGCTGAAGTCCCCAGGGGTAGTTATTATGTATGTCAGGGGATACACGCTGGAGACCCCAGGGGTAGTTATTATGTATGTCAGGGGATACAGGCTCGAGATCCCAGGGGTAGTTATTACGTATATCTGGGGATACATGCTCGAGTCCCCAGGGGTAGTTATTATGTATGTCAGGGGATACACGCTGGAGACCCCAGGGGTAGTTATTATGTATGTCAGGGGATACAGGCTGGAGATCCCAGGGGTAGTTATTACGTATATCAGGGGATACATGCTGGAGTCCCCAGGGGTAGTTATTATGTATGTCAGGGGATACAGGCTGGAGATCCCAAGGGTAGTTATTACGTATATCAGGGGATACATGCTGGAGTCCCCAGGGGTAGTTATTATGTATGTCAGGGGATACACGCTGGAGACCCCAGGGGTAGTTATTATGTATGTCAGGGGATACACGCTGGAGACCCCGGGGTAGTTATTATGTATGTCAGGGGATACACGCTGGAGACCCCAGGGGTAGTTATTATGTATGTCAGGGGATACACGCTGGAGACCCCAGGGGTAGTTATTATGTATGTCAGGGGATACAGGCTGGAGATCCCAGGGGTAGTTATTACGTATATCAGGGGATACATGCTGGAGTCCCCAGGGGTAGTTATTATGTATGTCAGGGGATACACGCTGGAGACCCCAGGGGTAGTTATTATGTATGTCAGGGGATACACGCTGGAGACCCCGGGATAGTTATTATGTATGTCAGGGGATACACGCTGGAGACCCCAGGGGTAGTTATTATGTATGTCAGGGGATACACGCTGGAGACCCCAGGGGTAGTTATTATGTATGTCAGGGGATACAGGCTGGAGATCCCAGGGGTAGTTATTACGTATATCAGGGGATACACGCTGGAGACCCCAGGGGTAGTTATTATGTATGTCAGGGGATACACGCTGGAGACCCCGGGGTAGTTATTATGTATGTCAGGGGATACACGCTGGAGACCCCAGGGGTAGTTATTATGTATGTCAGGGGATACACGCTGGAGACCCCGGGGGTAGTTATTATGAATGTCAGGGGATACACGCTGGAGACCCCAGGGGTAGTTATTATCTATGTCAGGGGATACACGCTGGAGACCCCAGGGGAAGTTATTATCTATGTCAGGGGATACACGCTGGAGACCCCAGGGGTAGTTATTATGAATGTCAGGGGATACACGCTGGAGACCCCAGGGGTAGTTATTATGTATGTCAGGGGATACACGCTGGTGGAGACCCCAGGGGTAGTTATTATGTATGTCAGGGGATACACGCTGGAGACCCCAGAGGTAGTTATTACGTATGTCGGGGGATACACGCTGGAGACCCCTGGGGTAGTTATTATGTATGTCAGGGGATACATGCTGAAGTCCCCAGGGGTAGTTATTATGTATGTCAGGGGATACACGCTGGAGACCCCAGGGGTAGTTATTATGTATGTCAGGGGATACATACTTTACACAGAAATATGGCTCCTAGATCCAGTCCCATACCAGTCCTTGCTGCCAGGTCTCGCCCCCTCTCAACTTCCACACCTTTCACACGCACCCACAACCCACACAACCTAATTACGATCTCACCTGTCCCCTCCCTTCCTTTCTCCTGTGCTCTCTGGAATGCTAGATCAGTCTGCAACAAGCTCCCAATTATCCACGACCTCTTTATCTCCCACTTTTTTAACCTTCTTGCCATCACTGAAACCTGGCTGTCCGCATCTGACACTACCTCCCCTGCTGCCCTCTCTTATGGAGGCCTCTCCTTCACACACTCGGTCAGACCGGATGGCCGCCAGGGTGGAGGAGTGGGCATCCTCCTCTCCCCCAACTGCACCTTCCGCGCCATCCCACCTGAGCCCTCCCTCACATTCTCCACCTTTGAGGTACACACTATCCGCCTCTTCTACCCCATTCACCTCCTTGTGGCTGTAATCTACCGCCCCCCTGGCCCCTGCTCCCCTTTCCTTGATAACTTTGCTGCGTGGCTTCCACACTTTCTTGCCTCTGACCTCCCCTCTATCATCCTCGGTGACTTTAACATTCCTATTGACATCAATAATGCTGCCTCCTCTAACCTTCTTGACCTTACCACCTCCTTTGGACTTTCTCAATGGACCTCCACCCCCACTCATAATCTCGGACACTCCCTTGACCTAGTCTTCACCCACCATTGTAATCTCTCTGATTTCTCTAATTCTTCCTTCCCACTCTCTGACCACAATCTGCTCTCTTTCACCCTCTCATCCTCCCCTCTACCCTCATTGCCCAGACCCACAGTCACCAGACGTAACCTCGGATCTCTTGACCCCACTGTCCTGTCTTCCCTGGAGACTTTCCTCTCTCCTCTCTCAACCATGACTTGCCCCAACCAGGCTGCCTCTTTCTATTATTCTTCTCTCACCTCTGCTCTCGACTCTGTAGCCCCCCTCCACACTGTTCCCCTTCGACGTTTTAAACCACAACCCTGGCACAACAAAATAACTAGATTCTTGCAAAAATGTGCACGCTCTGCTGAACGCCTCTGGAGAAAATCTCACTCTCTGGAAGACTTCCTCCATTTCAAGTTTATTCTCTCCTCCTACAGCGCTGCTCTCTCCTATACCAAACAATCTTTCTTCAAATCTCTCATCTCTTCCCATTCCTCCAATCCCCGACGTCTCTTTGATACTTTCAACACTCTACTTCGCCCTGCACCACCCCTCCTCCCTTCATCCCTCACTGCCACTGACTTTGCCTCCTTCTTCCTCTCTAAAATTGAGGTAATCCGACATGATATCTCCTTCCATACCCCCTCTGCAGCCCACCCACCCCAATCATCCTCCCCTACCAACTACCCCACTCTGTCATCCTTCTGCCCTACTACAGCTGAGGAAGTCCGCTCACTCATCTCATCCTCTCCCCCCTCTACCTGTCCCTTGGACCCTCTCCCCTCCCGTCTCCTCAGTTCCCTCTCCCCCACTGGCTGCTCCCACCTTGCTCACCTCTTTAACCTATCTCTTTCTACTGGCATCTTTCCCTCACCCTTCAAACACGCTCTGGTCTCGCCTATTCTTAAAAAACCTAACCTGGACCCTTTATCTCCCACAAGCTACCGCCCTATCTCTCTTCTCCCATTTGCCTCTAAAATACTAGAACGGCTGGTTTACAGGCGTCTCACCAGCTACCTGTCTGACCACTCCATCCTAGATCCCCTTCAATCTGGCTTTCGCCCACTTCACTCCACTGAGACTGCCCTAGTGAAAGTCACCAATGACCTGCTGTCAGCCAAATCCAAGGGTCACTTCTCCCTGCTTATCCTTTTGGACCTATCTGCTGCCTTTGACACTGTGGATCACCCTCTCCTCCTCCACACACTCCAAAACATTGGCCTCTCTGGCACAGTCTTCAACTGGTTTTCCTCTTACCTCTTCAACCGTTCCTTCTCAGTCTCTGCCTCTGGCTCTACCTCACCACCTTCTATCCTTCCTGTCGGGGTCCCTCAGGGTTCCGTCCTTGGCCCCATTCTGTTCTCTCTGTACACCTCCTCTCTGGGTGCACTCATTAACTCCTTTGGCTTCCAATATCACCTCTATGCAGATGACACCCAAATCTACCTCTCCTCTCCTGATCTGTCCCCCACTGTTTTCTCTCAAGTTTCCAACTGCCTCGCTGCCATCTCTACCTGGATGTCTGAGCGATTTCTGAAGCTGAATATGGACAAAACCGAACTTATTATCTTTCCCCCACCCAGAGCTATGCCCCCTACTAATATCTCTATCACTGTTAACAACACCATCATCTCCCCTGTTCCCCAACTCCGCTGCCTGGGTGTCACACTTGACTCCTCCCTCTCCTTTGCACCCCACATCCAAGCCCTGGCCCATTCTTGCCGGTTCCAGTTACGCAACATTGCTCGCATCAGGCCCTTTCTCTCACAGAGTGCAACTAAGCTGATCATCCACTCATTAGTCATCTCACGGCTTGAATACTGTAATGCTCTTCTCACTGGCCTCGCTCAATCCCAACTAGCTCCTCTCCAATCTGTCCTCAATGCTGCAGCCAGGCTTATCTTCCTCTCCCGCCGCTCTAACTCTGCTACTCCCCTTCAACAAAATCTGCACTGGCTTCCATTCCCCTACAGAATCCTCTTCAAACACCTCACACTCACATACAGGGCCATCTCTAATTCCATTGCTCCATATATCTCTAACCTCATCTCCATTCATACACCCTCCCGCCCTCTACGGTCAGCTGACGACTGTCGTCTCTCCTCCACCCTGATCACTGCTTCCCATGCTAGAGTACAGGACTTTGCCCGTGCTGCACCCCTTCAGTGGAACGCACTCCCTCGCTCCATTAGACTCTCCCCGACCTTGCAAAGCTTCAAACGGGCACTGAAAACTCACCTATTCATCAAAGCGTACCCTTCCACTGCATAAACCAGCTGGTTCTCCGACCCCTTGCCTGTTTCCTGTTTACATCCTGCTATCTAACCACCACCCCCTCGCTTGCACCTCTTGTAATCTGTCTGTCTCCCCTTCCTACTAGATTGTAAGCTCCTCCGAGTAGGGCCCTCTTCCCTCCTGTTGTCAAAGCCCACTTCTCTTCACATTTCACTCACAGCTCTCCTTTACTCCAACACTCAGTGATGAGTCTTCATACTCATCTCCATCATTGGCCTCAAGCCTCTAGTTGTATGTTGATTGGGTCCTTACTACTTACATTTAAGCTGTAATGTGTATTGAACTGTGGTGCTCTTTATTTGTACTGTATTTTAGTTTTTATTCAATGTTATGCCAAGTTTTTGTCTCCTTGTATTGTTCCTTTGTACGACGCTGCGAAACACTTGTGGCGCCTTATAAATAAAATTATAATAATAATAATAATAATAATGCTGTAGACCCCAGGGGTAGTTATTACATATATCAGGGGATACATGCTGGAGATCCCAGTGGTAGTTATTTTGTATGTCAGGGGATATAGGCTGGAGACCCCAGGGGTAGTTATTATGTATGTCAGGGGATACACGCTGGAGACCCCGGGGGTAGTTATTATGTATGTCAGGGGATACACGCTGGAGACCCCTGGGGTAGTTATTATGTATGTCAGGGGATACATGC